>NC_057349.1:54584574-54905324 GCF_016509475.1 Prionailurus bengalensis | reverse complement strand
CTACATTGGAGTATTATTTAACAATAGAAAGGAATGAAATATGGATAGCTGCCACCACATGGATGAACCTTAAAAGCATTATGCTAAGTGAAAAAAGTCAGTCCAAAAAGATCACATATTGTGTGACTCCATTTATATGAAATGGTCAGAATAGGACAATCCATACAGACAAAGTAGATTACTGGTTTTCTGGAGCTGGAGGGAGGAAGAATGGGAAATGAATGCTAATGAGTATAGCATTTCTTCCTGAGGTGGTGAAAATTTTCTAAAATTAGAACAGTGTGATGGTTGCAGAACTCTATGAATACATTAAAAACCACTGAAATGTACATAAATGGTTAAATTGTATTGTATATGAATTATACTTCAACAAAGCCATTTTTTTAAAGCATTGGACACTGCAGGCAGAATAAATTGCCTTTACTCAAAATATTTCTCTTTTTGTTGTTACTCAGCATTTTACTCCATTGTATGATTGCACAGACTTGTGGGAGAGCTCACTGTCCCTGAAATATCTCTTGCCCTTGCTCTACTCCTATTTCACTACCTTGTGAAATTAAACCTTATTAACTTCACACCTTTGGCTTAAGCCTTTGCTTTAAAAAATATTCACAATAGGTCAGGGAAAGATTTCTCATTGAGCTTTATCATTCATGTGCTGTTGAGTGTGAATGAGTTTGTCAGATCTTCTGCTGACAGAGGGATTTGGTTGAGGGCAAACAGAATGATAAAGTGCTAAGTAAAGGATTAAGGAAGAAGGCACAGAGTAATGAAGGTTAGGGACACGCTAATTTCATCTCAATATTTTAATATCACTGATCTTATTGCTTACCTGTCTTTACCAATGCCCTGGCCTGTTTCCTCTTTTTCTTCCTTTTTTCATCCACTGATCCATAAGACCTCTGCACCCTTCAGGGCCTAATTCAAAGGCCACTTACACCAAAAGTCAAGACTGCATAAAATTATACTCATATTTCTATTTCTTCTGATTTTGGTCCATGTCTTTATAGATTTTCACTTGAAATTACTTTGAAATTTTTTCATTCTGTTTCACATATATTGGTTTCTTGTCTTAGTATAAAACATTAGTTCTATAACATATTTATGTCATAGATAGCAGAAAGGCTTTCTTCGGAAGGTCAACTCCAGTGGATAGTTAGGAGATGTCTGAAAAGAACACCAAATCACATCCACCTTCAATAAGCAGTATGTTGTGCTCAATTAGCTAAGTCTGCAATGAGCATGGGCGTGGGCAGAGAATATGCATGTTATCCCTGACAGTTGTCACTGCTTATAGAATCCTTTGTTATTTGATATTTCCCTCTACCTTATAATCAGACATGATTTTTAACTACAAAGTAGAGAAACTTTCTTCATTGATGCATACCAGTGTGGGTTGGCCTGTTAGTGATACTGTTTGCTAATAATCCCAATATTCTGTACCCTAAAATATTATGTGATATTATAATATCTCATCTTTCCACACTACCTATATGACTTAGATCTTCTGACCTCCATAAATAAGAAAATAAATTATATATATATAACATATTGTATAGCAGACACTGTTGGTTGCCTACCCAAAAATCCATCTCCCTCATCCTTCCTTCCTCTTTCCAGAAACAATTATAATGTTCTATTATCCCCCCTTCTCCACAGGTCCACATGATTAAAGGGACGCTGATGTCACTACCAACCAAAGAGTTGAAGTCAGTATGAATGAAGCCAATCATGACAATCCTATGCCCTTGATAGAGGTTGGTTTAAGACAGGAATGTGATGCAATTCTGATGAGAGGGAGTCTCCTGGGATGGGGGCATCTGGGAAAGCTTTCTCTCCTTTTCAAAACTTATAGAAATAGATATTCTTTCTCCAGATGTTGTTGTCTAGATACTGTGCCCAGAACTGCTATAGGCATCATGCTGTGGGTCTGAAAATAAGGCTTATCCACAGAGAAGGATGAAATGGAATAAATGACAAAGAGGCAGAGTGACAGTCATGACAACTTGCACCTAGAGCTTTCCCTCCCAAAGGACCTCTTGTTAAAAGAGATAACTATCTTGGTATTTTTAATTTTTTTTAAGTCTATTTATTTATTTGGAGAAGAGTAAATGGGGGAGGGGCAGAGAGAGGGAGTAAGAGAGAATCCCAAGCAGGCTCCACACTATTGGCAGAGATCCCGATGCAGGGCTCAAACCCACAAACTGTGAGATCGTGACCTGAGCCGAAACCAAGAGTCAGACACTCAACCGACTGAACCACTTAGGCACCCCAATCCTGGTATTTTTTAAACCCACTTCATTTCACTAATACTTCACACTAACTGATACATACATTCATCCTAAACTATAGCTATATCTATATATTTCACAACACAGACATAAATATTTATCAGTAATCAAAATAATCTTTTTCCAGAGGTGTGTGTGTACATGTGTGTGTAATTTCAAATGTTCTAACAATAGCTATTTTATGGGAATTATCATATTCAATTAAAATATAAAGTAACTGAGACCCAGACATGCCATAGATTACACAATTAGGGGCATTCTTCATTCATTCATTTCTCTAGGCCATCTGGCCTGGATCTAAGCATGGCAATGTTGAGCAACACAATCATTGTTCCATCCAAGAAAAACCAAGCACATTCTATGTGCCAGACATCAATCTAAGGACTGGTGATACACCTAAAAAAACCTTGATCTCATGGAACTCTTAATTTGTAGGGAAGAAATTTATTAGACAACTACTGGTAAAAAAATGTAATTAAAATCGTACTAAGTCCTAAGAAGAAAGCAGATTTAAGGGTGTCTAAGAGAATGTGAGAGTGTATTACAGAAACTCAATGTGGACCTGGATGTCAGAGTGGTCTTCCTCATGGAGCTCAGCTTTAAACTAAAATCTGAAGACACTGAGTTAGTTCAGTGAGGTGGAGGAGTTGGGTGGAAAGCATTTCAAGGAAAAAGCAACAATATGTGAATATATGCAAGGCTCTATGGCAGGAAGGAGTTTGGGGTTCTCCAGGAAAAGAGAGAAGGCAAATCTTCAGGAACATTATGTTCATGAGGATGCAGACATACCATGAGACAAGGTGATATGGGTCAGGAGTATTAAGAAGAAGCTGAAGCTTTAATTTTAGAGTTTTAATTAGGTAAGTGATAGGACTGAATTTACATTTATAAAGATTTGGAAGATGGATTAAAGAGAGGCAATGCAAAAAGTATAGATCTGATTACTGAAGAATATGCAAGAAATAATGGTGGCTTAGAGGAACCCAATTTCTCTTTCTCTTTCCTAAGTGCGTCTGCCACACAGATTCCCCCCGCACTCCAAAGTGGTGTGTATCTCCTATCCTGACAATAGCACAGTCTACAAACGTTTATGGCACTGGGATTCAATTGCCCTTCCCTCCAAGATAAGTGGACCAGAGTCACAGAGAAGCACTTCCCTGGAGCCTGAAATGTTAGTCACAAAAATGGATGTCTTAAGTTACAGGTCACACTGTGCCAGGGTTGAGCATGTGTTTTTAAAAGTTGATTTTCATGAGTTTGTGATGTGGGTCCTCTCTTGCACAGGGCTCCTGCCAGGGGCCCCTCAGCCCTGGGAGTAAGAGTGGCCTTACAGAACAACACAATTTATTGTTCTTTCATCAAAGATAAACCAATTACTAAGTGCACACCTAAGTAGCTGAATGGACTAAGCTGCTACTAAGTACAGCACTGTTAAACACAAGCCGTTAAATGTTGAGGAACAATGATTACAAATGACAGCCTTAGTTTTAATGTAATAGAAGCCCTTCTCTTTGTTATAATTACATAGTTTATACCAAGGATAATTCAGGTTTATACCAAGGATACTGTCGTGGCGATCAACAGGGGGCGCTAGCAGAGGAGGCCCACCCCCCGTCCACATGGACAGTCGCAGAGGCCCCCTTGGCTGCAGTCATGCCTGGATGGGGAGGATGCAGGTCTCAGCGGCAGCTGCTGCAAAAAAAGCCAGGGGCCAGTGCTGCCATTTTACCGCCCAGACACAGAAAGGCACATTCAACCTCCCTTCCATGCGCCGGGGTGGGGGTAGAGGGGTGCTGGCAGCAAGCTTCCCAAGTGGCGTGGGTGGGCCCAGAGGAACCGGGCTGGAAGCACTGTTACCGTAGGCACCATGCGTTGTCTGCAAGGGCCTGAAAAAGCCTAGAGGCGGAAGAAAATCCCAGGTGGCAGGCCACGCCGCCTGGGCAGCCCACAGACAGGCCCGGCTGCGCCTCACCTGCTTTTGTGTAGGTCCATGTGGACGCCGGAGCCAGCCGGAACCCTGCTGCGGCTGCCCTCCTGCAGCTCGCTCGGCCCCTCATCCCGGTGAGCACCGCGGCGCAGCCCCCCGCCCCTCGTCCGGCGAGCCCCGCTACCATCTGGGCGTCAGGTGAGAGGGAAGTGGCGTGGGAGGAAGAATATGGCGGCCCGAGAGAGGGAGGACAGCGCCGGGAGATTGCTTCAATGAAAGTCAAATTGCTGATCCAAAATTGCTATTTCCGGTGATTTCATCTCAAAGACGCGTGTAAGACGACACGAGACGGGCAGTCTTAAAGCTTTGGAAGGCCACATAATTACTTAACGTGTAGAACGATAATTATAAATTAAATGAAAATACACAAAATGCATCATTACGTTCTGGAACGTTCATGGAAAACGTTTTCATCTTGCTAATGCATAGATACAGTGTTAAATTCAAAGGAAAAAATCCTACTCTGTGTCTAAACAAAATTAATCCTGTAAGACTAAATTGGCCCCATTATGCACACATATACCGAGGAACACAAGAGTCTGAATCATGACTGAAGACTGAAATTAAAAGGAAAGTAGAATAGAAATGTCGGTGTAGTACATATCAATAGAAATGTCGGTGTAGTACATCAGACATATCCTCTGTCTCCTGATTCAAAAGTTTGTTGGACTTAAATGATTCAGTTATTTAATCCAGAAATCGTGATGACAATAACAGGACTAACATGAGAAAACATATTTCATGAACTAAGGGATTCAGTATGTTCTTCCCTAGCACCATCCTCTGGAAAAGTAGAAGCAGCACTAAATAAAAATACCGGCAGAGTAGAGCATGAAGTAAGAAGCGTTCCAGCAGATGCAGAGTTAAACATAGTTACCTTACCAAGAAAAGCAAGAATAAAATTACCAGTTTTATAATTCTGTTGCCAATACACCTTTAAAATATCATAAGCGATATCTTAGGAAATTTTAGTTGACCTTATGTCTTTAAGCTGGAAGTTCCTTTGATGGTGTCATTTTAAATTGTAGAAGTATGCCAATAGGAACACTCTTCTAGCGATAAATAGAGCCTGTAATTTTTTGTTGAGATTTTATCAAGATACAGCTAGAACTGGAAAATAATGTTTTAGATATTACTTTAAATACCTCTCACCTCACTAAATGTGAATGGTGTAATATCTGAAAGCTAGGATAGTGTTTCTACAGATGGTAACAGCAGTTTATCAAAGGCTAAGAATACGCCTGCAAAGAAAAAGGATAAGAGTTTGGAATAATTGCAAAGGAGTAAGTTAACAGTTCCAGAATAACAGCATATTATTTTTAATTTTTCAAGCTGGCCTTGATCCTCAGCAAAATGGTATTTTAAATTATTTTTACTAACATTGATATACATAATAATGTCTCTAATTTTTTCTGTGAAAATAGCCTTTCAAGAAGCCAAGAGCAGATGTGTTTGCCTGTGAAGGAAGGTAGGTACAAAAAGAAAACAAAATTTTAAATTTATTCTTTCGATCTAAAATACAACTTTGAAATAAACCACAGTTCCAGTGTTTTGATGAGGTAGAAAATAGAGCCACATCATTTCCACTGGACCTGTTAAAAAAAACAAAACAGAACATGACAGTATATTAGGCATCTCCAACTAATGAGGACCTGCACTATCTCATCATTAAAAATTGTTTTTAAGTGTGAGCATCTCTTAATGAAATTATCACAGATTTTTATTTGAAGTTAATTTTCCACTAAACTTTGTGCAAGTCTTAAGCTTACTATTATATTGTATATATTTGCTTTCTGGTGTCAAACTGTCCAGGTTTTGAATTGTAATACTGTCTCTTATTGTGTTACATTGAGTATAGTTAATCTGAGTGTCCTCATTTTAAAAATGGGAATAATAATATCTCTGTTACACAAAAGAGTTGTTATGAGAATTAAATGGCATATGTCAAGCCCTAGGAATAGTACCTCCTGTATGTGAAGTGTTCAATATATGCTAGCCAATTATCTTCTTATTGTTACAGTGTTTTAAGCCTTTTTTAAATTGTTACTACTTTGGATTAGGTAATAATTTGTTGAAGAAGTACAAAAGTGGGATTTCATTGATTTGCTTCAATAAATATTTTAAGTGCCCCCCCCCAAAAAAATTGTCACCATTACTGTCATCATCACGTTTCTTTTTTTTTTTTTTTATCATGGTTCTTTTTTATGTGAGGGTATGATTTTCTCTCATCTAAAACAGCTATTAAGATATTGTGCTAGAAATTACTGAGAATCCAAACTCTATCCCTATTTTTTGCACAAAAGCAATTGTTATCCTATTAATCAAAACATTATTACTAATAACCCTAGGTCTTACCATATTTCATTATTTATTTACTTTTTATAGGAAACTTTTTTTTAATATAGTTCATTGTCAAATTGGCTAACATATAGTGTGTAAAGTGTGCTCTTGGTTTTTGTGTGGATTCCCATGGTTCATTGCTTACATACAACACCCAGTGCTCTTCCCAACAAGTGCTCACCATACTATTTAAAACACAATTAAACATAAGCATGAATAACTGGGAGAGATATCAGTTTAGTTTTGTCCATAATCAAGTCCTGCCCGCAAATTAAAGGTCAATTAATTCTTGTCTACAATGCCAAAATTGCAAACAATCTTATATTATCATAAAGACAGGTTTCTACAAGGTAGAGAGTATAATAAGTCAATAATGGAATAGCTGTGCTTGAATCTTGCCTGTTTTCTTAGGAGGGACATTAACATGAGAAATAAAATTTGCAATTCACCAAGAAGGACATGGCCTATATTGTCAAAGAAATTTACTACACACTAACAGGTCTATAATTTTTCCTCTAAAGAACCAAAGAATGGATTATATTTAGGTAAAATTTGGCATTAGTAAAGAAATTGACAAGGATTAAAACACACCACCTGAAGTCTTTGAATAATTCAAAGGCATAAAACCTTCCACAATAACTTAAAGTCTTAAATCAAGTATAGAATATTAGGAGGCATAGGAAAACATCCTAGGCAGATGATATTCCTTTATAAAGCTGGCAAATTTAAATATGTCACAAATCCACCAATCCTCTGCCTCACTTCCCAAAATTCTATCTCAAGTAACTATATTTCAAAATCTATTATCATTGTTCAGTTTGATGGAACTTTCCACATAGTTTTATTTTACCAGATTTTTTAGAGTGTTTTAGGATTTGAATTTGATAAAATCGTAGGTGGATGCTTCTGATTTTTTTCATATGTCAATCACTACCTCGTTTCTTTTTTTGTTTTGTTTTGTTGCATTGTTTTTGTTTTATTTGCTACCTAGAAGTCTTGTCAAAGCACAAAGGTGATGCCATGTTTTCTATGATATCATGTATATGAAAACATTTTTAAGTTATCAATCTATTGACAGGATATAAGAAATTTCTCTTTAAGCTACAATCACAAATTGTGATAACAGCAGGTAACCAATATATCTTAAAGCCCCTTTGTTCATCTTAGTCTTCCTTACCCTCTAATCTCATTAATGTAATCATGGATAATATTCTTTCTGGTTTGTTTTTTTCCCAAGATGAAAATAAAGGATTTTTTTAAAATATTTAGTCCAAAGCATCCATCTTAAGAAGATATAAGCAGAGAAGGTTTTAACATTAAATAATCAATATTGCTGGTCCTCAGGGAGGAAATGTGGCTAACGTCTCCATTAATGTTCCTGCATCTTCCTATAAAGAGGAAGCCCCATAGAGATAGGACCTAAAGCAATCACTCCAGGAAATCACTCCTTTAGTTTTACATCAGTCTTGGTAATCAGTGGCCAGTGATGATGAACTGAGAGAAGTATGTAAAATAAAGTTATCATCAAGAAGAAAACCAGCATGTGCCAAAAGTATAGAATGCACCATGATAGTAGTGGTGTAAATGTTAAGAAAAATCTCTGTCGTATGAACCAAGGATCTCAACAGCAAACCCAATCCTAATCTCAGCAAACCTTTTTACCTGTCAATACTGAAGAAGAAAAAATCCAAAACAGTGATATTCAGTGAGAACTGAATGTTCTAAGTTCTCTTGCAGCTGTAAAACTTAAGTAGTATTACTACATTAGTGTCATTTTTTTCATGACCCCAACTGGCCACATTCCATAATATAGGACAGATAACAGATCTCATAAGGTACAACCAGGTAACTTAAATCCTTCAAATTCATTGTCCAGGTACAGAATTTTTTCCCAGATCCTAAAATCTAAGCTAATCTAGTTCAAGGTAGAAGTTTACAGGCTTCTGGGGACAATTCTTGTGTACTACTAGATGAAGCTGTTAGACAAATTAGGAACTTTATCAAGAACTCACACCATGAAGACTAGGGAAAAAAAGACAACTGATTACAAATATTTTAATGAAATGTATGGCCAACTAATCTTTGACAAAGGAAAGAATATCCAATGGAAAAAAGATAGTCTCTTTAGCAAATGGTGCTGGGAGAACTGGACAGCAACATGCAAAAGAATGAAACTGGACCACTTTCTTATACCATACACAAAAATAAACTCAAAATGGATGAAAGACCTAAATGTGAGACAGGAAATCATCACAACCCTAGAGGAGAAAACAACAACAATCTTTTGACTGCAGCCACAGCAACTTCTTACTCGACATGTCTCCGAAGGCAAGAGAAATAAAAGCAAACATGAACTATTGGGACCTCATCAAGATAAAAATCTTGTTCACAGCAAAGGAAATAATCAACAAAACTAAAGGCAATAAATGAAATGGGATAAGATATTTGCAAATGACATATCAGATAAAGGGTTAGTATCCAAAATCTATAAAGAACTTACCAAACTCAACACCTGAAAAACAAATAATCCTGTGAAGAAATGGGCAGAAGACATGAATAGATACTTTTCCACAGAAGACATCCAGATGGCTAACAGACACATGAAAAGATGCTCAGCATTCAACACAAAGGAATAAAAGGCATCCAAATTGGCAAGGAGGAAGTCAAACTTTCACTCTTCACAGACAGCATGATACTGTATATGGAAAAGCCAAAAGATTCCACCAAAAATCTGCTAGAACTTATCCAGGAATTCAGCAAAGTCACAGAATATAAAATCAATGCACAGAAATTGGTTGCATTTCTATACACCAATAATGAAGCAACAGAAAGAGAAATCAAGGAACCTATCCCATTTATAATTGCACCAAAACCCATAAAATACCTAGGAATAAACTTAACCAAAGAGCTGAAATATCTATACACTGGAAACTACAGGAAGCTTATGAAAGAAATTGAACAAGACACACACACACACACACACACACACACACACAGGAAAAAATATCCATGCTCCTGGATTGGAAGAACAAATATGGTGGAAGAACAAATATGGTGAAATGTTGATACTACCCAAGGCAATTTACATAGTCAGTGCAATCCCTCTCAAAATAACACCAGCATTCTTCACAGAGCTAGGACAGACAATCCTAAAATTTTTATGGAACCAGAAAAGACCCTAAATAGCTAAAGCAATACTGAAAAAGAAAACCAAATCTGGAGGCATCACAATCCCGGACTTCAAGCTATACTACAAAGCTGTAACCATCAAGATAGTATGGTACTGGCACAAGAATAGACACTCAGATCAATGGAACAGAACAGAGAACCCAGAAATGGACCCACAAACGTATGGTCAACTAATCTTTGGCAAAGCAGGAAAGAATATCCAATGGAATAGAGACAGTCTCTTCAGCAAATGGTGCTGGGAAAACTGGACAGTGACATGCCGAAAAAGGAACCTGGACCACTTTCTTAGACCATACACAAAAATAAACTCAAAATGGATGAAAGACCTAAAAGTAAGACAGGAAGCCATCAAAATCGTAGGGGAGAAAGCAGGCAAAAACCTCTTTGATCTTGGCCGCAGCAACTTCTTACTCAAAACATCTCGGGAGACAAGGGAAACAAAAACCAAAATGAACTATTGGGACCTCATCAAAATAAAAAGTTTCTGCACAGTGAAGGAAATAACCAGCAAAACTAAAAGGCAACCCACAGAATAGGAGAAGATATTGGCAAATGACATATCAAATAAAGGGTTAATATCCAAAATCTATAAAGAACTGACCAAACTCAACACCCAAAAAACATATAATCCAATGAAGAAATGGGAAAAATACATGAATAGAGACTTCTCCAAAGAAGACATTCAGATGGCTAACAGACACATGAAAAAATGCTCAACATCACTCATAATCAAGGAAATACAAATTAAAACCACAATGAGATACCACCAAACACCAGTCAGAATGGCTAAAAGTAACAACTCATGTAACAACAGATGTTGGTGAGGATGCAGAGAAAGAGGATCTCTTTTGTACTGCTAGTGGGAATGCAAACTGGTGCAGCCACTCTGGAAAACAGTATGGAGGTTCCTCAAAAAATTAAAAATAGAACTACCCTATGACCCAGCAAATAGCACTACTAGGAATTTATCCAAAGGAGACAGGAGTGCTGATTCATAGGGGCACATGTGTCCCAATGTTTATAACAGCATAATCAAGAATAGCCAAATTATGGAAAGAGCCCAAATGTCCATCAACTAATGAATGGATAAAGAAGACATGGTTAATATATACAATGGAATACTACTTGACAATGAGAAAGAATGAAATCTTGCCATTTGCAACAATGTGGATGAAACTGGAGGGTATTATGCTAAGTGAAATAAGTCAGGCACAGAAAGACAGATATCATATGTTTTCACTCAAATGTGGAATTTGAGAAACTTAACAGAAGACCATGGTGGAAGGAAAGGGGAAAAAATAGTTTCAGAGAGGTAGGCGAACCATAAGAGACTCTTAAATACAGAGAACAAAGTGAGGATTGAAGGAGGGAGATGGGTGGGGGATGGGCTAAATAGGTGATAGGCATTAAGGAGGGCACTTGTTGGGATGAGCACCGGGTGTTATATGTAAATGATGAATCACTAAATTCTACTCCTGAAACCAATACTACACGATATGTTAACTACCTTGAATTTAAATAAAATCTTGGAAGAAAAAAAATATTTTAAGCATAAGATACAGTAAGAAAATAGGACAAAGAAAGTTTTTTAAAACATAAGAAATGAACTAAATTCCCAATTAGGATTAAATATTAAGAGTTAACAATAGTGCAATAAGACATGAGATTTGAGATGTAAAGTCTATGCCAATAAATTTTTTAAAAAAGGAGTGCAAAAGAGATAATGGATTTTTTAAATGTGAATTTAAGAACATAAAATGTAAAAATACATAAGATTCAGGTTTAGAAATTCAGGTTTTAAGGACTAAAAAATAAAAATAATAGTAAAACTATAAAAGTAGGACGGGAAATATATTTTTGAAACAATGAAAATATGTTGGAGAATTAGAAAAAAATGTAAGACAAAAAAATTAAAATACACAATTGAAATATCAGAAATAAAATATTTGAAATCTAAAATGTTTATTACTAACATTTCTCAAGTACTTTCAGTTTATTAGTGTTCCTCTTAATCATGAATTGCAGCATGAATCCAAATTTCTATTTCTTTCTGTATCTACTGTAATTTCTACTTTATGAATGCTGCTCCTAAGTAACCTTTTGGCTTTTAACCATGATTGTCTCATTTCTAAAATGGGGATGATAATAGTACCTCCTCATATGGCTCCTTTAAAGCCAAAATGAGTTAATTCCTGTAAAAAGCTTAGAACAGTGGGCAACCCAGATTGAAGAAGAGGGGAGATAGATTACCTCTCTTAATGGGGGAGTGACAAAGTCACATTGCAAAAGAGCAGGGAGGGAGGGAGATGTTGTGGCCATCTTTTGAAATACAATCTGCACATAAGGAATGCATAAAAAAATTTATAACAATGGTTACCAGAGGGATAACACAGGCTATGAGATGGGATAAGAGGAAGATGGAAGAAATATGTATCTTTTTACATGGGTAAAAAAAAATTTGAGTCTGCTAAAAAAAACCTGTACTTTAAGGAAGCCATATTTTCTTTGAAAAATAAGACAAATACTGATTAAATGGGCAAATTCTTCCTTAGGCCCATTGGCTACATTATGTACACTCCCTAATCTCCATGCCCAGAGAACATGGTGGAACCACGCCACAATCGAAAATTAAGATCACTGTGTGTGCTAATCCTAATATACTTGATGTACTGTTTATAAGTTATAAGGTGAGGTGAGAATTTAGAATTTTCTAATCATCTTCTTTATAAATGTCATATATACTTTATAAATAATATCATATATGTAACTTTTAAATATTATTAAAATATATAATGCTTAAATATATTCAAAATCAAATATGTTATTAACATCTGGGAAGAATGATGCCTCCCTGCTCTTTGCACAGACAAACTTTAAGAAGGTCCCCATTTTAAATTTGAAGATCTTCTAACACATGATTCAACTATATAGAACACATGATTCAACTATATAGAACTCAAGGCAATAATACTCTGCCCCCCCCCCCCCCCGCCAAATGTATGAAACAAAACCTGAAATACAAAACCAGAAGAGTTCACATTTATTTGGGTAACATAGTAGCTGAGGCATGCTGTCACTCCCTAGATGGTATTAGTTTCCATCCTCCTAAAGCTACTTAATCCTATTCAGTTCAAAAACCAAGGCCCCAGGGATCATGGGCAGAGCCTGTGAGAGCCTTCCAGGACCCAACATTGTCTCATCAAACCCTGCCTCCAAAGGACCTCTGCTAATCCCAGTGCATGGTTAGATCATACATGCTTTGATAGCTGGATTTATGGGCCTTTTTTTTTTTTTTTTGTCAGAAATCCTCTCAATAGCTTCCTAAAGATGCCAAGGTAAGCAAGTAGAAAAACAAGGCTGAAATAAGCAATTGTTGCATAACACTATGTCATGTAGGATCCATCTTCAGAAAAATCAGTTTGCAATGAAAGCCCACTTTGGCTCTTTTAGTAAGATCTGATGATACACATGTGCATTCCTGACTCAAGTGACATCATCTGATCCTTATTTTAGAGCATAATGAATTATCATTAAAAGTTATATTAAATGCTAATATAAATCCTACAGTTAAAGTAACCTCCAAAAATATAAACCATGTCAATTAGTGTACTGAGGAAGAGGTTTTCTTATTTTGTTTTGTTTGTTTGTTTGTTTTGAACTCATTAAGGATGCTTTCTCAATTTATAGAGGAGAGGAAAAGTCATTGACATATGCAAAGTATGACCATTCAGTAAGGAAAATGATGTGTGACCTTGGAAATCCCATGCTTTCCTTTGTGGTCACATCCACCAGCTAAACTGCCATCCCTTCTATAGTATCTATCTTTTCAGATACTTTCCTTTAAAAGAAATCTCATTATGTCCAATACCTAAGCCAAATCAACCACTGCAGTATATAATACATTTCCCATATTTTCTGGTAGGTGCATTTCACCATGACAAATACTGCATCTGGTGTTCATTTACAGCAACTGGAAATGTAACAGTGTTTACACCATCTCCCAAACTAATCAGGATGCTTAATGGCTTTTTAGATACATGCGGATGCAAGATCATGATGTCCCAATAAGCTCATACAGTAATTTTTCCCCTTTTTCCCTTTCTTCTTTTTTAAAAAATAATAAGTCTCAAACGTTAAAACAAAAAAAAAATCTATTCAAGTGTTCTAGAAAAAGAACCAGGTTATTACACATTTGTCAATCTAAATTATATGCCACTGTTACCCTCCCCACCTGGAAAATAGACTCTTTAATAAACACAGGAGGGAAAAATAAATAGGTTAACCAGGAGAAAGGTCATGCCTTGTCTGTTGTAATACAGTCTGATCACCCAAAGTGATTGATTTCTTAAAAGAATCCATATCTGTGACTCTTATAGACATCCTGCCATCCAACAGCCATCTACGAGGTAGCTTGCATTTCTAAGGTCATTTGGAGTGCTTAAATCCCTGTGGTTCTCTCAGGATATCCAAGAAGTTCAGTAGTCTCACATTTTTTTGTGGGGGGAGGCTTTTCAGTCCTTTCTTTCCCTCAAAAAAGGAAAGCTATGAAAATGGAAGGTTAAATAAGAATGACTTAACAACATTATGTATTTTTGCAAAACAATACTTTTGCCTCCATCATGAGATAAAACCAAAGAAAATTATTTTCCTCATAATAATCTATTTCTATTTCTCTCTCTCTCTCTGAAAAAATAAAACAAACAAACACAAACATGTGGTAGTGAAAACTAAATACACGTGGCCCTTGACCCAGTCAAAACAGAGCTAATTCAAAGTAACCATTGATTATTTTTGATTGCTTAGTTTAAAAAAAGCAGGGGGTGGGAGGCGGGGGGCACCTGGATGGCTCAGTCAGTTAAGTGTTCAACTCTTAGTTTCGGCTTAGGTCATGATCTCACAGTTCATGAGATTGAGACATGCATTGGCTCTGTGCTAGCAGGGCAGAGCCTGCTTGGGATTCTCTCTTTTCCTCTCTCTGCTCCTGCCCCTCTCACTCATGTGTGCACACTCTCTCTCTCTCTCAAATATATAAAACTTAAAAAAAAAAAAAAACTTAAAAAGGCGGGGAGCACCTGGGTGGCTCAGTCAGTTAAGTGTCTGACTTCGGCTCAGGTCATGATCTTACAGTTCATGGGTTGGAGCCCCACATCAGGCTCTGTGCTGACAGCTCAGAGCCTGGAGCCTGCTTCAGATTCTGTGTCTCCTCCTATCTCTGCCCCTCCCATGCTCTGTCTCTGTCTCTGTCTGTCAAAAATAAATAAACATTAAACAAATTAAAAAAAAAAACCACTCTGTGGCTCACCCTCCATTCTCATCTAGTACAGTCTTTCTTCTTCCCCACATAGATTCCTTCTCCTCTACCTTAAAAAACACAGTCATATAAGATTCCTAACACTGTCCTAAAATCAGTAAAAGAATAAGCATCGAGTAAGTACCACAGCAGCTGACTGATTTACTTTCTTCCTCAAATGAAACAGCACAAGAAAAATAACCAGAAATGGAGAAAAGTAAAAACTTCACTCACACACTGTTAATTTTTTCCAATCTATCTTGTTATGATCTTTTTCCTAACACTCTTCATTGCCATTGTTACTAAAACCACCAATACCAGAAATTATTTAACATGGAAAAACTAAAATTTAGTCCACTGCAATAACCTTAGTTTCACCTAATAATCTAAGCTTTCTCTGTACGTAACTCAATCTCTGTTTATACTACTCCAACAAATCTTCCATGCTCCATTCATCCCTCCCCTCCTCCTCTTCAATATGGCATCAGGAGAATGGGGAGGGTTGTGACATACGAGGCATCTGAGGTTAGGAAAGGGGGTCTGAATCCAAGAGTACTCGGCAGAGCAACTGTTTTTGTTGTGTTGTGTCTTGTTTTGTTTGCACTACTCAGGTCAATATCTACTCACATTTATTTCCATTTTTTGTTGTGAGGGGTGACTTGCTGGGTCTAATCACTGAAGTCCTTGAACTCACCCATTTACCTCCAGTCATGTAGCATCAGAATGCTGCTCCCTCCAGACTCCACAGGTCTCCCCAGAGCACGCAAATGTTTCCAGAACCCATTACTAACCAGCTTACCTGAAACTGGGATATGAACAAACCCAACTGTGATTGAAACATGGGTTTTTAGAAATCCTTCTTTCTTTAAGCAAATTTTTGGATTAAGAAAATCTTCTCCCCTGCCCTTAAGACTCTTTGACACTTAGAAGCAATATTTCAGTCATTACAACTCACAAAACCTAGTTTGGTAAGTAAATCTATTCTATATGATAATCCAAACTTGAAACATGATTTTAACTATCATCGCCTCTCCTCCCTCTTGCTAGGGACTGAGCTGCCCACTTGCAGTGGGATAAGAGGGTTAGGGTCCTCCTCTTTCTGTGCTTATTCCTACTCCTTTTCTTCCACCAGCTTAGTAAGCAAGATTTAGAACTCTCCAGTGTTGTGTCCAGAGGAAGAAATGATTAAGGGGAAGGGCAAGCACAGTGACAGGTCCCATTGCTGTCTGGTGAGTAAGCTTTCTGGGAAAAGTGTTTCACACTGACTCTTCCTTACAGAGTAGCTCATATGCTCCTTGGAGATTGCCTTCACTGAGAACCTCGACTCTGCCCCATTGACCACTGCCCTTCGTGAGCCCCTAAATTTCATAATGTCTCATTTGATTTGGACTCTCACTACTAAAAGACCCTTTATCCTACCAATGCTGGGCAAGATCTCATTTCACATGGACCACCAGGGGAAACATGCATCTCTGGTTCCAACAAGCTCTAGGGTGTTAACCAGTTCTGACACTGCCAACTCTACCCTGCTGTCATAGACAGCCACAGCTCCTTATGAAACCCAAGTGCTGGGAATGCATTGCAAACTATGAATGGTCCTATTAAAGCCCCCTCTCAAACTAAGCTTGAAGTGAAGGAGATAGAAACACCTCGCCCTTCACAGACACATGCATGTGTGTGTGTGCGCGCACACACACACACACACACACACACACACAAATATGCACATCCCTTTCCCCCTTAACAATCTCCCTATATCCACTTCTTCTACCTTTTCATAGTCTTGATGTAGATGAGGACCCCTAAATGAGAGGCCCATGAGATTTTGTATTTTCCATTTCTTTTATAAATTCAGTATATGGCAATCTAGCACCTCATTTTAGAATTTCACATTATTTCCATTTGTATGGGTCCCAATACCTGAATTTTACTTCCTGATACACATCTAACTGTTCTTCTCTTTGGCTTACACCATCTCACATATGTTATACCACACTGTAGCGTTGAGCTGAAGGCTGATTTTCTCCTAAGTTCTTGTAGTCTTCCTAATAAATGTAGAGAGGCTGGCCATGCACTTCATTCAGTATCCCTAGGGCTGCTTCCCACACTATTTGGTTGAACCAAAGTAAAACTCCTCCATATCAAAGTTTAAAGGAGGAGAGAGAGGGAATTGGACATTCTGTTGACTTACTTTCCCATTTCCCTCTGTCTTCCTGCCCACAATCCACCAAGATCAAAAACGGTGGTCTTTCCTTTAGTTCTCTTTCTGAGGGGCTGTGACTGTCTTTGCATACCCTCTTATTAAGTCTGCCAGGCATTGTTACCTAGGAACAAAGCCACAGTATTTCTGCAAGGAATATTGTAACAAGCAGCAGGCCTATTAAAGCAAATGTTCTCTATTACATGTATTGACACTATAACTGTCTGAAATTTTGCTCTTCCAAAATCTTGAAGTTGGGTTCCACCCCCCTTCCTAATTGCTAAAGTAGGAAATATGACTACCTCTATAGTAAAAATCAAATGCGGCTTATTGCCAGAATCACATGGTAGGGGGAGATTAAAATAGTGACTCCTGCCCTCTCAACTCTCACCAACTGATCACTGAGTCAGAATTTCTGAAGGTGGGGTTGGGGATCTTATTCCCCACCCACCACGATTCTGAGAGTCAACCATGCTTGGCAACTACTATTTTTTATCATTAAAACTGAAGCTCTATAGAGGTTATAAACTATTCTACAGAGAAGAAATGTTAGGTATAGACAATAAGAATCCTCTGTCAGACTCAATTTTAATCTCCAACATATTTTCAGCAATTTCCAGAATATGAGGATTCATGGACATTTCTAAATTTTTGCTACTGATCAATAATCAATATAAGCCCATTAATTTTTGAAAAGTGAAACACATACTCCTACTGTACAGTAGTCCATGCAGTACTTTCATGCAATAATTGGAATTGATTTGGGGGGAAATTTTTTTATTGCCTTACCTTCATCTGTAGGAAAGTCATAGAAAGCATTAATATATTTTGATATAAATTTTCTAAAGTGTTTAAGGAACAAAAGCTGAATAGTACTTTGAGGAAAAAAAATATATGATTCTCACACTGTAAGAGAATTCAAAATCCTCTTGATGTCCAAGCAATATATAATATGTGAATGGAATACACCCAACATTTTTAATGCCTAAGCCTCACAGTAAAAGTCAGAAAGAAGAGGGTGTTATTATCAAGAAGCTTTTGAGGATGAGAAAGAGTCTCCATTGTACCTATTCCCAATACACTTGCTGATTTTACACAATGACACAAAAAGAGACAGGATAAAAATTTAACAGACTTCTATCTTAAGAAGTTATACCTCCTTATGCTAGCCTCTCTTGAACAAATAAACTTGAATAGTTCAGATACATCTCAAAAGTTCCTAAATCATAATCTGAAGATGGTTTTAACATCAATTATTCCTGCAAATAACATTGGGGGTGGGGGCTTTTGTTGTCTCTATAATATGTAGTCACTGCCTCTACTATGGCTTATGTTTCAAAATTAAGAAGACAAGTACAAAATATTTAGAGAAGAAAAATAAGAGAAAACAGATTGTATCATATTTACTTCAGATTAGGGGAAGCTATTGCTATCTTTTCCAGAGTTAAATATATTATACCCTAAAGTTTTAAGAAACTACTTAAAAAGAAATTAATTCTAATTCTATACTTATGTAGAATAGTGATTTCCAAACTTACGTAAGAAACAAGTCCCTTTAGTGATATAGAATCAAGGGAAAGTAATCAGAAGGTTTGTTTTAGATGGTCTCTCCAAAATAACATGATCAATCTCTTTTATGCCCACTTTTCTTGAAGTCTTTTTGGATCAATTACATTAGTAAATGTTTCAGGTCTCCAACAATGTCAGAACATTTGTAGCTGTATCTTCATCAGAACCATCTTGTAGCTCACAAGCACAGTTCTGGGGTATTTTATTTTATCTGGACACATTATTAGATCTCTAAGAGACTGATAGCATTTCTCATAGATGTTACTTAATGGGTTTAACACTATACCTCAGCAAATGCATACTTGAGTTAACCTGTACTTTAAACAGCTTAATTAGAACTTAATTAGTGGACTTCTCGTCCCTAAAAAATTCTCCTTAATGGAATTCACACAGTAGTGGAGTTAAATGAGGTGATTCTGAATAGTTGTCAGGAATCATAGCTACCTTGTTGAGGACCTACTCAGATTTCTTGACTAGGGCATTGTCTTTATTCTATATCCATTGTCATAAAATAAAGTAAAACTCACCTTGAATGGATACATACCTTTTTTTTAGGTTATCAATTCTATCACATTATCAAAAGTGGTCTCCAAGATAGTGTTCCCCACTCCTACCAAGGGCATCCCAGGCAATCCATATGAGTTGAGAAGAAAATATTAAAATTTCTATTTATTCTTTTCATAAAAAAGAAAATTCAGCTTTATCCATTTCCTAGCACTTAATATTCAGACAAACACATTCTCATCCATCCACGTATCAGATATCTGTCACAAATAGGATATGAAGTATCTTGAGGGAAAAGGTTGCTCCCCAATGTGGAGGGGTTAGAACTGGTGCCACCCTTGTTTGTTTCCTGTATACATGTGTAATGGACATAGTGGACTTGAGGTGTGACTAGCTATGTAGATTTATGGATTTTTTCTAGTTTTAGCAGAAGAACTCATATAAACTAGACAGTGGTTTTAAAATATTCCTTCAAAGACCACAGACTACATACAATACTAACAATGATAAACATGGGTGAACAATAAATAGCAGAGTGGATACTACCTCTTACCTGAGATTTTCATTATGAAATGCAAAAACGTAATAATAATCTGGCCACCAAAAATAAATCAGATTTATCAAAAATGGTATTTGGGATATGGACTTATACTTACTGTGGTTAGTAATTGCCCCACCTTAACTCTTTGTAGTGCCATAAGTTATCAACAAATGATACTGTCATTTAGCAAGACATTTAAAATAACTTATTTTCATGCTTGATTGGTTAGCAAGATATTTAAAATAACTTATTTATTCATGCTTAGCTTACTTTTATTTATTTCTGTGTATGTTTTTAATGCACAAAATATTATTAAAATGAATTATTTAATATATAAGCAAGTAAACATATATAAAGATATTTGGGGAATTTATTCTAAAAATATTTTACCAACAAACATTACTAAAATAGTTTATAGATCATTGACCTACAAAAATGGCAAAAAGAATAGATATAGCAAAATATATCAAGTAACCCACAAATAAGCTACACACACACACACACACACACACACACACACTGTTGGGATATATATTACGTTTTCATACTTATTCTGAATAGAAGCGTGCTTTATGTTTTGGGAATACACACCGAGCTAATAAGTCCCACTCTAAACCTTTGACTTAGAGCTTAAAAGTTCTAAATATTCCTTTTATCCTCCTTTCTTCAGCACATTTCTTCATTGCCCAATTCAGACTAACTAAGGAATTACTCCTGAGATCTTAAAAAAAAAACAAAAACAGAAACTTGAGTTGCAATACAATTAGGTTCTCTGTCTGTTTCTGGTTTAAGGGAAGCCACACTTATTCAATCCCAGATTAAAATATGCCATGAGGAACTATGGAAGTATTAGCAGGAAACTATCTCTTCACTAGTTTTACTGGTGATGCTTGAAATGATGTCCCAGTCCATAATGCCTGGGGTAGAATGAAGGAGTTTTCACCAATATTAGCACCTCTAAGGAAGGTTGAGATAATGGTTGTCATCATCTGAGAGCAGAAGAAAAAAAAAGATGGTACAACTAAAAGATCAAACACTCTAACTCTAGAAATAGCAAAAACTCCTTGTGATTATAATAAAATCCAAAGCAAGACACCTGTGAGCCGCTTACCACCCAATCAAATGTCTCATCCTTTTATAAAAGTTAAAATATTCTCAGTGAGTTGACCTTTTCACTGTACTATGAGTTTCCCTAAAGGTAAATCTTTAGTAGAAATAATTTGATTCAGGGTTCCTACTCCAAGGGTGGCAAAAACCTAGAAGAGCTTCCCTTGCATATGAAAGCTGCCTTTTTTTTTGTCTCCTATAATTTTAAAGGTATTTTAAAAATGTTCCTGAGATCAGACTTTATGTGCAACATGTCACGAGAGAGTGGATATTTATGATCAAACCGCTCTTCTAAAATGTATCATAAAACCAGGTTTATAGTAAATGTTCTTCAGACCATTAGCTACCATAATTCTCTAGTCCTTTTCTTAGCTTTTTATTAATAGTGTACAATCCTCATTACTACTAAGTGTTACTTGTTAAATACAGAGCCATCTACCATAAGCTGGATTCTCCTCCTGCTCCCTGTTCTACAAAATACCTACAAATAGCCTCAAGACCCATCTGTCTAGGATGCTTGAGGGCCCTCCCTCTTAGACACAGGGAAAAGGGGCTCCCTAGTCTTTTCAGGACTTTTCCATTACTAGAACTTAGCAAGCCTCAAAATTCAGCTTGGCATTATGATTCATTTGGTGGCAAACTTTCTTAATGAACTAATCTCCTAGTAACTTGCTATGCAGAAGAAAAAAAAGGAAATTGACATTCAGAAAGAACAGAAAGACTGGAAGAGGAAAACCCAGAAACAAAAGAGAGGTCCTTTCCTTCATCCATTATTACTTTTGATTTCAGTGTCACCTTATAAAGTCCAGTTAGTAAAACTGACAGCAGTGGGTATGTTTTACTTTCAGTTTCTGTAGTGTGCTGTCTAGAGTAAGTGAAGGCACCTTCTAGAGGTCTCTGACAATCCCAGAGGAAATCTTTCTGCTTCCTCACTGAAGCCCAGAGGGGAAGGCTCAAGGCAGTTCAGCTGAACCAGATTGCTTATGTGATGAGGATGGACAGCAGGAAGAGAGTGAAGCAATTCTGCAGAGTGGATGGCAAATAATAAAAGAGAAGACAGATAGCAGGAACTTCAAGGACTCAAGGGACACCATCTGAAGCAAAGTGACATTGATATCAACATCTAGGAAATGATAGAGGCAGATAAATTGCTCAGGCAAGAAAAAAAAGAGATAGGATGACCCAGTTTAAGCAAAAAGTAATTTGCTAATCACAAGGTAAAGAAATAACACAATAGGCTCCTCTCTCCACTCATACACAGCAGGTATAGCCATTATCCAGATAGAGCAGTAGACAGAAAAGGAGATCAACTCAAATGTAACTGGTGCTCAAACCACAGAGGGTTTCTTCAGAACAAGAGCTCACCCCAAAGAAAAATTGGCAGCCAGTGCCACCTGCAGAGGAAAGATATATCTTCTGCAGGCACCAGCTCTCCAAAGGTGACAGGCTGATATATTCTGCTGAATAAATCGAAAAACTTTCAAGTGGTCTAAAAAAGGTAGTCTGAAGTAGACTGCACTGCAGGGATCCAATCAAGTTAAGAATGTCAGGAGCCTGTGGCAACATCCACACCAGGAAAAAAGGCCCCCAAACTCTGAGTTAAGTGCAAATGAGAAAATATCATGGTGGGTTTTGTTTCTTTGTGTGAGTATATTTTGGATTTTTTTCCAGTGGTTGTATGTTGTGATATTTTAAAAGACACAGAACGGCAAATGGTTCTTTTCACATATGGAGAAAAGCAGGCACATAAAGTACTTTTTCCTCAAACACATATCAGGTGCATTACTTTCTCCTGTATTTTTTCTTCAGCTTTTTGACCCACCTGAAACTGACTTTCCCTTTCTCCAGGCTGTGTTCAAGCCCTGCCTCCTTCATGAATCTCTCCCGGATGAATCTTTCATTGATCTCTCTTCTCTCTCAACTCGTAATTTGCTTATTGCTTGAATCATTCAATGTAGAGCTTAATTAAATACTGTCTTACCTTCTAATTGCTTTTTTTGGGTAAATGTCACCTCCTAAACAAAACTACAAGATCCTTGAAAGCAGAGTTATGTCCAACACATATATTCTATTCCCTTAACCAAGCTGAATACCCATGTTGAGGGTTTATCTTCGTCATCTAACATGAGGAATGTGAAGAAGGCCTCCTTACTCAAAAAGATCTCCCCTCTCCTGTGTTTGTTTTCTTTCAGCCAAAGTATTCATTCATTTGGGTTAAGAAATTAGCTCAGTTACAGTACTGAAGTTCCAAGAATGATTTCTGTGCTAAGCGGTTCTGTAATGACATGCAAAGATAATCCCTGGGACTCCAAAGACATGGGTTTGACTCCTTATTCAGTCACTTCCTGATGATGTAATCTTGGCAAGTTATTTACACCTCCAGTGGTTTGTTCATCTATAACATGGGGAAATAGCATTCTACTCATGATTATATGACAACTGAAAGAAAATACTACATGTAATATTTAGCCTCTAGCAAGCACATGCTAAGCATTAGTTTTGTTAACAATAATCACGAGTGCTGAGAGAGAAACTGTGAATGGTCTGATATTTAACCCTAATTGAAAGCTGACAACTGAGCCTGCCAGTTCTGTGGATGCTGGGAAAAGACACTAGACTACTGAGTCAGAGACAACAGACTTTGCTACTCACAGCACAGCAAGAGCCTGAGCATTCTGTTTACATCACTTCCACTCACTTCTCAAATTCCGTGAGACTTGGGTCACAGTCCAGAAACTCTGAGCCTAGCTAGGAAACCCAAATCTTTTATAACGGGCTGCAAGCAAACCTGCCTGATCTTCCCCCTGGAGGGGGAACATTATCCTTACTATCAGTAATCAGGCCTGCCCTCTGCTCCTGAGAGAACCACTCTATCTTCCAAGGCAGTTTGCTGTGCAAATATCCCTAAAAAAATAGTACCACCACTCCCAATGTGTACAAGAAACGATCAAGCTATGCAGAACCGTCTCCCAACATAAGTTACCCTCTACTAGCAAGGATCTTGCAATCTGTAGGAGACAGAGAAGTAAATTTAAATATTAAAGGATATAGAAATAGGTATTATTCAAAAAACTTTTGGATACAATAAGTGCATACAATAAACAAAACATCACGTAGCTTACAGAAATGTGAAGCCATGTGTTGACTAACATGAAAAATGTTTATGATATATTGTTGGCTGAAGAAAGTGGGCCTAAAAGGTAAGTATCATCTACTCCCATTAATATTTTCAGGTAAATCACTTATATGGCATATTGCCAGTGGTCAACAAAATCACTTATTTATATTAAACATTAAATCCACAATATATAATGTTTATAAATACAGGTATCCCCCACTTTTCAAAAGTTCATATTATGCCCCTTCGCTTTTTATGAAAGCTGTACATTAATACCTGTTTTCACTAACTGAAATCTCAAGATTTTTGCTTTTATGAAAAAAATGCAAAAAAAACAAAAACAGCATTCAGTGTTTGTTTTGCAGCGAGTCATTTCAGAGGCAGCAAGAGAGACACTGCCAAGCTCCTTCCCCAGGAACTACACTCAGCATCTCAGCATCAAGCCCCCTTCACCTGTGAACTGTGTCAGTGAGCATCTGTGCTTTATCTAGATCTTTTCTGTGCATATTAGAAAGATATGTCCCAAGGTATCAGAAAAGCCTAAGAGAGGTTATTTTGGGGGTCTAAGAACACTCAAGAATTTTTCCACATAAATTAATGGTAATTACTTCTTCACTTTTCACCATTTAGACTTTTGAAAGTTTTCATAAGAATGTTCTATTTTTGGATAGCAAGGGAAACCTATACTGTCTTGGAACAATATAAGGTTGGTTATCCCTCCAACTTAAGAGTTATGCATAAGAAGTTATCTAAAAAAAAGACAGGGTATCCAGGCAGGCTTCATAGAGGAAGTAACGATTGAGTGGAATTTTTAATTAGATATCAAAAGAAGAAAATTCAGTCAAGATTGATGTGAATACATTAAGCACAGACTAGCCTGATGTACTCATGAAACTATAACACTGCATATTATTTGATGTAACTGGCATAAACAATGAATGTGAAAAAAATAGTCAAAAGTGGGGCTAAAAAGGTAAACATGGACCAGATAAAAATAGCAGTCAATAATGTGCACTCAAAGGTCAGAGGATCAGAGACAGAACTTACCTATTTCAGAGTTCTGCCTGGGGCAGTCCCCATTCTAAAATCCAGGTTCAATAATGTGCATACACTGTTGCTTGCTGAAAAGGGATTTGAACTTGGAGTCTCTCTAGCTCTCTCCATCCCTGAGCTACATTCATGTATCAAATCCAAGTGGATCTCTCCACCTGGATTACCCCTGACACATCAGATTTGTCAGTCCAAAACAGTGCACATCATCCCTACTTCCCCCACATATCCACTCCTTTTTCTGTTTCCTTCTCGAGGACTGACACTGCCATCCTCCTGTACCTCAAACCCAAACCCAGAAGTTCTCCCTCCATTCTCCTTACCATCATTCCCCTCGCCCCCCCGACACACACCCGCAGTTCAGTCGGACATATTTTCTTCCTGCTGCATCCACAACCTCTTAGCTCAGCCCCTTGCCATGACTCTCTGAATGCTTGCAGCAGCCTCCTGCCAAGTCCCTGCAGTGTATCTTCCACGTAACTGTACTGATGGAAGTGCCAATATGATCATGTTCACTGATACCTACAAGGTAAAGTTCACATTCTTTCTCATGGATGTGAGCCCCTTCATGATCTGGCCTGTTCTACTTTTCTATCCTTGCCACGATTGCCACCCTTTAAGCACTGCACAGTTCTGACATGTAAACTATGGTGGTTCCTCCTCAGAAAATACCATGTCTTTCCATTCCTTTCATCTTCTCATAGGCTACAGCCTCTGCCTAGAAAGTTCTGTCTCTTCTCCCAACACCCCCAGTCCTTTCCTTAGCCATCTGGGGAACTATTCTTTATCTTTTAAGATTCAGGAAGCATCAACCCCTCAGAAAGCATCTCCTGGGCAGTTAAGTGCTTCTTCCTGTGCCAGCAACTAGTGTTATGTGTGGCTCATAGCAGATATGTTACAAATATAGCAACTGACACATTGCTTTATTATTCGTTTATATCTCTCTTTGATATAAAATTTTACTGGTTTGTGAAATTCTGGAAGGCAGGGGCAATGTCTTATTCTTTGCATTTTTAGTGCTCACCACATAATGGATACATTATAAATGTTGGTTATATGATTGGCTCCTTGATAAATGGGTAGATGGATAGTTTCTAGTTGTTTGCCTGTATTAATAGTAATTGTATTTTAATTAATTAATTAATTAATTAATTTTAATTAATTTAATTAATTGTTAAAAGAATTTTTCCAATAGAGGAGACATGTTTTCTTAATCCTAGCTCATCTAGTGCCTTAATCTCTCCTTTTTAAACACACATACATGCATACACACACACACGTGCGTGCTCATGCCCAAGAAATTGCCTTAAAAAAAAGGTCTTGTTATAGGAAATGTGCTAAACATTCACCAAAGCCAAATATAATCACTAAATAACTAAATATAATAATTATTTAAAGAACATTTAGCTAATAATAGTTCTGCCTATTGTGTGTTCACTATAAGCCTTGTGTATCTTCTACATAATACCCTATGATGTATATATTATTATCCCCATTTTATAGATCCCCATCTTATACATAACACCCTAGATGTATATATTATTATCCCCATATCTACTGTCTGTTAGAGCATGTAAAGACATGGCCAGGAAAAGGTCAAACTGGGACCTGAAACCCCGCATACCTAACTTAAAGTAAATGTTTTATCCACTTCGAGAATCAAGTCATTAACATTTACACTGGGAAAAATGGCATAAGGGATGTGACTTTCTCTTTAATAATTATGTAAACAGTATCAGTATTTTCTTGGACATTTTGAAGATAGGATTTAACCAACAGCTCCACCATGAGTACAGCAGGAAAGTAATAGCAGAACTGGTCAATATGAAAATTCATTTTATACCACAGTTTATACTGCCCCATTTATAGTTTGTCTAAAAAAAAGAGACAAGTTTGCCAACAATAATCTGTAATTATTTTTGCAATGCATATGAATAAGACAGCAATATTTCTGTTTCAGGCCATGTTCTCTAAATTGTTTTCAAACAATCCAAAAACACTCCTAGCAGGTTAGAGAACAGAATTCTCAGTAAATATTATTGTAAGTGTTTTTAGTTTTAAGAAATGATTTCTTTTGTTTTTTTTTTCCTTAATGAGAATGAAAAATACAAATAAATTGAAGCTTAGCTACACTGTGGAGAACATTTTGTATAGAATTTGGTTTGCTCAGCTTTGTCTCACATAACTGCTTAGAGTATTAACAAATACTAGAAGCTTAAAATAAGAAACACATACACCTGCCTACCTGTAGTGTGGTAGGCAGCCTCCAAGGTCATCCAAAGATTCCTACCTCCTAGTGTTCATACTCTTGTGTAGTTCTTTCCACCCTTGGAGTTGATCTATATGACCAATAGAATATAGAAGTTATAATATATAACTTACAAGGCTAGATCATAAAAGATATTTTGCTTCCTCTATTTTCCTCTCCCTTTCTCCCATCCTGTCCCACTCTGGGGGAATGTAACTTCCATGATATGAGGCTAGCCTACCTATCCCTTAAGCAGCCCTATGGAAAGGCCCACACCATGAGAAACTGAGGCTTCCTGCCAAGAGCCAGTGAGGGACTGAGGGTTCTGGCCAACACCATATGAGTGAGCCATTATTGAAGTGATCTTCCAGCCTGTCAACTTCCAGATGATGACAGGACTTCTTGACCACATGAGAGACTCTGAAATGAAGTCATCCAGATAAGCTGCTACCAAATGCTGACTCTCAGAAACTGTGCAAGAAAATAAATTTTTGTTGCTTTCAGCTGCAAAGCATTGTGGGTAATTTGTCACCTGGCAATAGGTGTGATAAAGACACCATCCAAAACCCACACACAACACTTCTTGAATCCCCTTGCCCAAAAATGTAGCTTCCCATCCACAATTTGATGAGTGTTAGTGTAGGAAAAGCAGTCATTATTCTAGTTAGCCATGCATCCTGTTAAAAGTTAGAAAAAAGGCAGAGGTGGACAGATATTAGGAGATAAATAGCAGCCTGTAGGAGACTCTGATGTTGGCAGCCTCCAATGAACTACACCTCCTGGAATTCACACCTATGTAGCATTTCTTCCCATGTGGCCTAGCCAGATGACTCACATTGGCCCCTGGAATACTGGCAAGCACGATGCTAGCAGAGGCTTACATAGTGGGTTTCATCCTCTTGGCTCATTTCCTTTTATGAGCCTAGCTGCCATTTTGTAAGGAAGTCCTATTGATCCTCCTGGAGAGAGAGAGGCCATGTAAAGAACAAAAGTGTCCTATCTAAGCTTTCAGTTGACTGCAGTTGCAAGAGTGATCCCAGCCAACACTATGTGCAGCAAAAGAATCAATACAGAACCACAAGAGAGAACCAATGTTTAAAGTCAACAGTTGGAGGTATTTTGTTACACACAATGGATAACTGAAACACAACCCTAGCGCATATAAAATAGTTTACCTGAAAACTCACTGCAAACTATAAACTATTTTATTTTTTAATATATTCTGAAGCCTTTATTTATTTATTTTTTATTATCAAGTTATTTAACTTACAGTGTAGTCGTGGTTTCAGGAGTAGAACCCAGTGATTCATTACTTACACACAACACCCAGCGTTTATCCCAACAAATGTCCTCCTTAATGCCCGTCACCCATTTAGCTCACCCCCATCAACCCTCAGTTTGTTGTCTGTATTTAAGAGTCTCTTACAGTTTGCTTCCCTTTCTGTTTCTATCTTATTTTTCCTTCCCTTCCCCTATGATCATCTGTTAAGATTCTCAAATTCCATATATGATTGAAATCATATATCAGTCTTTCTATGACTGACTTATTTTGCTTATCATAATACCCTCCAGTTCCATCCACATTGTTACAAATGGCAAAATTTCATTCTTTTTCATTGCTGAGTAATATTCCTGTGTGTGTGTGTGTGTGTGTGTGTGTGTGTATACACACCACATTTTCTTAATCCATTCATCAGTTGATGGACATTTGGGCTCCTTCCATAATTTGGCTATTGTGATAGCATTGCTATAAACATTGGGGTACATGTGCCCCTATGAATCAGCATTCCTGTATCTTTTGCATAAATTCCTAGTAGTGCAATTGCTATGGCATAGGGTAGTTCTATTTTTAATTTTTTGAAGAACCACCATACTGTTTTCCAGAGTGGCTGCACCAGGTTGCATTCCCACCAACAGTGCAAAAGAGTTCCCCTTTCTCCACATCCTCACCAACATCTGTTGTTTCTTGAATTGTTAATTTTAGCCATTCTGACTGGTGTGAGGAGGTATCTCATTGTGGTTTTGATTTGTATTTCCTTGATGATGAGTGATGTCAAGCATTTTTTCATGTGTCTGTTTGCCATCTGGATGTCTTCTTTGGAAAAGTGTCTATCCATGTCTTCTGCCCATTTTGTCACTGGATTATATGTTTTTTGGGTGTTGAGTTTGGTCAGTTATTTATAGATTTTGGATACTAACCCTTTATCTGATGTGTCATTTGCAAATATCTTCTCCCATTCTGTCAGTTGCCTTTTAGTTTTATTGATTGTTTCCTTCTCTGTGCAGAAGCTTTTATCTTGATAGATCCCAATAATTCATTTTTGGTTGTTTCCTTTGCCTTCAGAGACATGTCAAGTCTCTAAAGCAGTCAAGAACCTGCTGCAGTCAAGGTCAAAGAGGTTGCTGCCTGTTTTCTCCTCTAGGATTTTGATGGTTTTCTGTCTCACATTTAGGTCTTTCATCCATCTTGAGTTCATTTTTGTGTGTGGTATAAGAAAGTGGTCCAGGTTCATTCTTATTCATGTTGGTATCCAGTTTTCCCAGCACCATTTGCTAAAGAGACTGTCCTTTTTCCATACGATACTCTTTCCTGCTTTGTCAAAGATTAAGTGGCCATATATTTGTGGGTACATTTCTGCATTGTCTATTCTATTCCATTGATCTATGTGTCTGTTTTTGTGTCAATTCCATACTGTCTTGATGATAACAGCTTAGTAACACATCTTGAAGTCCAGGATTGTGATACCTCCAGCTTTGGCTTTTTCAACATTACTTTGGCTATTTGAGGTCTTTACTGATTCCATACAAATTTTATAATTGTTTGTTCTAGCTCTGTGAAGAATGCTGATACTATTTTGATTGGGATTGCACTGAATGTGTAGATTGTTTTGGGTAGTATCAACATTTAACAATATTTGTTCTTCCAATCCATGAGCATGGAATGTTTTTCCATTTTTTTTTGTGTGTCTTCAATTTCTTTCATAAGCTTTCTATAGTTTTCAGCATACAGATATTTCACTTCTTTGGTTAGATTTATTCCTAGATATTTTATGATTTTTGATACAATTGTAAATGGGATTGATTCCCTGATATCTCTTTCTGTTGTTTCATTCATTATTGATGTACAGAAATGCAGCCAATTTCTGTACATTGATTTTATATCCTGAGACTTTGCTGAATTCATGGATCAGCTGTAGCAGTTTTTTGGTGGAGTCTTTCGGTTTTCCATGTAGGGTATCATGTCATCTGCAAAGAGTGAAAATTTGACTTCTTCTTTCCCAATTTGTATGCCTTTTATTTTGTTCTCTTGTCTGATTGCTGAGTCTAGGACTTGCAACACGATGTTGAATAACAGTGGTGAGAGTGGTCATCCCTGTTGTGTTCCTGATCTCAGGGGGAAAGCTTTGGGTTTTTCCCCATTGAGGATGATATTAGCTGTGGGCCTTTCATATATGGCTTTTATGATGTTAAGGTATGTTCCTTCTATCCTGACTTTCTTGAGAGTTTTTATTAAGAAAGTATGCTTTATTTTGTCAAATGCTTTTTCTGCATCTATTGACAGGATCATATGGTTCTTATCCTGTCTTCTATTAATGTGATGTATCATGTTGATTGACTTGTGAATATTGAACCAGTCCTGTATCCCACACATGAATCCTACTTAATCATGGTGAATAATTCTTTTAATGTACTGTGGAATTCATTTTGTTAGTATGTTGTTGAGAATTTTTATATCCAGGTTCATCAGGGATATTGACCTGTAATTCTCCTATTTAGTGTGCTCTATGGAACCAAGGTAATGCTGGCTTCATAGAATGAGTCTGGAAGCTCTCCTTCCATTTATATTTTTTGGAACAGTTTGAGAAAAATAGGTATTAATTCTGCTTTAAATGTCTGGTAGAATTACCCTGGCCGAGGACTCTTGTTTCTTGGGAGATTTTTGATAACCAATTCAATTTCTTCACTGGTTATGGGTCTGTTCAAATTTTCAATTTCTTCCTGCTTGAGTTTTGGTAGTGTGTGGGTGTCTAGGAATTTGTCTATTTCTTCTAGATTGTCCAGTTTGTTGGCAAATAATTTTTCATAGTATTCCCTAATAATTGTATTTCTGTGGTATTGGTTGTACTCTCTCCTCTTCCATTCATGATTTTATCTATTTGGCTACATTCTCTTTTCTTTTTGAGAAGTTTGGATAGGGGGTTATAAATTTTGTTTATTCTTTTAAGAAACTCACTCTTAAGATTCACTGATCTGTTCTACTCTTTTTTTGGATTCTATATCATTTATTTCTGTTCTAATATTTATTATTTCTCTTCTGTAGGCTTTCAGATTTCTTTGCTGCTGCTTTTCTAGCTCTGTTAGGTGTAAGGTCAGTTTGTGTATTTGGGACCTTTCTTGTTTCTTGAGATAGGCTTGAATTGCAATTTCCTCCTAGAACTGCTTTGCAGTACCCCAAAGGGCTTGGGCTGTCATGCTTCTCATTTCACTTGTTTCCATGTATTTTTTAATTTCTTCTTTAATTTATTGGTTGACCCATTCATTCTTTAATAAGGTGTTCTTTAACCTCCATGCATTTGGGGGCTTTCCAAATTTTGTGTGTGTGTTTGATTTCAAGTTTCATAACATGTTGTCTGAAAATATGCATGGTACAATCTCAGTCTTTTTATACTTGTTCAGGGCTGTTTTGTGACCCAGTATGTGACCTATTCTGGAGAATGTTCCATGAACACTCAAGAAGAATGTGTATTTTGCTGCTTTATCATGAAAAGTTCTGAATATATCTGTTAAGTCCATCTGGTCCAATGGATCATCCAGAGCTATTGTTTCCTTATTGATTTTCTGCCTAGATGATCTGCCCATTGTTGTAAGTGGGGTATTAAAGTCACCTATAATTACAGTATTATTATCAATAAGGTTTTGTTTACAATTAATTGATTAATATATTTGATTGCCACCACATTTGGGACAATAAACATTTATAATTGTTACCTTTTCTTGATGGATAGACCCCATAATTATGATATAATGCCCTTCGTCATCTCTTGTTACAGTCTTTGTTTTAAAATCTACTTTTTCTGATATAAGCATGGCTACTCCAGCTTTCTTTTGACATTCATTAGCATGATAGATGGTTCTCCATTTCCTCACTTCCAATCTGCAGGTGTCCTCAGGTCTAAAATGAGTCTCTTATAGACAGCATATAGATATATCTTGGTTTTTGTTTTTGTTTTTGTTGTTGTTGTTGTTTTATCAATTCTGATACCCTATGTCTTTTGATTGGGGCATTTAGTCCATTTACATTCAGAGTGATTATCGAAAGATATGGATTTAGTACCATTGTGTTATCTATAGGTTTCATGTTTGTGATGATGTCTCTGGTCTTTTTTAGTCTTTACTTCTTTCCACTCACAGAGTTCCCCTTAGGATCTCTTGCAGGGCTGGTTTAGTGGTCTCGAACTCCTTTAGTTTTTGTTCGTCTGGGAAATTCTTTATCTCTCCTATTCTAAATGACACCCTTGCTGAATAAAGGATTCTTGGCTGCATATTTTTCCTATTCAGCACATTGAATATTTCCTGCGACTCCATTCTCCCTGCCAAGTTTCAGTGGACAGGTCTGTTACTAAACTTATGTGTCTACCCTGGTAGGTTAAAGACCTTTTGTCCCTAGCTGCTTTCAGAATTCTCTCTTTATCTTTGTATTTTGAAGTTACACTAAGATATGTCATGGTGGTGACCTGTTTTTGTTGATTTTGAAGAGAGTTCTCTGTGCCTCTTATATTTGGGTGCCTGTTTCCTTCCCCAGATTAGGGAAGTTCTCAGCTATAATTTGTTCAAATAAACCTTCTGTCCCTTTCTCTTGCTCTTCTTCTGGGACTCCTATGATACAGATATTGTTTTGTTTCATGGAATCACTTAGTTCTCTAATTCTCCCCTTGTGATCTAGTAATTTCCTTTTCCTCCTTTTTTTTCAGCTTCATCATTTCCCATAATTTTATCTTCTATTTGACCTATTGTCTCCTCTGCTTCATCCATTCTCACTGTCATGGCATCTAGTTTATTTTGCATCTCATTTATAGCATTTCTTAATTCCCTGTGACTAGTTCTTAGGTCTTTGATCTCTGCAGCAAGAGATTCTCTGTTGTCTCCTATACTTTTTTTTGATAAAGCCCAGCTATTAGTCTAATGACTGTTATTCTAAATTCTTGGTCAGATATATTGTTTATATCTGTTTTGAGCAATCCTCTGGCTGTGATTTCTTCCTAGATTTTCTTTTGAGGAGAATTCTTCATTTTGTTATTTTGGCTAAGTCTCTGTCTTTTGCATGTTTTAATAGCTTGTTATGTGTCCTGCACCTGTGAGTACGACTCTATTAAAAAGGGGTCATACACTGTCCAGGGCCTGACACTTCAGGAAGTGTTTCTGATGTACATTGCATGCACTCTGTTGTTGCATTTTGGCTGCTCTATCTCACTGGTCAGTTCTCTGCAGAGCTCCTCCTTGCTTGTAGTGGTGAAGTGTTTGGACCTTCAACCATATGTGCTTTGATCTGTTTGTTGAAGTAACCCTGGAAAAAAAAAAAGAAAAAGGGAGGGGGGAAGCCTGATCCCATACAAAGAGAAAAATGAAAGGGGAGAAAAGACCAAACAGAGAATAAAAAAATCTATAAGGCTAAATCCAGAGAAAGAGAAAGGTAAATAAAGAAGATAGAAAAGGTACAAAAAGAATAAAAATGCCTGATCAAACAAAAAATTTGTGTGTGTGTGTGTGTGTGTGTGTTTGTGTGAGTGTAAAGAATTGACCAGAAACAAATAAGAAACTACGGTCCTGATTCCAAAAGAAAGAGAAGTAATAAAAAATAAAAAGTGAATAAAGAAAAGAAAATAAAGAAAAGAAAAAAGAAAGAGTTGTTTATTAGTGCTGTGCAGGTCTGGAGGAGAGGCTGATTCACTCAGTGTCAGTTTTCCTCCAATAGATAAGCAGTTGCCAGGCACAGAGGGAGGGGTTTGGTGTAAGCGTGTCCTTCCTCCCCTGGGGGCCAATGTGTTGCTCTCTGAAGCCCCACCTTATTGGTGTTGGGGTGAAAAGTGGTGACACCCCAGTCCCTCCTCCCTGCACCAGGTGTCTCAAACCACACTGTTCAGACAGCCCTCACGGAATAGCATGGGCAGCCCACCTGTCCTGCTCCACAGTCTCCTGCGCCTCCTAGGCAATGGGCTGGAATTCAAAACCTGAAGTCTTAAAGGACCTCACACTACCCTGACCCTGTTCTGTTGTAGCACCACTCAGCCCTGCTGCTAAAAGGCCTCTAGCTGGCATCTGCAGAGTCTTTTGTCCTTGGGGAGGCAATAAACCCTCTTCTCACAGTACTTGAGGAAGGGGACTATTGTCCCCCAGTGCACCCCTGAGATCACTACCACACCCTGGGCCAGCCCCCCCCCCCCCCCACCAACTAGGCATGTGCACAGGTCTCTTGCTTTTGGACCTCCGAGTTTCAGATCCTAAGGCTTTTTATAAAATAGAAACGCACTCTCTGTGTTTCTCGTTCTCCAGTCCATGGTCCAGAGAGGTTTTTCTCTTGTGCAAAGTTTTTACCACAATTTCACAGCCCCTTTTTCTCTTTCTCTCCTTTTTGTCTCTGCACAGAAGGGCTCCCTCCCTTCTATGTCTATGCCATTTTACCTCCCCCAAATCACATACATGCACCTCAATCCCGCCAAGCTGTCTCCCTCCAAATGTGGAGATCTTTCTGTAACTCTGCAGATTGATTTCCTGGGTGTTCCTAATGATCTGACCTCAATACAACTGTGTTAGATGGAGGAGGAAAGTCCCAGTCCCCCTACTTCTCTACCATTTTAACTCCACCCCTCCATTAACTATTTTCTAAATAAAGGCATTTTTAATTCTGCCATACAATAGGGTTTCTGCTATCCTTGATTTCACCAATAAGGCAAATGACTTAAACAGTTCAATAACACAATTAAGACTTCTTACAATAGAAAGGGTACATCTTATAGATCATAGTAATTAGCTATTCTTACACTAAATCTAATATTTGGTTTTTCCCTAAAACATCATTTCTTAAACTGTGGCTTGGGTCTTTGGATTGATTTCAGCAGCCACATGTAACAGATGACAAATTTTTTGTCTTTAATTTTTTCTAGATATGTTTGTGATGTAAGTCAAGCAAGACTTTGTGATATATATTCTATACATAACAGACTAAGTTACTAAAGCATTGTTGAATTAAGATAATACAGAATAGTAGTACATTATCTGTAGTATACATGGTCAGTTAATTTATATCCATCCTTGTTTTCCTGCTAAGTTATATAGAATAATTTTCCTTTGGAAACAATAATGGATATCCTAAACTGTCACTATATTTATAGACATATGATTTTTATAAGTTATTTTATAGAACTTAGCTGTAAAATGCCAAAAACATAAAGTATGATAAAATTTCTATATTTTTAGATTTTACTTCTATAATTGAACATAAAAACAGAAGTCTCAGTGCTTTGGGTGTTAAAAGATTTTTTCCAATAAAAATATGAAGCCAGCAAAATTCAAATGAGTGTCTTATGCCTGTCCATGATACATTAGACAATGTGAATCTTTTTGAGAAGAAGACTGGATTTGAAAAGGCTGAGATTTTACTAACTCTTGGATTTGCCGCAATACAAAAGTCTTGTCTTGAAGCATTTGAAAAGAAGCTACACCTGTCTGAAAAGACCTCATTGAAATCATGTGTTCTGTGTTGTGACTTGGAGCAGAAAAGTGATAATGAAACAGTGTCCTTGTAAAATAATGTCCCTGACTCCATGGAGCAGGTCATGAATTATATAAGCAGCTAGGCCATTTACCTACATCAGAATGAAACCATCCGGAGCTCTTAGTGCAGTGAAAATCTCAGTTTCTTACTTTAATACACACTGATCTGATGAGGTTTGGGGAGATATTGTAAAGGCCATTTTTAATCTAGGAAAATGTTTCTTTATCAAGAAAATATATGTCTTGAAAAAATCATGGTAATCTTCCAGAGATACTAAGCCACCAATCTAAATGTCCTTCATTAAAGAAACCAGTTCCACATATCACCAGGATTCACTGCTTCCAATAGCATCATTCCCTGATATCAAAGACTGCCAATACCCATGAAAAAAATTCACAGTATCTCTCTGAAAATCATCAATATGAACAGAGTCGCGGCCTTTACTACACAGAAGTTCACCAACATTCAAGAGGGTATAATGTAATGAGGCCAACAGAAGTGGATTTCAATCTCATATTGGTCACTTACCAATATAGTCATCTTGAACAACTTCTCTAACCCCTCTGAGTCTAGAGTTTTTCTGTCTGTAAACTGATAATACCTATCCAAAATTGCATGCTAAGGATCAAATATGATAATATATAAATAGATCTAGCAATGTGTCTGGTACTCAGCAAGTTTTTGGTTGCTTTAAACTGAATGAAGATCTCAAAACTTCTCTTGTTCTCTCTCCTGAGCCCCCAACTCTAAATTTTCCTAGTGGGCTGAGAGCTTTTTCCCTTTAGGTCTGATCACCATTACCAGCAGTGCTTACAAGACTGGCAAAACAAAGTTTCTCCTAGATCCTCTAAGAGGGCCCGCTTTCTCAAGGTCAGCCTGTGGCTGCCATGATAGGGCGACCAGGTGTGACCTCTCTCCCCACTCACATCTGGGCACTATTTCCACTCATACATCTAAGCTCTTAGCTGCTTTCTCAAGGTGTATAAGAAAGCCCATCCACTTAACAAGGCAGAGTTTTCTCTGAGATGTGTACAGCTGTCTTCTCTGATGAACAAGGCTGCTCCAACTCAACATCTGTCATTTTCATTTTTACTCAATTAGCATCTGACATCCACTAATCTTACCATCCTCTACACATATGGATATTGGGTTAAGATATCATATGACAAGTACAATATGCAATTGAACTCTAATTTACTTTGGTGTTTTAAGATAATTCATCATGCCATCTGTAGATTTTACAGCTCACCATTTGACTATTGTATAATTCTATTATTTTTAACTAATATTCATTATTTTACACTTCAAACACTTTTAAAATTTTTTTAAATTTTTTTATTTATTTTTGAGAGAGAGAGAGAGACAGAGCACAAGCAGAGGAGGGGCAGAAAGACAGGGAGACACAGAATCCAAAGAAAGCTCCAGGCTCTGAGTGGTCAGCACAGAACTCACGAACTATGAGATCATGACCTGAGCCAAAGTCTTAACCGACTAAGCCACCCAGGTGCCCCTACACTTCAAACACTTCTAAATAGCTATTTGAACTTCACAAAAATTTTATGTGGTAGGTAAGCCAGATATTATTTGTTCCATTTTTTTTTTAAGATGGGGGACTGAAAAATTTAAGTCAACTGGCTAAAACTACGAAGCTAATCCATTGTCAGATAAACTACATCCTAGGTCTTGTGGTTTAAAATCCACATCTTTCCCACTATACTATGCTGTCTCCTAGTGTCACTGAGTATTTATTATCTTTCATCTAACTGGTAATAGAAATAGTCAAAACAAAAGGAAGACTCTGATATTAGCATCAGGGTATATGTATCAAACTAAGTGATTAAAGAAAGCAAAGCTGTACCAAGAAATGCTTTCTTTAATTTGTATTTAAAATGCTATATTTCTTATAAAAACAGAAATATAAAACTGAATTGTTTTTCAGGTTATAAAAATTACATACAGTCATTATAGAAAATATTGAAAATGTAAATAAAAAAATGAAAAGTCACCTGTGTGCTACTTTGAGTTTATTGAATATTTTTTGAGCATTCTGAGTATAGGAACAATATAAAGTGACTTACGTTCATGTGATTTCTGGAACTGGGGTATACTCTGAACATTCAGTTCATGGAGTATGTGTATGATGTGAGCAAAATAGAGAAGTCAAGAATATCTCAGGATTTTGGTGCAATGGTAAAGAGAAGGGGAGGAGTAGGTTTTGTGGGAAAAAGTCTAGAATTCTGTTTTGGATGTGTTATGGTTGACATAGTATCTGTTGGTTGTTTATGTAGACTATCCAGTGGCCAACTGAATGTATGAGCTTAGAAAGTATGGGAGAGTTGGGGCACAAGACAGAAATGTAGTTGTATTATTATACCCCACTGTCTCAGTGTACTAATGTAGCTTGGAATTTGTCTTGAACCATGCCTATATAATTCAAATAGCTGAACAATCAGGAGTTACTTTAGTCATTTGAGAAGGTTGACTATGTGCCTGAAAGTATTCAGTTTATAATGCCACACTTGGCCAAGCTAGGTAAAGCTTATACAAAGGAAGCCATTTGCCTCCTTATTAATAATTTTTTAATGATTATTACAGGAAATTTTCACAGACATCACTCATTCCCACTTGCTTTGTTAGTTTGGATTTTTTGTTTTTGTTTTATTCTTTTTGAGAATTGAGTACATCCTCATTACTTTGTATTTATGAGACAAAGATAGTTATTCTGACACATGAAACAGTTTTGTTCTTTTTTTTTAAATTATTCATTTTGGGGCACCTGGGTAACTCGGTTGAGTGTCTGACTTCAGTTCAGGTCATGATCTCACAGCTCATGAATTCAAGCCCTGTGTTGGGCTCTGTGCTGATGGCTCAGAGCCTGGAGCCTGCCTCAGGCTCTGTGTCTCCCTCTCTCTCTGCCCCTCCCCCACTTGCACTCTGTCTCTCTCTCTCTCTCTCAAAATAAATAAACATTAAGGAAATATTTTTTAAAAATTATTCATTTTATGTAGCAGCAATTGTAAAATCTTTAGCTGTGTGGTTTGATATTAATTCAAAAATAACTTCTCAATAACAAAGTACTTTATCCTCTCAAGCCTGCAGCAATAATCACTAAATCAACAACTGTCAGTGGGGGGAGTAGTCAGGCGGTCATCTCATGGCTCTTACGCTGATTCCTGGATCACCAAGCAACCTTCTGATTATAATTTAGCTTCCTACAAATGGCCAGATTTCATTCTTTCTCATTGCCAAATAGTATTCTATTGTATATATAAACCACATCTTCTTTATCCATTCATCAGTTGATGGACATTTAGGCCCTTTCCATAATTTGGCTATTGTTGAAGGTGCTGCTATAAGCATTGGGTTACAAGTGCCCCTATGCATCAGCACTCCTGTATCCCTTGGGTGAATTCCTAGCAGTGCTATTGCTGGGTTATAGGGTAGATCTATTTTTAACTTTTTGAGGAATCTCCACAATGTGGATGGAACTGGAAGGTATTATGCTAAGTGAAATAAGTCAGGCAGAGAAAGACAGATACCATATGTTTTCACTCATATGTGGATCCTGAGAAACTTAACAGAAGGCCATGGGGGAGGGGAAGCGGGAAAAAAAAGTTACAGAAAGGGGGGGGGAGGCAAACCATAAGAGACTCTTAAATACTGAGAACAAACTGAGGGTTGATGGGGGGTGGCGGAGAGGGGAAAGTGGGTGATGGGCATTGAGGAGGGCACTGGGTGTTGTATGGAAAACAAGTTGACAATAAATTATGTTTAATATAAAAAATAAAATTAAATTAAAAAATAATAATTTAGCTTCCTATATTATGACAGTAAGAATGTGCTAGTCTGCATAAGAGTTATAATTCTCATAGAAGTTGTTGCATTGGTCTTCTGAAATACTATATATATATATATATATATATATAAAATGAAACTTCACCTGAGAAGCCAAGAAGCAAAGATGATGTAATAAGATGTGGAAGACACACAACAAAAGCAAATCTCAAGACGAAACAGTTTCAAACAGGCAGCCTTGACCTCACCAATTAGAAATAACAACGGATTCGACAGCTGATTGTGGTGGTAGAGAATAAAGAAGGATGGCAGTGAAGCAAAGCAGAAGAAAAAGAGAAAATTAAATAACTTTAAAGCTTAAAGGGATGCCTGCCCCCACAGACAAACTACACTAAACTTAGGTGAACGTCTTTGAAGAAATGATGTATTGCTACTGTTGGTTAATAATTATCTCACTGAAACATGTTGGTCCTTGACAGTGTCAGGGTGTCATGAAAAATGACAAACTAAATGGTGTAGTAGAGTAACACATGAGGCACAGGTAGAAACTGCTATACACAGCACAGTTTAGTGACAAGCTACGCTATTGATGATATAATACCGAGCCCACAGTTGGTTTTTTTTTTTCTTAAAAAATTTTTTAATGTTTATTTATTTTTGAGACAGAGAGAGACAGAGCATGAATGGGGGAGGGTCAGAGACAGAGAGGGAGACACAGAATCTGAAACAGGCTCCAGGCTCTGAGCGGTCAGCACAGAGCCCGACATGGGGCTCGAACTCACGGACGTGAGATCATGACCTGAGCCGAAGTCAGATGCTTAACCGACTGAGCCACCCAGGCGCCCCGCCCACAGTTGTTTTTAACGTGCACTTTATGACAGGCACCATGCTAAGTGGTTTATATACATTTTTCTCATTTACTCCTCAAACAATCTTGGAGATAAATTCCACCACCCTTTTACCACTATGGCAGCAGAGTCCCCAAGAGATTGTCTAGATGGTATACACAAAAGCAGCATAGCAGAGCCTCTTTATGCAGTCCTCTACTGGGTACCAGTGTTAGAAAACCAATTTGAACAAGCTGAAGAGGAAAAAAGAAAGTAAGTTTGATCTATGTAAGCAAGATGTGTTCACAAGCGTTGGTGCAGCTGTTTCAGAGACACTAGCACCAGGACTGGAAAGCTCCAGAACTCTGCCACTCCTCTCTGCTTTTCTCACTGGTTTGGCTCAACGCCCTCTCTCTTCAAAGGGGCTTCCTCCTCACCATGACAAACGGAGTTGCTGTACAGCTTCCAGCAAATGTCTCCCAATTTCACCACCTGAGAGAGATACTCTCTTGCTAAACATGGACCACTTATTTAACTGGTTGGGGTGGGCTGCGCTAAGTAGCTTAGCTCTTCTTATGTCTCCAACCTCTGCATTAATCATGGCCAGGGGGCCATAGAAGCAGCACAGACACACCTCTGGGGGATCCTGGTGCCAAAGACCACCACAGATCATGTGCACTACACTGTCCCAAGAAAAGATATAACTTTCCAGACAAGGAGAAGATGCAAAACATGAAAGGAAAAGAAATAGATCTCACCACATAATTTCAGAAGTTTATTTCTAGAGCATTCATGATAGGTTCATGATTTGTCTGCATTACATGATTCCAGAACCTAGAAAATGAAATACAGTAAAACCTTGGATTGTAAGTAACTTGTTCTGCAAGTACTCTGCAAGATGAGCAAACATTTCTAATAGATTTTAACTTGATAAACAAGCCCATGTCTGGCAATACCAGTAGTACCCAACGCCAAATGTCACATGATCACAACTGAGCCAATGGTTCTTCTCTCCCTCTCTTTCTCTCTCTTGTGAGTGCTCTCTCTTTCTCTCTCTCCCTGTGGGATTATGGGTTATAATCTCCCATGCTTGGATGCTCGGTCTCAAGCCACGGTGTTTGGCAGAAACCCATGATTTTTCAGAACTTTTGAAGGTACCCACAACTTACACTAGTGTATTTTTTGTCACTTCAAAGCACCTATGGACAGCCCTTCGCTTTTCCATGCAAGTGTTTGGAATGCTTTCACTTCATTCTAGGTCAGGCTGCCTGCAGATATAGACCATTTCCTCTGCTGCTTTATTGCCAGTTACATTAAATACAATGACAAGAGTTTATTAATACTATACTATAGTCAACATCCGTGCAAGTGTATACAAAGGCCCCCATGCAGAAAAAGGTTGAAATGAAAGGCAGCAAGAAGAAGGAGATGATTATGGTGTAAGTTAAGAAGGAAATCATCCAGAAGTATGAACGAGTTATGCGAGTGGCCAAAATTGCAAGATTTTATAAGAAGTCTATGTCAACCATTTGCACAATATTAAAGAATACAGAAGAAATAAGGGGGCTAGATGAAGCAAAGGGAGTCACAAGAATATCAAAGCAATGGCCATGTGATCTGGAAGATGTAGAAAAGTTGCTTCTGGTTTGGATAAACAAGACACAACTAGCAGACAATGACCGAGAACTTTTTCTGCAAGAGGGCAATGGCCTTGTACAACAACTTTAGGTAAACTTCCAGGTACATCAACAGAAAACAAATAAGACTTCAAGGTAACCAGGGAATGTTTGATAACTTTAAGATAAATGGCATCCATAGTGTTGTGAGGCATGGAGAGGCTGTGAGTTCAAACGCCAAGGCATGGGAAGCGTTTACTACTACTAAGTTCCAGAAGCTCATGGTTTCCAAGTGTTACCTTCTGGAGCAAGGTAACTGCAATGAGACTGGGCTTTTTTGGAAAAAGATGCCAAAGAGGATCTACATTACAGAAGAAGAGAATGCAGTGCCCAGTCACAAGCCCATGAAAGACCGTCTCACCCTCTTATTTTGGGCTAATGCAAGTGGGGATTTCTGTGCTGTCAGTTCAGAGCCTGCTTGGGATTTTCTCTCTCTCCTTCTCTCTGGTTCTCCGCCACTTGTACTCTTTCTCTCAAAATAAATAAATAAACTTAAAAAAAAAAAAGGTCAAGTTCCTTCCTCCCAACACCACTCCAATCTTCCAGCCCATGGATCAGCAGGTCATTTCGAATTTTAAAAAGCTTTATACCAAAGCACTATTTCAGCGATGCTTCAAGGTGACTGAAGGAACAAACCTTACCCTCCGAGAGATGTGGAAAAATCATGTCCACATTGGTAACTGCCTCAAGATCATCGATAAAGCCTGGGATGGGGTCACAAAGAGAGCCCTCAATTCTGCTTGGAGAAAACTTGGCCTGATTGAATTCTTGGACTTGACTTAAAGGGGCTTGCTCATAAACAGGAGACTCCAGTTGTCGATGAAACTGTGTCTTTGGGGAAGACCACAGGACTGGAGCTGAATGAGGATGATATTCAAGAGCTGATGGAGGAACATGGCCAGGAGCTGACCATGCACAAATTGATGTTTCTGTATCGCGAGCAACAGCAAGAGGTTATGGAGGAGATCTCATCTGCAGAGGAGGAGGAGAAAAAGGCAGAGGAATCCTGCACTTCAAATGAGATTAGAGATATGTGTAAACTGTGGGCAACAGTGCAAAATTTTGTAGAAAAGCAATACCCAAATAAGGCTGTAGCAGTGTGAGTGATAAATCTGTTTAACAACAATGTAATGTCACATTTCCATGAAATCCTCAAAAAGAGGCAAAATCAAGTGTCATTGGATAGGTTCCTTGTTAAAGTTGCACGAAAAGAAAAAGATTCTATTGATCCAACAGATAGCAGTGATTACGTTAGTGATAGTGAAAGTCATCCTATACTATAACCCTCCTCTCTCATCTTCCTCACACCAGCCATGAAGGTTTTCAAAGGTAAGTGCAGGTTAATTTGATTTTTTCTTTATATTTTGTACTTTCTTTATTGTTTTATATTATATTACAGTATTGTAATCATTTTTATATGAATATTTTTGGGTTGTAGAGTGAATCATCTGAGTTTCCATTATTTCTTATGGGAAAATTTGCTTTGATATATAAGTGCTTTGGATTACAAGCATGTTTCCAGAACGAATTATGCTCACAAACCAAGGTTTTACTGTACTTTGGAATATTCAGATTCTCATCTATCTTTACCTGGGAAGCAACACTTCCATACATAAAATAATCCTCTTCCCCAAGTATTAAAAAATTAAAAAACAGAGATTTTAACCTTTGGAGTTCCAGTCCCCTCTAAGAATTTTATAAAATCTATGGGCCACTGGTCCAGCAATGAAGTTAGTATCTCTGAGCTTTAAATCCACTCAGCTTTGCAATGTTGCAAACCATATTTCTGCTTTGTCAGCTGATGCCTGTTAGAGTCTACCAGTAGGGGGAGCTTCAGAGAGACTTCAAGACATAAGGAGGAAGAAGGGTCTTCTGTTTGCTTCCAGTCAGCTTGAGGTTCCTGGGAGCAGCACACCTAGCAATGCTTTCTTTCTCCAGCAGGGGCAGTTTGTTTAGGAAGTTGCGATTGAGTCCAGAGAAGAGATTTCAACACTCTCAGAACCAGCCTCCTTGTGCCCCTTTCAAGAGCCCACACCAGCTGCCTGGTGTTCCTCCTAAGAAGACTGGGACCAAGCACCCCATGAACAGGGGCTCCTCCAGCCCCTATCCTCTTTTTCTCCAACTCTAGGAGTCCCAGCAGCTTCCTGCAATTGCTACCTCTCTGATTACTTAGAATTCTCTTTTTGTCATTTCAATTACCTTGTTAATAATTTTACACTTAGTTAGCAATTCTTTGTATTAAATTCTAATAAAATAGCTGGTGTGATTTCTGTCTCCTAAGTAGATAGTTATGGCCATATTCCCAGAAATATGCTCATCTTACATCCATACTCTCCATTTTGCATAAAAAATTTAATGTGTTCATCAATACACTAAAATTCATTTACAGCCCCTTATAGAATCCATGAGGCCAAGATTAAGAATCTCAGAGCCTGGTGCAGGATATGTTCAATAATTGTTCTTAGAAAACAATTTGAAAGTTCCTTTGGGTTCCAGGCTACCATTCACTAGAAAGTACAAACAGTTTTTTAAGTAAATGCATGTTCCTGTGCTGTGTGCTATTTCCTGAAAGGTGGCCTTGGCATTTGAAGTGAGATATCACATTAGAAGACTGTATATTCACCAGTGAAAAATGGTTAATAAATCATAATCCTGAAGGAGAATTTCACGGTCTTGAGGAGTTTCTTTTTGATCTAGTCTATTCTCTGAATAGTTTTAGAGAGGTTTTTTTTTTTCAAGTCTATTCTTGCAGTGTTTTTCAACCTTTAAGTTGGCAGGTTCCAATGAATCAAGTTCCCTTGGGTTTAAGTAGACTCAAGGTAAAAGCTAATATTAAGATCTTCTAGAAAATTGCAGGGCTGGTGTCATATGAGAAGTGTCATCTTTTTCCTCTAGTATCGAGAACTCCAAGATGAAATGCAGATTCCCCAGGAAGTGGGCAAGGTGATCTCCTGAGGCACAGAAAGAACTTCTAGAGATTCTACTTATATCCACATTTTATCCGATGCTTTTTAATTTCTATTTTTGTGCATGTTTTATAATGTACATAACATTAGTTTGGTAAAAACATGTAAACATTTTATAAATAAAAGTAAATACCTATACCCTGAGAATATTCTCAAAGCTTTTTTAATAATAAGGGCCCACTTTCAAAATATTTTGGAAACCACTGCTCAAATGGTAAAGAGCTATGCTTTGGAACAAGGTTCAGGAACATTCACCTGCAGGTCCAATCTAATCCATGGTCTGTTTTTGACAAAAGGAAGAGGGGGAAAATATCACAGGGATTTCCCTTCTCAATTCATTAATGAAATTAGTTCAGATGAGAAGGGAGGGTGGATGCAAGTCCATAGACTAATGCTTGTGGTCCAACTACAGAATTATTAAATATATAATTAGTAACAATAATTACTTGAACAGGGATGAAAAGTCAAAAGCAAAAGGAGCAACAGTGAAGGCATTGATAACTTCTCTGAAGATGATGAAGGCTCTTGTGTCACACCATCCCAAAGAGTCTCATAATTAAACAGTCTTCATTTTATGAGAAAAAAGCAAGAAAGGACTACATTGGCAATAGTTTTATATCAATATATATGACTATAAAATTTCATAATGACTGATGTTCAAAGGTGACTCTGAGTCATCAAAATTAGGATAAGTCAAAGTATCCTCTCTTTAAGGGCTATGAAATAAATTTTAGTAACATTTATGAGAGAAAATGGCTGAAATAAATAATCCTGAACTTAATAGTTTAATTCACATCCAAAAAACTACTCTACACAGAATGACTTGATACCCAGTTGATCAATTCTTCATAATATAAAGATGGAAACAGAAGCTTAAAGCCAAAATGCTGAGAGCCAACTCATTGAAGATGCCCCTTAGTACCTGTTAGTGAAGAAGAGGAAATTAAAATACAAAGTAATTAGGCTATCTATGTTAGGGACAATAAGGCTTTCCAGTAGGCCTAATTAACTGTAATATGTTCATTCTGTTCCATTTTAAGCTTCAGCAAATATGCTATTCACAGTGTCTAAAATCTGGAAGCTGGGAATATATCTGTCCTTTGACCACTGGATCAAACAGAATTAACCTTTTCAAATTTAATATAAATGTCTAATAAAAAGCGTACACCAACCAGTCTGTGACTGCCAGGAAGGAAAGTTTTTATTGCTCACTGAAGCACCATATTAGAATGTGAACAGCTTGAACACAGAGGTCATGTCTGTGGCAGACATTGCCAATCGACTACCAGTACCCGTTCCACTTCTTCCTGTCTAACAGAGCTTCAATTTTGTGTGGAGCCACTGTGTACCCAACTAAAAATATCCAGTTTCCCAGCTAAGACTGGCCATGTAATCCAGAACCTACCAATTGGTATGTGGATGAAGTCCATAAGAAGGACACTTCCTCCAGAATAAAAATGCAAAGCTTGCAAGCAAGCCTGTCCCTGGCAGCATTAGTGAGGAGCTGAACTAGTTTCCAGCTATCTATCTCTGGCCTCGTTGTTATGTGAGAAAAGAAAACTCCCCAGTTTTTTAAGCTATTGCTGATCAAGTGTTCTGTGAACTCAGCCTAATGCAGCCCTAATTTTTACAGTGTGTTGTAGTTGTAATTATTATCTCAAGGTACAGTCCTAAGTGCTATAAAAACACTACCTAATTTAATTTTTTCAGTAGCTCTACAAAGAGGAAACTATTATCACCCATTTTACAGAGATTTGAAGCAACTTGCCCAAGATGACCCAGCTAGTAAATAGCAGAACTCAAACTCGAATCCAGATCTATTGGTCTCTATTGCTTCTTCCATGATGCTAAACGTACTGCATTGTGTGTAGATGGTAGCTCTATGACAGTTTTGTTTGAAGATGTTGTAATCAAAGCCACAGAAGCTAGAGAGAACATCACTCTGCTGGTCAGAGAGCAGATTTATTTACTCACTCCATAATAAAAAGTCTTCCTGCATTCCTCAGAGGAGATTTGTTTGCATTCCAAGTTGATAAAAGTAACGTCTTCCTTGGGGGCAAAGATTGGATAGATTTGCCAGCAGCCCTTTATAAGCATAGGGATTTTTAAAATCTAGGGGTTCCTCATCTGTGACACATACCCCTATGTACACGGTATCTCCCTGGGTCTATGTCCATATCACCCATGGGACTGGGGGGTCAAGGAAAACTGATTAAGCTGATGCATAAACTGTCTAAACATATTTGGGCTTGTTGTCTCTTTACCGAAGGAATCTATGGAAATGTGGCCAAAGTAGTAACTGCAGTAGACATCGTTGCTTAGGGTCTGCTCAACTTCTTGACCATAGAGATGAGATATTTAGGTAATCTGGTTGAAATACCTCTTTTTGGCCCTACAGGATGATGTTAAGAGAATCAAGAACCTTCCATTTGAGTGCCTCACACTACTTTCTCTAAGACATATTTATTCCAAAGCAGTAGTTCTCAACCATTTTGGAGTTTGTCACACTCTTGAATTCTAGCATTTTTGCAACATACATGAAGGGATTAAATACCAAAATCATCATCATTAAAGTTACTAACAATAACATGGAAATCACTATTGTAATATAACAGCATCTCATAGTTACAATGAAAGCTTCTCTCATTATGGCTTCATTCATTCCCTTGTAGTCTTTCCATAAGACTTTCTGTGTGGCCATTTGAAAATACCTGTATTGTCCTCTGATCTCTTGTATTCTCAGGCTGTAAAAGATCTCACATGTTCCAATAAACATATGTTCTTTCTTCAATGCCCATTTTATACTGACTAAACTGCATCATGCAACCTACTCACCCTACATTATATCTCACAGAGTTCTGAGTGATAGTATTCAGTTGTAGCAAAAACAAAAATGTTATACTGGGACATGAGAGTCTTAGGCAAGGCTGGAAGGCCCTGGGCCCAAAGTGAGCTTCCATGTGTGAACCATGCAGGAATCAAGAAAACTCTCCATTCACTCAGAGAGTTTGCTTCCATGGATGAGTGCCAAGGAACACATTGGCTGTGACCTTCCAATTTCTCCCTCTCCCCTTCCTCATCAGGGGAAAGACCCCCTCTCTCTGGCCTTCCCACTTCCCTTCTCTTCTTCTCTATACTTATCTTTTTTTCTTGGGCACCTAGCATTACCTCAACTACAACATTTATACAATTATTATACCCTACAACAAAACTAACAGTTACATGGTGTTTGTTATCAGGCACTGTTCTAATGCTTTATATGTTTACTCATTTAATCTTTACTTCTTTAATAAACTTCTAACATAGCACTAAACCTATCACCATTTCAGTTAAGAAAACCAAAGCATGAAGAGGTGGCTTTGTCCAAGGTCATATAACTGGTAAAACTGACTGATTGCTAGTTTTGACCTCTTAGTACAGTTAAGAAGAGCCACTGACCTCAAGAAGCTTCTGTTTGCACAGTGCTGTGGAAGCTTCCTCATAGAATATGAACCACAGACAAAGATAGGACACGAATATGTTCTAGTTCCCGCTCTCCTTTTTTAAACCATATATTAGGGTCAGTCATATTTTAAACACCATTCAAAAAATTTTACAGATTTAGAGTTTTCTTATGATAGTTTTTAAACTTAGAGTGGGGTTAGATTTGAATAATATTATCAGGTTTAAAAGGTTTTAACTCAATTGTTCAAAAACAAGAAACATTCAACTTCCTGAATTTATTACTCAATTTTATCTGGATGTTGGACAGCTGGATAGCTATCCTGTGGCGATGAGTCCTAGCAATATCAATTTGTGGTTTTATAGGAGGCAGGGTCAAGAATGTTTAGATCACAAATCCTCAACCCTGACCCCAAAGTTTTTCAGATTCACCATCCACAGGAAATTTCAAATAACACTCAAGTGAAAAGCAATCTCCTAGACTCCCAGAAAGTACTCTTTTGAGGGTTCCTGCCCTTTTGGCATAGAGGAAAGCTGAAAATAATGATCTCTCTCTCTGTCTTTCTAAAGAGTTTAAAAAGTTAAGGCTAAATCAGTATACTTTTAATACTGTATTTCCAGAAAGTGAGATTTCTGGGATTTGTTCCCATCTAAATGAACACTGTGAATAATCAAGACTTATTTTTCTCCTGACAATTCATCAGACATGATCAAATGTGAAAATGATATAAATTTCTTGTGTCATATTTTTCTTATTTCTGATAGTAACTATTATGAAGCAGCCTTCATTTTTAAAGTGAAAGTACAAAGTCTGATGGGTATTTCAAGAAGAAAAAACAACAACAACTGATTTACTCTATCAAAGCTTGTCGTGTAACAGCTGAGCCCTGGCACTACCAACAACAAACAACAAATGTGCCAAAGACAGTAAGATGCATTAGGGAGATAAAGTGCAGCTTCCTTCATGCCAAAGCACCCACTTGAACAGATGAAAAGAGGGCATGGATGCTGCTTGAAGAAGGTGGATGCTGAGAAGGCAGTAGTGACAACGCAACACTGGGCAGTAATTGAGAATGTTGGTCTCATTCCAGACCTCTGCGACAGGGCAGCTGCGAAGTGTCTTTTGACATTGCCACTTGGAGCCAACTCATCTTTCTCATTAGGCTCTTTAAATGCCACCTGGCCATGCTGAGCAATCTTCTGCAACACAAATAATGTCAGCATTCCCCAAAGAAAGGTATAGCAAAAAGCTAAACAAAGACAATGCTAACACAGTGCAAAACTCTAACCTGCCACTGGCATGTTATCCTTCTGTGTTGTCACAAATCATGGTAGCTTAATCTAAAAACTTAACTGCAAATTACAGAATGGTGTAGGAGTTTCTCCCTTCTATCATTGCTGGAAGAATTATTCATGTGCTGAAGCTAACTACAACTAACCCACAACTAAGCTCTGAATGTCATCTTTTTAACTGAAATCAAGAACTTGGTGGCTGGTCTCTCAGTTCCCAGATGTAGGGAAGCCAGAATATGTTTCAATCCATCTCCAATCTATTACTATAAAACATCTAGAAAGCTCCCCAGAAAAGATACTCAGAGAAGAGTTTTGCAAACTTCTGGAAGGTTATTTATCACAATGTCTCTGACTCTATCTCTACCTCTTTGGTGCCTTCTCTGGCTATTCTAGATAAGGGAGCAGAGAGTAGACCAAAAAAAAAAAAAATGAAGAGTTAAGATAAAATAGAGGTGATTGCTGTTAATGCATCCTCTGACAATGAAAAGCAAGGAAATGCTAATCATTTAACAATTAACAATGCTCTCAGTTTAATTAGATGTGTACCACATTAAGGAGAAACTTGGCCAAATAATTTCCAACTTGATTGAGATGATTATCAACCCCAGAAGGACCACTGCGGCACAAGTAAGGGCGATCTGTAAGTACATGCTGGATCTGTGTTGCTAAGGCATCTGTGATTTTATATCACTTAGGACAGCAACTCTCAAAGTATGGTGTACAGACCCACTAGAAGTCCTCGGGATCTTTTCAGAGGAAATATGAGGTCAAAGCTATTTTCAAAATATTAATGCTTATTAATATAAGCAGCTATTTGCCTTTTCTACCGGGTTGACATTGCACTTACAGTACAAAAGCAATAGTCAGTTAATGAGTAGAACTACTGGCTTGAGTCACTCAAGCCAGTATCTTACTGTACCTAATAGTCAGGTAAGAGTTGTTTCACTTGAGAGGGTCCTTGATGAATCCGTGAGAAGTATTAATTTTTTTAATTAATTCTCAATTCATAAGTTCACTTATTTTAAGTATTTCACATGACAAAATACACATTAAACCCCTCTGGACTAATACCAAAGTACAACAGTTGTCTTAAGAAAAAAGCACTTATGTGATTGTTCAAGTTATGAGGTGAACTAGCTGGCCAGGCATTTCAGTCAATAGAGAATGATAAGCCATTCACTCACAATTAATATTTCTTGAATTCAGTGTTCTTCTTAGTCTGAATTCAACATAATCACCATCAGCTCTCTTTCAAAGTTGAATTATACATCAGCAAGTTTTCAATCATTCTTTTCTTAATAATATTGACATATAATTCACATTCTGTACAATTTACAAATTTTAAATACACAGTTCAATGATTTTTAATATATTCACAGAATTGTTCACCCATTACCATAATCAGTTTTAGAACATTTTTTATCACCTCACGAAGAAACCCTGGCAATCCTTAGCAGTCTTTCCCTATTTCTTTCCAACCTCCCCAGTTCTAGTTCTGCCTTTTGTCTTTATAGATCTGTCTGTTCTGGACATTTCATAAATCATACAGTATGTGGTCTTCTTTTACTTATCATGTTTTTGAGGTCCATGTATGTTGTAGCAAATAGCAGCACTTCATTTCTTTTTATTGCCAAATAATAATCCATTGAATGGATACACCACATTGTATTTATCTTTTCATCAGTTGATGGAGATTTGAGTTGTTTCCACTTTTTAGCTTATTACAGTGGCAATATGCTGCTATGAAATTTCAGATACAATTTTTTGTGGGGATTACATTTCATTTCTCTTGGATGGATAGGTAGGAGTGCAATTGCTGGGTCATATGGTAACTCTAATGTTTAACCTTTTGAGGAACCGCCAGATTCTTTTCCAAAGCAGCCACACAATCATTCCTAAAACCTTTCAGCACTAATTCATTCACTCATTTAGGAAACATTTACTGAACACTTACTATGTCCAATTTCATGTGTTATATATTAGAGATAGAATGGCAAACAAAACAGAAACTCTGCCATAATGGAGATTAAAACCTAGCAGAGATAGACAAAATCATAACTTTGGGGATAAGCATAATGATAGGAAAATAAAGGATACATAGGGACAGATAATAGAGGGACTCAACCTGTTTAGAAGCCTTGTAAGATCTCCCTGAGGAAGAAGTGTTTTTGCTGAAACCCAAGTGAAGAGATAATCAGAATTAACTTGGAAAAGAAGGAGGTAAGTGTTTGGTGCAAAGGAACAAACTCATGTAAGACTCTAGTTGTAGGGGGGTGGAGTATGTTCTGCTTGAGGAACAAGAGAAATTCAATGTGAATGTAAAGTGTATAGTGCGCAAGATGAAAGAGGGTAAAAACTGAGTTTGGAGAAGTAGATAGAGACCATTCAAAGGTTTTTATTAGAACAGTAATGCAATTAGATTTCTGTTCTTAAAAGAACACACTTGTTCTATCTTGAGAATGGATTGGAGGAAAGCAAACTAGAAGCTGAAACCATTCCAGAGTTTATAGAGAAAGAATGTCCAGAAATAATGGTGGCCCAGACTACAGTGGTGGTAAAAGACATAGGGAAGGGAAGGGAAGGGAAGGGAAGGGAACAAGAAACATTTAGAAAGTACAACCAGTAGGATTTAGTGATTGATTGCACGTGGAGGGCAAGAAACAGGAAGGAGTCAAAATAGATTTTCTATTCAGGTACTGGATGGTATTCAGGTATTCAGGTAATACCATTTACAAAGACAGAGACACAGGGAATATGACAAATCATGGTCCACAGGCCAACGCACAAAGAAGGAGCATTTCCATGTACTCACTAAATGCAAGGTACTGGGCTATGAAGAAAAGAGTTAACATAACAGTTCTAAACATCTATCCTTGAAAAGACCTCCTTGCAAGATCAGCCCTTGGCTAGCTTCTGGGAATTTAGATTTGGGAGGGTTCCCAATATTAACTGATAAGGATGGCTTACTGTGCCTAAAATGTTTGTGCAAGCAATATAGTTTGTGCTGAACATCTGCATTCCTTCTAGGAATCTAGAATTTTGGCACACAGCAGACAAAGTATGCCTATAGATAGCTCCAATAAAAACCCTAGGCACTGGGTCCTTAATGAACTTCTCTGGTTAGCAACAGGTTGCATGTGCTGTCACAACTCATTGCCTTGGGAATAAAGCACATCCTATGTGATTCTCCTGGGAGGGACCCTTGAAAACTTGTGCCTGTTTTCCCTCAGAATTTTCCTTTTTCCTTGGTTGAATTTGCTTTGCTTTTTTGCCATAATAAATTATAGTTGTGAATATTGCTGTGTGCTCAGTTCTTTGATTCTTCTTAGCAAAGTATCAAACATGAGGGTGGTTTGGGGACCCCAAACACACATAGAAAAAGGAGTTTTGCAGATATGATTAAAAGCCTTGAGATGAAGAGCTTGTCTTGGATTATCTGATTACGCCCAACGTAATTGAAGCAGAGGTCAGAGTGGTGTAATTGCTGATTTTGAAAATGGAGGAATGGGCCATGAGCCAAGGAAGGCAGGTGGCCTCCAGAAGCTACATAAGATAAGGATGTGGACTTCTCCATAAAATCTCCAGAAAGAATACACCTTTATTTTAGCACAGTGAAATTCATTTCAGACTTCTGACCTCCAGCACTGTAAGATGATAAATTTTCTGTTTTAAGCCAGTAAATTTGTGGTAATTTATTATGGCAATACTAGGAGACTAATATAGATGACCTCAGGGACCATGAAGTTTGGTAGATGAGACAAATACATATGTATAGAATACTTCCCAAAGATTTCAGTTACAAACTTCAACTATTATGTACTATCCTGGTTACCACAACTATTCTCTTTTCCAAGGATAATGGGACAATATGACAATATTTATGAATTATCAGAAAGTAAAGCCTTTCTGAGCTGTCCAGAGAGGGGTCCGTGTTGTATCACTCTAGGTTTCCACCCTAACTTACAGGGAAACTTTTACAATGTCTGGAGTCTTTAATGTCTTACAGATGAAAGAGGAAGATGTTCTCAAATTCCTTGCAGCAAGAACCCACTGAGGTGGCACCAAACTTGACTTCCATCTACAAAAGGAAAAGTAATGGCATCCATATGATAAATCTGAAGATAATCTGGAAGAAGCTTCTCCTGGCAACTCATGCCATTATTGCCATTGGAAACCCAGTTGATGTGAGTGTCATATCCTCCAGGAATACTGGCCAGTGGGCTGTGCTGAAGTTTGGGGTTGTCACTGGAGCCATTATTGCTGGCTGCTTCTCTGCTGGTACATTCACTAACCAGATCCAGGAAGCCTTTTAGGAGTTGAGACTTCTGGTGATTACTGATCCTAGGGCTGACTGCCAAGCCTCTCACAGAGGCATCTTCAGTTAACTTGCCTACATTGCTGTGTGTAACAGACTCTTCTCTGTGCTATGTGGATATTGCCATCCCATAGGTCTGATGTGATGGATGCTGGCCCAGGAAGTTTTGCACATGGATGGCACTTTCTCCTGTAAGCATCCTGTAAGATGTCTGATCTCTCCTTCTATAGAAATTCTGAAGAGATTGAAAAGGAAGAGCAGGCCACTGCTGAAAAGGCTGTGACCAAGGAAGAATATCAGGGTTAATGGACTACTGCAGCTCCCAAATTTACTGCTATTCAACCCAAGGTTGCAGAGGGGGTCTGAAGGCATGCAGGTACCCTCTGTGCCTAGTCAGCAGTTCTCTACTGAAGACTGGGGGCACTTGGGCTGCCACTGAGGACTGATCTGCAGCTCCCACTGATCAGGCCACTGAATGAGTAGGAACACCCACCAAGTGATCTTAAGCTGTTCCTCCTCAGCCTCTTAAACAGAAAATAGAAGAAGATTGACAGAAAATAAAGTTTCTACAAAAAGAGAGAAATAGAGGGAGAAAGAAAGAAATGAAAGAAAGAAAGAAAGAAAGAAAGAAAGAAAGAAGAAAGAAAAAGAAAAACTAAGGAACAGCTTGTTATACATTGAGAAAAGTAAAATAAAACTGGCTTACTGGATATTTTTCAACTCTTGTCACAAATAACAACACTGTGCAATACAAAAGTCTAAATGACAAGCTGGTTTACCAAATCATGAGCCAGAAAACATAATATACAGGCTTTAATGCCAGCTTGAAAAATTTTCTGAGGGGGTGAGGAAAGACATTAGCTGGCACTTTATCAGGTTAGAAAACTCTGATAGGCTTTCTTGATATAAACTAGAAGGTAACATGATGTTAATTATTGTGAGACAGAGTTAATTGATGGACTGGTCAATAATATATATAAAATAAGGTTTCTACTACCAAGAAAATAGGTGTCTGTTTGATGGAAAGGCAAAGTTAGACAATACAACCACCTTTAATTTCACAGTCTGTGCTTCTTCATAAAACTTTTAAAGATCAATTATGTCCTATCAATGTTAGATCCAAGCCAAACTAAGTGATTTATATACAAATACCCTCACACATGGAGTAATTGTTGATTGAGTAACTTATCTTTATTAAACATGAACTCAAGAGATTATATTGGGAAGCAATTTACACTTATGACTTTCTGTACACTTTTTAATTCACCTCCACTTTCTGTTTTTAAAATATACCCTTTAAATAACTAGAGGACAAGAGATATTGCTTTTATTTTAGAACTAAATTAAACACAGTGGTTTAATGTGTTGATTCAGATGTGTCTATAAAATTTAGGTGATATTATATTTAATCCAGTTTTTCTAAATAAGAGCTTTCAATGATGCTGCACTTCCATGAAAATTCCATTCCCTGAGAGTTGGCTTCACTTATTAATTATATAAACATTCATATGGCATTCACTACTACCCTGAAGACACAGTGCTAGGTACAGGTGAGTAAAGAATAGCCTCTGATCTCAAGGAGTTCACAGTCTAATGGTGGAACAGATGACACATGAACAGATCATAATAAAGATAGGATGGAAAAATACAGTGATAGAATATGCAGTACACAGGCGCCTAAACCAGCCTGACAGTAACAGGGAAGCATCCTGGAATCAGGGACAGTTACTATTAGCAGAAATTATGTTGGCTCCAGCAAATGGGATTGGGTCAGTAAAAACTAAAAGGGAATAAAACCTTTTATTTAGCAAGCTGGTAGACGATTTTTTTTCTCTGATAGCTACACATCAAAGTTTGATTTAAGTAAATAGCTGAAGTGTCATAACATAGTATACATTTGGTTGGGGGAAAAAGGTATTTAAAACCCATTTTTGTTTTAATGGTATCATTTTTGATAGATCCCTCTGTACCATCCCATCCATTAAAAACAGTTAATATTTTGGGGTTAGTTTAAGTTTCCCCAATTTTTATTGCTGTTTTCTACTGTAACCCGAATGGTTTCATAGTTAAATGTTTAGCAAAAAGAGAATCCTAAATCTTCTTTTGCTATGCGTCTTTCCTAGATTAAACACTGCTCAAAAAATCCCTTGGAAATAATATTAAATTCAAGAAGAATCTGAGAAAATACCCACATGCAGTCTAACACACCAATAGCATTACTAAATCTTTGTTGTCCCCCGGCTCTCATGTCATCCTGAGCTGTAAATGAGTTGAGTGTATCTGCACAATCCACCCTGTGGAGACAATCAGATTACTAGGAAGGCACTCCTAGAGCAGACTGCAGCAATAATAAACTAACCCATTCATCGCCCTAGAATACCTAGAACTTAAAGGAAAACCCAAAGTTTCACATAACTGGACTCAATAATCCTACCATGGAAAATGGTGATAATGAGTTATACAACTAGCTTGTGAATGCATATATTAATAGAATAAGTGGAATTAACTAGATGCCTTCATATCATTTATATTCCCAATAACCAATGAAAGAAGAAAAGAAAATCACATCACTATTCAGTATTTTCTTCATTAAGGTGTAAAGTACAATATTAAGAAGAATGTAGGCCTAGAATCTAAAGCAATCATGCTTTATTTTAGAGTGCTTTCAGTTTCTTCAACCCATCTGCTGAAACTGTGTGAGGCAAACTGGACTACCAATTTTTCAGGTGCAACTTCTCTATCAGAATATATTTTAAGAAAGAAAAGTTTAGGGGCGCCTGGGTGGCGCAGTCGGTTAAGCGTCCAACTTCAACCAGGTCACGATCTCGCGGTCCGTGAGTTCGAGCCCCGCGTCGGGCTCTGGGCTGATGGCTCAGAGCCTGGAGCCTGTTTCCGATTCTGTGTCTCCCTCTCTCTCTGACCCTCCCCCGTTCATGCTCTGTCTCTCTCTGTCCCAAAAATAAATAAACGTTGAAAAAAAAAAATTTAAAAAAAAAAAAAGAAAGAAAAGTTTAGAGATACAAAAAAAATGAATTTTTTCTCTGTAGTAGGATGTAATTTCAAGCTGAATGTAAACTCATCAAGTCAAGCTTACATTTCACAATTGCATTTACGTTAATTAAATATATAAACTATTCAACATTCCAGTCTTTTTCTAAAATAAGTTGTTACAGATCACATAGAGACAGAGCTAAATATAAAAGTATAACATAGTGCCTGGGTGGCTCAGTCGATTAAGTGTTTGACACTGGTATCAGCTCAGGTCATGATCTCACAGTATTGAGATTGAGCCCCATATGGGGTTCCACACTGAGCATGGAAACTGCTTGGTATTCTCTCTCTCCCTCTCTTTCTCTCTCTCTCTCTCTCTGCCTGTCCCCTTCTCTCTTACTCTCTATCTCTCTCTCAAAGAAAATTTAAAAATTAAAAAAAAAATAGTAGTGTAATAAATTTCATGTTGCTTATTAAGCAGTAACCAAAAAAAAAAAAAAAATCATCTACTCTGTGCCAAACATTATAGTTCCCGGGAATACAAAATACCATGTGAAAAGTGTTGTAAGAGAAATATGAACAAAGAGCTAGGAATGTGGAGACACCTTCACAAATGAAGAATCTTCACAGAAGAAGAATCTAAGCCTTGAAGGTTGAAGTTCACCAAGTGAAAATGCAGAGGAAGGAAATCCCAGACCCAGGAGTCAGCAGAGACACCAAAGAATGCAAGACATGGGAGTGTGGGCAAATTCATCTAGTCTGGAGCTGATAGGGCATGAATGTATGGCTAAAAATGGCAGAAGAGTAGTGAGAGCACATGGGAAACGATTATGGGCTACAATGGAAGTAAGCAGGAGACTGAGATGCAGAAAAGTGTGAGTAGGCCAACTCTGGAGCAGTGTGATAACCTGGAAGCAGGGACCCAATTAAGGCTACTCCACCTGTGCCAGTGAGAGCTGACGGGGAAAACAGTGGAAAGAGAGAAGGAAAAGGACCTGAGAGACATATCAGATGCAGAATAAACAAGAATTGGCAACTGAGTAGATATGGATAGGATGATAAGCTTGCTAATATGAAAGCTTGGGATAATGCTATTTAATAGAGAAAGTGTACACAGAAAAGTAGGGTTACATGGAAAAATAATGAGTCCCCTTTTTTTCCACATTGCATGTGCGGTGCCTATAGGACTTCCAAGCAGAGATGTGCAGTGGATGATTTGGGGGTAGGACTGCAAAAGAGAGGAAATGAATATAAATTATTAGCAAATTTGTGAGAGGCTAAAGTCTTGGAGGCTGGAAATTTTGCCTTTTACTTTCTTGTCCCTAGTGCCTTGCATAATATCTGGCATATAGTAGGACTCAATAGACTTGTATTATTTAATTACATTTCTGAATGAATGAGCATAAATGGAAAAGATAAGGCATTAAAAAGAACCTTATAAATATACTTGGGGCACAACTATATGTGAGGGGTAGGCAAAGGCAGAGATTCCAAAAACAAGAACAAGAAAATATCAGAGAAAAGGGAGAGACCCAGGAAAGAGAAATGCCTTAGAAACCAAGAGACCACAATAATGTGTGGAGGACAAAATAAGATAGATCCAGTGTACATATTTGTTGAAAATTACAACGAAGAAAGCTGACACCAAAATGCAAATTAATTCTAGAACATATTTAATCTATGTGGGCAGATTATCTGTTATAAACTAGCCTTTGGGACTGCAACATTTGAATCTGGTAATTAGTTAACATTTATATTTTGTAAATTTCTCAAAAATATTCTTTATATTTAGCACAGTAAACAGGCAAAGATAGTTTCATTTAATCCATTTAGTTAATAATATAACTGGGACCTAGAGAGACATGTAACGTATTAGAGTTCCCACAAAATTGAAAACTCCATTGTTCAACAATTTGTTACACATCCCTTCCTTACATTGTTTTTCAATGACAAGAGTCTTTTGTCCTAAACTATTTGCAAAAGTTTATCAGAGAAACAGCCCACCCTTACGACCTCTTAACATAAATACTCTTGAAACTGATAATTTCCCAACACCTTCTTCTCTGGGGATTGAGATACTTGCTTCTCACATCTATTTCTTATCTTCAAGGAGCCATTGCATTTGTTGGAAATACTTCTCCGAACTGTAGTAACTTTGGCCAGAAACTAAACTTAATCAAATAACTATCCAGGGAAAGAAAGATACTCAGCAGGCATCCACAGGAAATTTTTGTTCCAAGAATCCTAGAAACCAATGGTTTCAAAATCCTTAGAAATCATCTGCACCAAAAGATCCTGCACCTTACCACTTATCAGAATCACCTGGGGAATTATTTATATATCAGTGCTTCTCAGCTGTTTCCTAACCCAAGTGGGAAACCCCATCAGACCCTAAAAAGCCCCAAAGAGGTTACTCATGGCTATGGCACCTGGCCCTGGAGCACTGGCCTCATGATGGCTGAAGGGATCAAATCTCAAGCCACAAGTCCTGTGCACTGAAGAGTTAACTCAGCAAGCCTGGGCTGCACAAATACTGAGCTTTCTAAAGAAAGAATTGGCCTTCAACTGGCTTCTGGATCATACTTTATACAGGGACATTATATCAGCAGCAGAACCATGAAGTTGTCGGAGTGATCTCCAACTGCCAGCACAGCAAGAGGTGAAATAATTCAAAGAATCCCTTTATTAAAGCTGATGAGGGGGAGGGTAGAGACAGAGTTGGAGGCAGCCAGAGGAACTTTACCCTGTAGACTGTCTAGTGATACTTCAGAAGTGAGTGGTTATATTGACATGAATGTGATTTTCCAAATTCATGCTACAAACCATCCTCTAAAGGTGTTTTTCACTTGCAATAAAAAATGCATGCTGCGTTATGTGGTCAGAAGTCACACTATTAAAGTATACCATTAAAAATAGAATAAACTCTGTGGAATGATACTGGGCAGGTGGATGGGGGACAGAATATATTTCCAAAGAGGAGAAATTAATTTTCTGATTTGTGAACTATGGAGAATGCTAAGCCAGCATGGTATACTTCCAGGTTCTCTTTTGTAGCTGCCTAACTGCAGACTGGGTACATCTTGTCTGCTCTCTGCCATGTGATAAGACTCTGTCTCTGTGGAGTGTGGTCTATGGTTGTCCAGGTACTCCAGTGATGGGTAGCTAAGTCTACCTATGTCAGCAGTCAAGTATTTTTAAAATGTATGCAGACACATATCATCTTGTCCTCCAACTGAGCTTCCTTGGTAATAAAGCTGATAATCTCCCCTAACTGTCTGACTCCTATGCTTTTCTCTCAATATATTTGAGTTTGGGAGGGCAAAACAAGATTTATTTGTTGGGCCCCTAAAACTTGTCTTACTTTTCCATCTGGGCTTTCCTGGGGTCACAAGCCTGTGAGTGCAACACACAACGAATATAAACTGATCCTCCAAAGTTATACCTCAAGCCACAGCATCTTGAGGCTGTCTTGAAGCTCTAGACTGGACAGAAGTAACTTTTCCTCTGTGACTCATTTGGAACCTTCAATTTATTCCTTGCTAAAGTTACTTTCCATTTCATATACATATATGTATTTCCCACATGTAACTGCAAGCTCTTCAGGAGGAAGAAGTATTATATTTCTCCTTTGTGTTCCTTGGCTGCTTTCTTAGTGTCATACACAGAGGACGAAATCAATAATTTTGGATGCCTGAGTGGTCCTCCCAAGAAGCTTTGACATCCACAATTGAAATGGTTTGTGAGTCACATTAATCTCACAGTCTACAAATAACTAACCTCTCTTCTCTTCCAATTTGATCCATGGCAGGATACAAAGCTTATTGCTGTGAATTCCTGCCTCTTTACAGGGCTGTTCTGCTACTATAAGTAAGGTGCCAGTGTGCCCTTGAAGCACTTCTTCTGTCCATTTCACATACAATTACATCCCTTCAATTCACCACACATCAAGGGCCCTGGCATCCTGGTGTCATCCATTCTCATTGCATTATTGGCCAAGCATCATGGAATTGTGATAAGCTTGGCATGAATGCCCATAGGTCTCTGTTTCCAAATCTCTTTACTAACGACCATTTGATCTGAAATAAAGCAAGCAGGTGTGGCAATGAACTCTTTCCTAAAGCCAAAAGAATATTGGCTGCTAAGAGGTCCAAATGTCACACCCATACCATAAATAGAGCAAATTTTGCTTTGTTGACCTTTGCATTCTTTAAAGACTGAGCTCTCTTCTCCGCTATAAAATCTCTGTTAGAAAAATTGCCTCTTAGAGCCAACAATAAAAGCCAAATGTTTCTGTACAGTGTGGAGCCTAGGAGGGAAGTGTTAAATAATTCCACCTTTTTTATTTCTCCTAATATGCTCCTAATATTTTTCTTGTTTTGTTCAGGGAAGGCATTGGGCATAGAACCTTCCAGCTGAACTGCAAAGGCATCAAGACGCAGTCTATAAATTTAAGACATCCAATAAAGCTGGCAAGCAAAGGTACTAATGGAGACCTGGGGTTAAACAAGCTGGTGGAGTCAAAAACATCAAGATCTGGATGCAAAGTACACATTCAAGTTCGGGATACAGGTTGAGGATAATACAGGACATAGGCTCACAAAAGCACAGTTCAATGGCTACCAAAAAGTCAGGATAATCAGAGGCCTGGGTAAGAGAGGACAAAGTCTCTTCTTCGGGCTCAGTCTTGGAGAGAAAGGCAAATCAGCAAGGATGCTCTTCTCACCTTGACCACTTAACCTAGTTAAAGCTAGCCTCTAGGACCTACACCAACATTTACATAGCAGTGCTTCTCAAATATTTAATGTCAATAGGATTTTTTTTTTTTTTTTTGAGATTCAGAGTCTGATGCTGTAAGTCTGGAACAGGGTCTAGGAATCTGCATTTCTAATAAGCTGTTGCTGCTGCTGCTGCTGTTGCTGGCCTGCAGAATATCACCCATATGCCAGACATTGCTTTCTGCTCTTCACATATGTTTACTCATTTTATCATTATAGGGACCGTGGTTATCATCTTTCTCTTCTCAGAGGGCACAAAGAGGTCACAAATGTGTCCAAATTTTCATCGCTAGTAAGTGGCAAAGCAGGATTTGAACCCAGACAGCCTGATCCCGGTACAATCACCAAGATACACTGCTCTTCCAAGGCCAGGTAGCATGTACCACTTGCTAGCATCCCTGAGTAGAACTAGTGCTGAGATGCCCTGCCAGAGTTAAATCATCGTAACATCACTTTAGTGTCCAACTTAATCCAACAGGAAGGGAGAGTGACTTTAATAATATTCACTCAGTTGAATATGAGTCATACGATAGGCAGCGTGTGCCTGCTACAAGCTCGTTGCACAAAATGGTGTGTGTTTGCATACACTTTCTCCCATCACTTATTTATTGTACCATTCTTACCTGAATCCAGCCCTGAGAATCGAAAATAGACAGCAGATTAACACAAGGAACAATACACATGGATTTACTCTTATTTTTCCCCAAGAGAATCTGGCTCAACTTCTTCCTCAAGACTTTGTATCTTACCAGCCTCTGTACAGTTTTGCTTGTCTTTGTGAGGCAGAGAAATGCTGGCATCTCCCGTGGATTCAAATAACTGTAAAAACCCTGATTTGAAAGGGCCTCTGGGCCCAATGCCTGGCTGCTCCAGGCAGCTAAAGAGTTGAATTCTATTGAATTAAAATCTACTGCGGTCAGAGACAGTGGCAGCGAGGGAGGGAGTGCCAGCCTGATAGCACAGCTGCCCTGAGCCATAGCACAGGTTCCCAGCAGCTATCCAGGCTTTAGCAGCCTTAGCAGCAACCGGCCAGCCAACGCTCTGTCTCAGAAATGGCAACCCTCATCAGGGAGGCTTACTGACTGTTCCATGTGTTCCCACAAGCCCAGAGAGGCTCATCTCAGTCAAACATATGCATGGAAACACAGAGACAGAGGAGAGTGGCAAGAAATCATGAAATGATGCTACATGAGACCCTGGAGAGGGAGAATAAGAAATGAATAAAATATTCCCTTATAAACAAGTGGAAGCAAAAATTGCTCCCCTCCCCTTTATGTGAGAATCCTTTCCTTCTTTGATATTTATTGATTTTTTTTTCTGATAAACTTCCATCTTGGGCACAAAGTAATAACATGTAGAATAGGCAGGAAGCTTAAGTGTGGAAAATGGCATGTGACTTCAGTCAGTGTTAACAACACTATGTAGTAATTTGGCTTTTTCTGTGATGCTATCAGTTGAATAAAACATTACATTTTTAAAAGATATATTTGGATTTTTGAGGTAAATTAAACAATTGTATGTATATTATATGCTTTCAGCCTGTATACTATTATAAAGCTTAGAGAATATCCAATCTATATCTCTGCCAAGTGTCAAGATGAAGTGCCTTTTACTTATCATAATTGATTCTTTCAGGATAAGTGGATGTAAATATATGTGAATGTTTGGATAATACAAATATTTTCCAATTAACTAAGAATTTGAAATGCAATACAATTTTTACATGGTTTTCTTTCTAGATTTTCTTTTAATTTTAATTCATTAGCCAATGTGGCAGGATAGAAAATATTTAACTCACAAATCAAATCAGATGTGCAGAGAAAATGTAATTTCTTGATTTGTCTGTAATTAATCAGCCTTCCTTTCAAGCTGGTTGGCGAGAAAAAAATAACCTACGTGTCCAATCTGTTTATTTCATGTCTTATCCTGTGGTTTAAATAGTACCTTTTAGTATCACTCAGTTTTTCTTGGATAAAATTACTTCTCAGAGGCTTTCCCTCCTTCTTCTCTCCTTGAGTTTGCCTCTCAAGTTTATGGTAAGGGAGACACAGGATCTTGGCTTTAAGGCTAGTTTTGGTTCTTGGATCCATACTGAGTCTTTGTAACACATCATACTGTCATTTAAAGATGACTCTATGTCAGGGGCGCCTGGGTGGCTCGTCTGGTTGAGCATCTGACTTCAGCTCAGGTCATGATCTCACAGTTCATGAGTTCAAGCCCTGTGTCAGGCTCTGTGCTGACAGCTCAGAGCCTAGAGCCTGCTTTGGATTCTCTCTCTCTCTCTCTCTCTCTCTCTCTCTCTCTCTCTCCACTACCCCTCCTTCCACTGCCTTGCTTGTGCTCTCTCTCTCTCAAAAATAAACATTACAAAAAATGCTTTAAAAGATGACTCTCTCAGGTATAAATTGTAGTTTATTTTCTTCTAGGTTACAGCCTGTGTTCCCGGTGTTCCCTGGGTGATTCAGCCTCAGCTCAGTTGGCACTAGTCATTAGACTCCTTTGAGATCGAAACTGGACTTCCCAGACATTATACTAAGTGAAATAAGCCAGTCACAGAAAGAAATATACTGCATGATTCCACTTATATGAGATACCTAAAATAGTCAAACTCATAGAAGCAGAGAATACAGTAGTCGTTGCCAGAGGGGAAATAGGGAGTTTTTAGCTAATGGATATAAAGATTCAGTTGCAAGATGAAAAAGTTCTAGATATCTGCTATACAACATGGTACCTGTAGTAAACAATATCATATTATACGCTTAAAACTTATTAAGAAGGCAGATCTCATGTTAAGTGTTCTTATGCGCGCACACACACACACACACATACACAGAGAGAGAAGAAAAAGCAAAGAGACACAAGGAAACTTTTGGAGGTAATGGTTATGTTTATTATCTCAATTATGATAATAGTTTCAGGGATGTATGCTTATGCCTAAACTCATAAAATTGATACATTAAATATGCACAATTTTTTTGATATCAGTTATACCTCAACAGAGTTTTAAGAAAATTAAAATAAGTAAACTGGACCTCTTCGGTTTGCCCTGAGCTCAAATGGTTCACACTAAAGCCCTCCTTGCCCTGGCCACTTCTACATCCAATGGACTATGCCATACTAAAACCAAGAGTAAATTGAGAAATTAAAACTTGAGAGATTGGAGTCTCCAGAGTCCAAACAGAAAAAGCCAAGGAAGGGAAATTGGAGCACATACCTGATTAATCCCATTTTCTCACCTTTACCTCTTCCACAGATCCCTTTCGGTTTTGCTCTGAAAACATTTCCCCTAGCCTTACCCTCCTACTGTCAAGCAAAAGACATGTATTTTTCTATCATTGATGAAAATGTTAAGCTATGACAGAATTCTATGCATGGGGGTCTTCCATATTTTGTTATTGGATATTTTATAAAAATATATATTATTAGATATTTATAAAAATGATTGTCTCCTGGATCTCAAGATTTACTTGAAAATCCCATTTTGCATATTAAAAATTGGCCATTATCTTATCCTTTCTCTGCATTACTTGTAACAAACGCTACACTTTTCATATAGGTAACCTGGCCTTGGGGGAAGATCCAGTCCTCAGAACTTGGGAGAAGATTTAGTCCTCAATTAAGTTAAAGAAAAGAGGACATTACTAAAATGTAAAAAAAAAAAAAAAAAAAAATCCCATTAATTGCTCAAGGCAAACTTAAATTGCATTTGGAAATAATTGGGCTATACTCTACATCTCTGCTGTCTTAAGTGATTATTAGCTTATTAAATTTAAAACACATTTAGAGCCAGCCACTTGGTGGAGAATGATATATCTAAAAGAAAAGTTTCCAGAGAAATAAAATGTACTCTTTATCTTTGGGGACTTAGCTATTATATGAAATAAAAATAATATAAATAGGGGTCTTCCAACGATATGCAAAGAGCCATGAGAGAGGGCTGATTAGAACTACTCTGCTTATGGGGCGCCTGGGTGGCTCAGTTGGTTAAATGTGTGACTTCGGCTCAGGCCATGATCTCATGGTCCATGGATTCGAGCCCTGCGTCGGGCTCTGTGCTGACAGCTCAGAGCCTGGAGTCTGCTTCAGATTCTGTGTCTCCCTCTCTCTTCCCTCTCCCACTCATGCCCTGTCTCTGTCTCTCTCTCTCAAAAATAAACATTAAAAAAAGATTTAATAAAAAAATTTTTAATTAAAAAAATAAATAAATAAAAAGAACTACCTTGCTTCTGCTTCAGATTCTGTGTCCCCTCTCTCTGCCCCTCCTCCACTCATGCTCTGTGTGTCTCTCTCAAAGATAAATAAACATAAAAAATTTTTTTAAAACTACCCTGCTTCTGCTAGCCCTCTGCTATAGACTGTCCCTTGCCAAATTCATACATTAAAATCCTAACCTCTAATATGATGGTGTTAGAAGGTAGTGCCTTTAGGAGGTGATTAGGTCATAAGGTGGAGCCCTCACAAATGGGATTTAGTGTCCTCATAAAAGAGACCCCAGAGAGCTTTCTGCTCCTTCCTGCCATGTGCAGATACAGTGAAAAGGTAGTTGTCCATGAACCAGAAGTAGGTCATTACCAGACACTAAATCTTCCAGTGCCTTAATCTTGGACTTCCCAGCCCCCTGAACACTGAAAAATAAATTCCTGTTGTTTGTAGGCCTGTCAGTCTGTGATATTCTATTACAGCATCTCAAAAGGACTAAGACAACCTCCTCAGGTGGAGTGTCCGAGAGAAGCTATGACTATAGAAGTTCCTCTGCTCCACATCCAACCAGAGTGGATTGACGCAGCACTCATCTGCTTTCTTTTGATTAAAGGCAGTTTTCCTCCAGTTCTTGGAAATATCAATACCAAGATCATGAAAGCAATGCAATTCTCAATTTACCTTGTAGATCGACCCTTTTCTGGAGCTTTGTCATTGTAGTGGCTTTTCAGACAAAACTATGGTAGAAAATATATAACTTTAAATAATCTAACATCCTAGCCATGAAACTGACTCATTAGAAGCTTCTGGTTTGCCTGGAAGAGCTAATTCACATTAAGCTGTTGAAGAATATAACAGAAACTTCCTGGGACCCATAATATACTTTTGCTTCTTTTCTGGGCATCCAGCTAAACAACATTTTAAACTCTCTTGCAGTTTGGTCAAAACAGGTGACTCACTCCTGGCCAATGGAATGAGTGAGAAAAATATATGCTATTCTGTGTCTGAATCATACATATATCCCACCTAAAACTAATCCAGCATTCAGCAAATTACAGCCTCATGGCTAACCCCAGCCACCACATATTTTTGTAAATAAATTTCTATTAAAAAAAACTATAGTTACAGCTGCTTTTCTGTTATAATGGCAAATCTGAGTAATTGCCACAGAACCATGGGGTTCACAAAAATAAAAAATATTAACTATCTAGCCCTTTACAGAAAAAGTTTGCCTCCTTGCTCTAGTCCCTCTCTCTTCCCACTATGCAATAACTTTAGAGGCCATAATTGAAGAAGTTGGGTGAACAATATAAAAGAAGTCTGAATTCTTGAATTATAGCATGTAACAAGGCTCATCCTACCCCACTGGACTTTATGTGAGTGAAAAATGAATTTGTATTGTGTAATGCCACAGAGAATTTAGGATTATCTGTTTCAACCACTAGCATCACTTTCCCTGAAAGACCCAAAGACCATCATGAATATACATGTGTGCTTTTGGTTAATCATTCTGACTCTTTATTGACATGCAAACTGGAAATATGTCACTTTATAATGGAATCATTCCACGTATCTTCCTTATCAATGCCCCTGACAGTATACTAACTCTCATAACCTTTAACTGCACAGGATCCAAGCTAGCAGGTGACTCTAGAAAAGATCTCCATGTTCTCTATCTCTGCAAAAGTAAAAATTTCTGCTTGTTTAGGCTAAAATAAAGAGGGCAGGTGACTCTCAAACTCTCTAGGTATCAGTGTGGATTCATAGCCCCCAAACATTGAACAAGACTGTGAAAGTGCATAGCTCCCAACAGGAGCACTTCACAATACACTTACCAGAGGAGCAGTTTACCTGAAAGGACACATGGGAAAGATGTTGATAGCTGCTACCCACTATCTCCCACACGAGACCCAGATGTGATAGACGAGGACAAGACCTTTGCAATGTTACATGTGGGTTTCCCTAGTCAAAACAACACCTGTTCTTTTTCAACAAGGCAGGAGTTTCCAAGATTTTTAGTCATATCATCTGATGTGCACTTTAAAAGTACCATTTGGATCCTAAGGGTAGAAGAGAGTGCATCTTAATCAAGACCCAGAGATTTCTTGATTCAGAGAACATGGAAAAAGTAGACCATAAAATGATTCCAAGACCTTCATTACCTCATTTCTGTGCAGCAGCTGTAGCCGGAAAAAAAACATAAGATCGCTTTCAATGGAGCCAAGTAACTCTTCTGCCAGTGGGGCATCAATAAGAGGTTAGCCTTGAGAATGAGTTCTCAATGGGACCAGTGTGTCTTGATGATGAGAATAAACTTCCTTCTATAAGCTGCTGCCTGGGAAGTCAGAAGGGTGAAAAAAGCAGTCAGGAGAACAAACACATTTCAGATTTTAAGTTGTTCCTTATTGGGTGGTTTTCTTGGGGGGAGGGGGAGGGGGAGGGAGGAAAGATAGTAAAACAAATCTCAAATTATGCAAACCAAAAAAAGGAGGAAGAGATTCCAGATTCTCCACAGCCTATACTATTGAAGAGTATTAAAATATTTACAAAATCTCCCAAGCCTGTTTTTCAGCAGGCATGGTAAGTTAGGTGCATATTATTACCTTTGAATTGTGGTATAAGTACTAATCTAAGCATATTGGGTTTTGTTTAATTTTTTTTAACGTTTATTTATTTTTGAGACAGAGAGAGACAGAGCGTGAACAGGGGAGGGGCAGAAAGAGAGGGAGACACAGAATCTGAAACAGGCCCCAGGCTCTGAGCTGTCAGCACAGAGCCCGACGCGGGGCTCGAACTCACAGACCGTGAGATCATGACCTGAGACGAAGTCGGATGCTTAACCGACCGAGCCACCCAGGCGCCCCTAAGCATATTGGTTTTTAACCAGAATTGTACTTGTAAAAGGACATTCTGGGTACAAAAGTCCTCATAGGAAATCTCTTTTAAAAATGTATTTCTTTGTACAGAACATATATAGAGAAAAGTAATATTTTACCTAGGCAAGTTTTCATGGTAGTGATTCTCAGAAGAAACCATTTATTATTTTTTAATCTTTTCTTTACTAAGATATGATTCACATACATTATATTAGTTTCAGGTGTACAACATAATGATTTGATATTTGTATATATTATGAAATGATCACCACAATGATCACTGTGATCTATTATTTTTTAATCTTACTAGGAGACTGGTCATAAATCACGACAATGCAAAAACAGACAAGCAAACAAGCATTTTATATCAAAGTATACTTCCTTGTCACTCCCCCACTCCTGCAAGCTTCACTTCCCTCTGTTACATGGGAAGAAAAGAGGTGGGTTTTCTGTGAGTCCCTCCTATATTGCCTGCTTTGCAGTCGCTGTCACCATCTGAGACTGTCTCTGACACTTAGAACACGAGAGTGGACCTGCCTGGTGCCTCCCAGACCGTTGGGATTGAGGTTGTTCCAACTCTGGAGAGTTGATGTGGGACAAATCATATTTCCCTTTAGTCTCACTTTATCCTTAACAACCCTAGCACACACAGCTATATAAGTGTGTTCACTCACCTTTATTCAAGCGCTGAAGAAATTAAAGGGAATTATGCATAGGAGAAAACTGGAACTGTAGAGTAAACATGTCTTTTCTGATAGTCCAAGGGAAAACATCCACAGAAATAAACCTTCTCGGAACTCCTTGCTTGGTCACATCCCACTCATAACCTTTCTCTGCAATTCTGAGGTCTGCACTCTTCTACCTCCCTTCCATTCCACTCCCAGCCCATCATGTGGCTGGACACCCACCTCATGGTAAATCCCACCGGATGCTCACAGGTACTGTTTTCAAACCAGATACGTCTCTTTCTACCAAGTGGTGCACTTCCCCAAATCAGATTAATTTGGCCTAGAATAAAGCCTTGGAGAGCCTCAGCCACATGGTCAGTGGTGGTATTTGGCATTCTGCCTTTAAAGAATAGGCTTGAGGAATGTGGTATAACACTGATACTTGAAAGTCCTCCAGGACAGAGAAGACACTTCAAGTCTCACACCCTTCCAAATTTCTCCACCAGTGCCTTTCAGTCACATCTTTTCATTTTCCCAACCATTGAAATATTTGCTTGCCTATACACACAAATATATACAAGATCACAATCATATAGAGACTTCTTCATTAGGCAAGCATCAATTCTCTGAGAAAGTACATGCTAAACAGTGTTGTAATTTTGTAAAAGTCTTTCCTTTTTTTTTGTAATTTCCCCACCCGGATGTCAAATTGTGTCTGCTTAAACCTGCTGAGAATATAAAATAGCCATGGCTCAGCTATCCTTCTCTTAATAGCTGTTCCCTTAATAGCACAACGACTGGCCTTGGGTAAATTTCCAAGTTTGGAGGCAGCAAGCTAGCTGGGCCTGATTCACCTTTCCCTGCCTTCCAGTTAAAAGACTCTTGAAAACAGAAAAAGACTCGACATTGTAAGAGAATTTAAATAAAGAATATCAGTGAAAGAGTTACCCAGTTTGGGAAATAAGTTATCTCTAAATACAAAGCAAATGAATAGATTTGAGAAATGATTAGCACCTGAGTTATGTCTAAAGCACTTCCATACGTAGAGATAAGAGGTGTAAAAAGACTTTAAGCCACCCCTAATTTATAATTTCAAAACCACAATTATATCTCAGATAGCTGAGAGTCACTCTCTGCCACCCCCATTGTACAAAGAAGCTCTGAGCCAAAGGAACTTTAAGATCAGTGTCTCTTTATATCCATTCAGGAGACAACAGCTCCAGATCATGTAATACAGAGCAAGGATACAGCACATCCTCAGCTGTGACACCATGAGTCCAGCTCTGGTGGTCAAGAACCATAAATAACTGATCAGTTGACAATTATGATGAAGGTGATATAGTTTAGCAGTGAAGATTATGAACACTAGAGTCAGACAGACGTGAGTTCTAGTCCTGACTCTTCTGCTTACTAGCTGTGTGACCTTGGGAAAATAATTTCAACATCCCGAGTCCATTTCTTTAAAAAAAATTTTTTTTAACGTTTATTCATTTTTGAGAGACAGAGACAGAGCATGAGTGGGAAAGGGGCAGAGAGACAGGGAGACACAGAATCTGAAGCAGGCTCCAGGCTCTGAGCTGTCAGTACAGAGCCCGACACAGAGCTTGAACTCATGGACTGTGAGATCATGACCTGATCTGAAGTCGGACGCTCAACTGACTGAGCCATCCAGGTGCCCCTGAATCCATTTCTTTATTTTTAAGAAGAGGACTGTCCCTCTATTATTGTTTTTGAAGAAAAAAAAGTTAATTTAAGAACTTGTCACAATTGTCTGCCACATGGTAAGCATTTAATAAATAACATCCAAGAGCAGATAGAACAATGACATAGTTTAAAACACAGAATTGAGAGCCCAAGTTTCCCTTCCAGCAGGTGTGATTAGGTTCAGCTGGTTATGCCTAAGTTCCGGCCAATTGTGAGCAGAAATAACGTAAACAGCATTTGGATCACGTACTTAAGGAGAGGTCCTTCTCTTTCCCTTTTCCTTTCTGCTGGATGAAATGTAGACACAGTAATGAGGCATTTTGGACCATACAGATTAGGGCAACACACTAGAGATTATGAATTAACAAGACCTCTCTCCATCCTCCTGCTCCTACTTAGATTAATTATACTCTAAGTCTGATCCACAGCTGTCATCCTGAAACTGCCTGCATTTCTCTCCTTAGTTGATTCTTTTTGTTCCAAATGCCACATTCTTCTCTTATTTCATTCCTTCATTTTGTTTCATTAAAGATTACATGAAAGGTAAATGCTCTATGTTCCTGCATGTCTCAACTTTTTTTTCTTTTCATGTTAAGTGATAGTTTGATTAGGTATAGAAGTCGGGGTTGAAATTAAGTTTCTGTCCATTTTTTAAATTTTTTTTTCAACATTTATTTATTTTTGGGACAGAGAGAGACAGAGCATGAACGGGGGAGGGGCAGAGAGAGAGGGAGACACAGAATCGGAAACAGGCTCCAGGCTCTGAGCCATCAGCCCAGAGCCCGACGCAGGGCTCGAACTCCCTGACCGCGAGATCATGACCTGGCTGAAGTCGGACGCTCAACCGACTGCACCACCCAGGAGCCCCTCTGTCCATTTTTTAAACATTATACTCCACTGCTTTTCAGAACCCAATATTTCCCTTGATAAGTTGTATATTCATTTAATTTAGCATTCAATAATTCTCTCTCATTTGAAGACTCATGTCATTCTTTATCTGTGAGCAACTACATGCTTTTATTCCATTTGTAACTTTGTTGAGTTTTTCTGTTCTCTCTTTCTGAAAGGCCTATTATTATATATTAAAATTTCTGGAATTATTCTGCATGTCTCTGAGTTTTAACTCCTATTTTCCCTTTATTGTCTTCTTTTATACTAAGCTACTTCCTGATTTTTTCTTTCAGTTCTTCTATCGAAATTTTATATTTATAAGCATAATTGTATTTACCAAGAATTCATTATTGTCCATAAGTTTTCTTTTTCGTTGCATTCTGTTCATGGTTATGGGTATGTTTTCTTAGAGTTTGTGCCAAACTCTTTATATGGTTCATCTTATTTTCTGAGATCATTCTCTGTGGAATAAAGAACAAATATTATCACTTTACAGATAAGAAAAAAAAAGCTTAGCAAAATTACATTACAGTTTTCAATATCAGAAAAGAAATAAATTTAAGTGATAGAATTAGGATTCCACTCAAGTAATCTGATTTTAGAATTAACAATTTTAATGACACTATAATACTCTTATTTTCTTCAGATAGATTACAATAGGTTGAATAATGAACCCCCCCAAATTTCCATATACTAATATCTCAAATCTTTTAATATGTTACATTTCATGGCAAAAGGGACTTTGAAGATGTGATAAAGTTAAGGACATTGAAATGGTCCTTAATCAGATAATCAGATTATTCTGGTTATCCAGGTGAACCCAATGTAATCACGATCCTTAAAAGATGAAAGAGGGAAGGAGAAGAATCTAAGAAGCAGAGGTCCAAGTCATGCATTGCTGATTTTGAAAATAGAGGAAATGGTCATAAGTTAAGGAATGCAGGCAGCCTCTAGAAGCTAGAAGGGGCAGTGAAATGTTTTCTCCTTAGAGCTTCCAAAAAGAATACAGCCCTAGGAACCCATTTTGGACTTCTGAGCTCCAAAACTATAACAGTAAACAGTAAATTTGTATTGTCCTAAAGTGCTAATTTTGTGGTAATTTGTTACAGCAACAATAGGAAACTAATATGTAGATCTTGCACATTTTGGTCAGTTATTCCTGGATGTTCTGAGGCTTTTGTCTATTTTAAAGGAGGTCCTTTCATCAATCACATCGATGAAAATTTCTAAATGATGACATCTTTGATGTATATTGATTTTTGTATATTGACTGAATTACAAGCCATCTCCCTTAATTCTTTTAAAAGTCCTAATAAGTTTTGGTTAAGATTTTAAATAGAAAATCATAATGTCTGAAATTACTCATTTTTCCCTTTATCATCCTCAAACTTTTTTGTTTGTGTCTTTAATCTATTTATTAATTATTTCTTGTTCTATTTATTGGCTTGGATCACCTGAACAATATTAACAGTGATAATTTCTTGTTTTAATGCAATGCATATGATATCTCAAATTTGAGTGTATTTGATGGACTTGATGTTTTAAAACATTATTAAAGCTATTTGTGCTTAATTTTAGAAATAAAACATCTGTAATTTTCTCTTTTCATGGTATCCTCACTCAGTTTTCCTATTATTGATTACAAGTTTTGCAGTATTAGCAAGCCCTTCATCTTTTTCATAAAACATGAATTAACTATTTACTTATTTTAAGTAGAAATTTCCCTTAATTCTTCTGGGCCAGGTACTTTTTATATGGATAAATTTCTGACTACCTTATCCATATTTTTATCAAGAAATATTTCTAATAAGAGTTGCCAGCTCTTATAATTTCAACTGGGTAGCATATTTTCTCAGAAAATATTCCATTTCATATAGATTTCATATTTCTTAGCACAACAGTGTACATATGGTGATTGACTAGTTTCACAAAAAATCCCAACATTTTGTCTATTTAATCTGATTTAAAATTTATTAACTTAACTAAACATAAAATAGTCTCTTGGTACTGTGATCACCAAAGACCAAAGAATTAGCATTTTTGTCTTTCCATATTAGTCTGGTCAAAAGTTGCCAAAGTGATATAATCAGTTTATAATAAATATATTTGGAGTGGGAATTTAATCATTAAAAACAAATAAAAATAACATTTAAAATAATACTTTTTTCAGAATTATTTTTTTTGTAATACAAAGAAGAACATTTTTTAAAATTTTTTAATAGTTTTATTTATTTTTGATACAGAGAGACACAGAGCATCAGCAGGGAGGTGCAGAGAGAGAGGAAAACACAGAATCTGAAGCAGGCTCCAGGCTCTGAGCTGTCAGCACAGAGCCTGACACAGGGCTCAAACTCATGGACTGTGAGATCATGGCCTGAGCTGAAGTTGGGTGCTAAACCGACTGAGCCACCCAGGTGCCCCTACAAAGAAGAACATTTTAAAATATTTTGCAGAATGATAAACACCCAGATTTTGCTTTAAAGTGAAACGTATGTCTTTCCAACCAGTATTTTTGTATTTAAACACTAGTAATAAAGTTCCACATTAACATCTATCTAGTCTTCATCTCTATATAACATCTACTGTTAAGGTCGTGCTTTCTAAACTACATGCATTTTGGTGTCAAGGAATCCCAATGCCTAGAAAGGAGTCTAGAGCATAAGCACAGAAGATCAAAATTAAATGAATGAATGAAAAAATACATGGAGATCACAAGTACAAGTAACATTCATTATTTCACTATGCCCTACTAAATACAAAGAACTTTGATAATATCATCCCTCTGTCAAGTATTTTAAGAGACTAAATTTAAGAGTAAATTTTTGGCATTATTTTCATAACAAAAATACACATTTGAAGAAATTTTAACTTAAAAAGTTTTATAATTTCAAAATTCACATATAATGAAGAAAATTAATTTTCTTATTTGGGAAGTACTAAGCAAATAGAGGATGTGATTTTTCCCAATTTAAATGAGACCTGATTTCACATATTCTAATACCCAAGATCTCTTTTTGTGATTGAATGCAATAATTATTTTAGTCTTAAAAATCAATTCATCTTATGTGACTGAAAGAAATCACAAGTGTGAATAACCTGAATATACATGTAGGTAAATGTATTGTCCATGAACTCCTCAAAAAGAAAAACCATACTTTATTCACCATTTTTATCCCCAGCCCTAGTACCCTGCCAAACAAAATGGAAAGGAGACTGGAAGTAAGAAAATTTCAGGAAAGGAGAGCAAACAGCAGAAAGATAGGAAGATAACACACAGCAGTGTCTTGGATCATAGTAAATACTTAATAAATATATATATATTTCAGAGGCTCAGAGAGAGAGCACATGAGCAGGGGAAGGCCAATGGGAGAAGAAGCTAGAACCTTAAGCAGGCTCCACAGTGCAGAGCCTGATGTGACATGGTGCTTGATCTCATGATTGTGAGATTATGACTTGAGCTGAAATCAAGAGTCAGATGCTTAACGAACTGAGCCACCCAGGCACAACTCAATAAATATTTAATGAGTGAAAAATAAATGAATTTTAAAAAATAAACAGGAAAAAAAATGGGATGAACTGGAAATCTAGGTACCTAGGTATTCTCACAATAGTGAACATTTTATTAACCAATAAAATGCATGACTTTTTATAATATTGCCAAATATTAAACTATTTTATTTTTCATGTTTTTCTTTTATAAAGACCTATGAAAGAAGTCACTTGGCAAGGAATTAAATGATATTCCAGAAGGAAGTGTCTTAAAACACTTGCAAAATAAAATTTTGTGTTGTTTTAATTAAGACTGAAGAAAAAGATGTCATAAAGCTCTTCTTTTGTGTCTTAAAGAGAATCTGCAGGCTCAAAAATTGATGAAAACCTAAGGAACTCATGAGTAATGAGTTCTGAAAATTAAAAGAGAGATGTTTTGTTTTGTTTATTTAAGTGGAATTTGGAAAGTATGTTTCATTCCCATGATTCCTTGGAAAGCATTTATTGCAACTTACATTTCTTTCTTTAAAAAGTATGCAAGTCAAATTATAATAGGTTTGTGATAAGAAAGAGATGGAGAGGGGAACACTCCAAAATATAATCTTTGGTTACTATTTATTGAAATGATACCTTTGGTTAATGGTTAATTAAAATGTATTTATGAATAAGCAATTTCATAAAAAAAACTAAGTTTAGATGAGATTTAACTTTGGCATTACCTTGCTTCATGAGTTTAAGTATGGCACGAATTACTCTTCCAAGTAGTTCTTGAAGGTAGGATAAACCCATTAAAAATATTTGGATACAGAAGAAAACTAGTCATCCTTCTCCACAACTGTACTAAGAATTTTATTGATATAAATGTTTTTGGTGACGTATCATATAAATTTATGTATTTTATGTCATATAAATATACATGAATATATATTTTGAAGGTATATAAAATATATATGCATATATATTTATATTATATAAATCTAAGTGTCTTCAAGTACAAATGATTTTATCAGAATTTGTTTTCATCATGCCCATCTGAATTTTTTTTTGTAACCAGTTCTAACATTTCTAGTTCTAAACTCTTACAGATTGGTAAACCCAACCGTCTTCCCTTTTTGATTCACCAACCCCTGTCAATTCTATCTCTGGCATCTCTCTGGCTTCTTCTCTCCATTCCCATTGCCTTAACTGTGGCGTCCCCATCACTCCAAACATTACCTTATCTCCCTCAACCATGTCAATCCACCCTTCACATACAGCCTAGATGGGTTTTCTAGAAAACAAGCTCTCATAATACCTTCTTACTTAAAACTCTCCGTGGTTCCCCATTAACAAGATTAGGAGTGGAGAACCTCCCAGCCCTGCCTTTCAAGGCCTTTTTCAATCCAGGTACTACCCAACTTTCCAAGTTCATCTCCTGCCCCCTCTGTCCTATAAACCCACATAATTGTCTTTGCAGCTAGACTGTCAGCTTTCTGAACACTGCAAAACTTTTCATATCTACCTGCCTCAGAAGGATCTTATTGCCCAATTCTATTTGATAGATTTTTATTATTTAAGCTCCATGTTCAACTCTTACTTTCTCTGTGAAATCCTATTAAATCCTCCCTCTGACCACTCCTGAATAAAGCTCTCCTTCCTCAACTGCAAAACATCACACATTATTATTTTATTTACTGCCTTACTCCACTCACTCTCCTACAACACTTTGGAATGAATGCACTTCAAGTTCAGAGACTGGGTCTTACTCATCTTTGTACTTTGAGACCTAACGCAAAGTGTAGTACATGGCGGTGATTCAATAAATATCTGCTGTTGATTACATTCAACTCTTATTTATGTGTAACAAGGGGTAGGGAAATGAGAGTAACTCAAAGCTACTATTAAAACAAAACAACCATCTCCTCTAAAATACTCAGGGGTAGTATACCTCTGATTCTGTCAGGCATTCTCTTCCCCAGTGGGCTTAATGTTAAACCAGTGGCTCATCAGACCTGCTAGGCAGGAAGAGGGAATCAGAGGAGAGGATGAGTCTTGGAGCCAGGCAAATGCAGAGGAGCTGGCGAGGGAGCATGCCTGGAAGACGACCTGGGTCTACATACCTCACCAATAGCGGCTCTTAGAACCAAATTACTCCTCTCCTTCCATCGTGCACCCTCTCCCACAATAATCACCCACAGTCTAATCTGAACTTCGCTGAGAAGGTAAGACTTTCCTTAATTCTTATTGAACTTCATTTCAGTTAATCCAAAACTTTATCAGAGTTGTCCATATATTTAAATGGTGAGTTGTTCTTCATCTTCTGAGCCTCCATTACTTTAAAAGCAAAACTAAAAAAAACATGTCTCAATAACAAGAAGGAGATCCAAGATAATATAAATAAGAGGCATTGATTTAGGGGAAAGCAGGATTTATAATTTGCTATTTTTCAAGTGGTAACTCATTACATGGTGGGAAATTGAGATACACCAACCTCAACATGCATTTAGCTCTAACATGAGAAGTTTTTAATACAAAAATAATTGCACTAGATTCTCCTCTTCCTATGCCAAATTCTTCTCTCTCTCTCTCTCTCTCTCTCTCTCTCTGTCTCTCTCTCTCTCTCTGTCTCTCTCTCTCTCTCTCTCAGTCTCTCTCTCTCTCTCTCATAGTCTATATTAGTCTGCTCAAGTTGCCGTAACCAAATACCAAAAACAGGGTAACTTAACAGAGTTCTCACAGCTCTAGAGGCTGGAAACTCCACAATCAAGTTGATGATGAGGTAGGTTCTTTCTGCAGCCTCTTTTCTTTTCTTATAGGCAGCTGTTATCTCATAATGTGCTCACATGGCCTCTTCTTCATGTGCACAAGGAGAAAGAAAGACAGAGACAGTTATTCTTCTGGTGTCTCTCCTTACCAGGGTACTACTCCCATCATGAAGGCCCCACCCTATGGACCTCACCTAACCCTAATAACCACCCAAGGCACCCTCTCCAAATACCATCACACTGAAAGGTAGGGCTTCAATTAGGAATTTTGAACACATTCAGTCCATCACAACCCTGAATCCCCAAAATGAATAGCATTTAATACCTTGCATGACTTGAGCTCTAGAAATCATGTATTCTTCACTAGAAAGTATTGCCACTAGTTGTACTACTTCCTTGGGTTTACAGTTATATAATAAAAGGTTGACATTATCCACAGTTCTTTTTATATCTCATATTGTCTTCCTTCCATTTACTACTGTTTGTTGGACTTGTCACACTAACTAGCACAGATGTTTCCTTCAAATTAAACAACACCATTCCTGATTTCTAGTCACCAGCATGATCTGTCTGCTGCTATTTGTTCACAATTACCAGCATGTTACTTGAACTAGTTCCAATGGTGCTTCAGTGGTAATTTCTACCCTGGAAAAGAGAGGCCAAATATTTGCAAAAACTCTTCATGCACATGTATAAAAAGTCCACCTGAGGTAGAATGTGTCATTTTCCTGAGTATTATACAAATGCATAGTACCTATGGCCATTAAAAAATAAGATATCAAAACGTTCTGATGTGAAACAAAATTGTTACAGAGATTCTATAGGATCATATTTTTATTAATATTTTAACGGAAGCTTTAAATTCCCTAAAGCAGAAAGCTAAATTTTGTTTGGTTTATTTTCAAAAAGGAAAAAAAAAATTCTTAACTCGTGTAGCCAGCTTAGAAGAGACAAAATGGAAGGAAAATTGGTGAAAACAGGATGAACCGTTTGAACTAAGCAGAGGAACAAATCCTATAGTACTGCAACATAAAAAGAAAAATCCATCATTGACAAAAGAGACTGTCTGAGGACACTGGTCTCCTTTGAAAGTCTGGAGAAGCAGTTCAGAATAACAATGATGGCCATTTCAATGACTACAATTTGTGCATTATAAATGGTATGTTTTTAATAAGTTCTTACATTGATATATCTCTTCGTTAGAAAGATCCTATTTCTCCCCAGGTCGTTTTTCATGTTCTTCTCCCTGAACATAGCCTACTTTTTCTAGTGAAACAGCAATGCCCATATTAATGGTATAAAATGGATCTGAGTAAAAAACAAATTGTGTAACGTAGCTGTAATAGCTCTGTCCCTGTCAACTGAACTGCAATTGACCTTGGAGGGAAGGTTAGGTGCTACATCCCTAAGGATGCTCTTTTGAGCTGGAAAAAAATGTTGACTGTGGAGGTAACAACAGACTGAGGGAGATAGAAGGAAAGATAGCTGTTTACTTTACCAATATAGATGCTGGGTAATTCACGGTTCAAATGGTAATGCCAACCTCCCAAGGTAGTCATGAGCCATGGAATGGCTTCCTCTTGACAACAAACCATTCCGATTATACAGTGAGAGTAAACCATCTTTACTTCCAAAAGCTTTGCAACTAAGAGTGACTGTGACTATCTCTTTAACATGTAACAAATGTATGTTGTTTTTCAGAGGAGTCCCTTGTAAGTTTTATATGTTTGCTTTCTTGGAGATACCATTATCCAAATCACTCCAGGTTAAAATGAGGCAAAACATTCCAAGTAGAAATGAAAGCAAGTGAGACACACTTGGTGTTTAGAGAGCACCCAGGCCAACAGAAGCAGAGCAAGGCAGAGGAGAATTGCTATGAAAAGCAGGCAGAGTAGCAGCAGTGGCCCAGTATACAGTCCTGGGCTTGATAGGTCATAGAACGGAGTTTAGAACTTATTTTCAGTTTCATGGGAAGGTATCAAAAATCTTAACCAAGGGAGTGGTAAGACACATTTAAAAATCACTCCGGCTGCTATGTAAAGAACAGATCGTGTAAAGGCAAGAGTAGAAACAGAGAAACTATTTGCTAGATGCAGGTAAGGTCATGGTGGCTTCCAGTAGGAGGTAATGATGGAGATGGTGGGAAGTGGTTAGACTGAGTTTTTGATTTGTATGTCAATGGAAAGAAAAGGAATAGCAGATATGAAAAAGATCAAAAGTGCATAAAACAGTAAATTCTTTGTTACGCTTTCAAACATTGAAGATATGAGATTAGGAGACTCTGACTCTTTCAACCCTTTACAAATATTTGCCTCCTCTTAAAGGACTATTAAGAAAAATATCAAGAAAAGTACTATTTTAAGTTTAAAGTTAGTATACTTTAGCTCCATTCTTGTAAAATTCAGAGTATTCATTTTTTCCATTTATTTCACAATTACTTGCTGACCACTTACTATATGTATAGTGCCATGCTAAGTAATAGAAATTCGAAGATGGATGAAATACAGTACAGTTCTGCAACAGTGTCAAAACCACGAAATTGTTATACAGCGCAAAAGTAGAAGCACACAGGGGCGCCTGGGTGGCTCAGTCAGTTGAGCGTCCGACTTCGGCTCAGGTCATGATCTCACAGTCTGTGAGTTCGAGCCCCATGTCAAGCTCTGTGCCGACACACCTCAGAGCCTGGAGCCTGTTTCGGATTCTGTGTCTCCCTCTCTCTGACCCTTCCCCATTCATGCTCTGTCTCTCTCTGTCTCAAAAAAATAAATAAAGGTTAAAATTACAAAAAAAAAAAAAAAAGCAGAAGCACACATAAACTCTTATGTGCCACTTCATGGGAGTATCTACCACCTCCAGGTCACAGTGCAGCCCAAACATGTATTTTTTCCATGTGATCAATCTGTGACTAGTTCTTTAACATATAACAAATGTATAAGGGATAAAATCATGTGAACTACGGGTATGGGTTTGGTGTGATCTCATAGTTGTATAAGAAAGGAACGGGAGCCTCAGGGAAGGTGTGGTCAGCTCCATTCCAGCAGTCAAGGAGGTATGTCTTTGAAGAAACCACAGTTTTTCTCACACGACTTCAGTGTTTTCTTCTTAAGACTGAGATAATAACACCTGCCCAACTACCTCAGGCAGCTGTTCTATGGTACATGTCATTTCTTCTCTTTCTGTAAGACCATCCTACAGTATTCCAATTATGGAATTTACATAATGTATCTCCTCTCAGAAATCTCAATGATCATTCCTGTCATTATTATGTTGTAGCTTGACTCTTACACTTAAAGTCTTAAAAAAAGGAAGATTAAAGTTTTAGCCTTGTGCATTTCTACATTAGCTGTCCTTGCCCACTTACATTTTTACTTCATATTTGAGTTCCAATATTATATATCTTTTGTGCCATTGGATTTCAAGTTCCTCAAGGAAGGTCTTTGATGAATTAAAATATAGCTATGGTGTCTATATATAGAAGGCTTAACATATATTAAATAATAATCATTTCAATATCAGAATAAATTAAAGGAAAGCACAAACCATTAACATTGTACCTTAGGATAAATTCTCTATGTAAACAGAAATATTGCATTTACCTATCTCTTTATGTACATCATAATAATATTACTTTATTCTTCTCCAAAAATCAAATGTTTAGAAAATTAGTTTTTGGAGACCTCTACTTCCAGCCAAGAAGAAGCAATGCCCTGACTGAAACAATCAAAAACAAAAACAGATAAATAAAAGAAGCAAGGTTTTAAGACACAGAATGAGGATTGAAGAACTGTGATCCCTGAGAGACAGGAAACAAATGAAGAAAGCCCTACAGTTAACCAGCTTACTACTGGAAAGAGTTTCCAGGCCTGCGTACAGGAAGGGGGAACATCAGCTGAGCCTGATGCTCTGTGAGTTGAGGAGACACGGTTGGGAGTCCAGGGAGACCAAAGAGGCTAGAGTACATAAGGAAATATCAGATAGGAGAGAGCTACATGAAGAGAGAGATCCAGAAAACTGCAGATTGAAGAGCACTTGTATGTGTGGAAACTACACAAATCCAGGGAAAGAACCATCTGAAATTATTAGAGGGAACAATGCCAGGTGTTTGCCCAGTACAGGAGTAAGGCCAATTCACAACAGCCAGACTCCAACTTCATAATGCATGAGGCATTGAGTAGAATATTCAGGAGGGTCTTGCCTCAGTGGGGAATAATTAGTCCCAGACTGATCATCACCCCAGATCCACCTAAAAAATCATAAAAGCAAGATGAAAGTATCAAATTGATTCTAAGCAAATTAACTGCATTCCAGAACAAACTCAAGAAGATTTACAGAAACACAAATATATCCAACACCAAAAACAAGATAAAATTCACATTAGATGGCATCCAATCCAATACTATCAGTCATGCAAAGAAGCAGGAAAGTACAACCCATAATGAGGAGAATCAATTGAGTCAGAACTGACACAGATGTTAGAATTATTAGATAACAACATTGTAAAAGTTATTATAACTATATTCCATATGTTCCAAATCTAAGTGAAGACATTGAAGGTAAAAAGTAAGATCCACATCAAACTTCTAGAGAGGAAAACTACAATGATGGAGTTGAAAAATACACCAGATGGGATTAAAAGGAGATTTACATTGCACAAGAAAAGATCAGTGAACTTAAAGATATAGCAGCAGGAACTACACAGAATGAAATACAGAAAGAAAAAAAATTTTTAATGAAAAGCAAATCAGTGACCTTGGACAATTTCAAGTAGCCTAATATACATGTGATTAGAGTCCCCAAATAATAGAATAGTAAGGGAAAAACAGAAAATATATTTGAAGAAATAATGGCCAAAATTGTCCAAATATGATGAAAACTAAACCCATAGATTCCGAACCCCGACAAACTCTTAGCATAAAAAACTTGAAAACAGGCGCACCTGGGTGGCTCAGTCAGTTAAGCAGCCAGCTTCAGCTCAGGTCATGATCTCTCAGTTTGTGGGTTCAAGCCCTGTATCGGGCTCCGAGGAGCCTGCTTCAGATTCTGTGTCTCTCTCTCTGCCCCTCTCCCACTCATGCTCTCTCAATTATAAATAAACATTAAAAAAAAAATTTAAGAAACTTGAAAGCAAACACAGTAAGTTACATCATAATCAAATTGCTCAAAACCCATGACAAAGAGGAAATATTAAGAGCAACTAAAAGAAAACACATTACTTATTACTTACAGGGGAACAAAAATAAGGAAAATAGCATATTTCTCTTCTTAGAAAGACACAAAGAAATTAAAATGAAAAAACCACAAACTAGGAGTAATTATTTGCAAAGTCTAGATCTGATATAGAACTTATATCTATATTACATTAAAAAAAACAACTCTCCAAACCCAGTAATAAAAAAACAAACAACTCAATTTTAAAATGGTAAAATATTTTAACAGACACTTCACCAAAAAAGATACATGGATAGCAAATAAGTACATGCAATGATACTCAACATCATTAATTATAGGGAAATACAAATTAGAACTCCACTTATATACCACCACCCGCATATTAGAATGTCTAAAATTTAAAAGTTGGCCATATCAAGTCTTTGTTGGCAAGCATATAAAGGAACTGGACCTCTCTATTACCATGCTACTAGTGGTAACATGAAATGGTACAGCCACTTTGGAGACAGTTTGGTACTTCATTAAAAAGTTAAATATATAGGTACCACCTAGCTCAGCCATTTTATTCTTAGGTGTTTTCCCAAGGGAAAAAAAAAAAAGGATGTGTCCATACAAAGACTCGTATACAAATGTTCCTAGAAGCTTTATTTGTAATTGCAGAAACTAGAAACAACCAAATTTCCATCAACAAGTGAGTGGGTAAACAAAATTTGGTACATCCATACAATGGAATACTACTCAGGAATTAAAAAGAAACAAAATATTGACGAATGCAACGAAAAAGATACTTTTAAAATAATTCTGCTGAGAGAAGACAACTAGATTACATTTATATAAATTTTAGGAAAGGCCAAATTGTCTATAGTGACAGAACACAGAACAGTGGTTATCTGGGAACTGAGATCTGGTAGGGGAGGAGGGAGGATTTCAAAGGGGCATAAGGAAACTTTGAGAGTAATGGAAATGTTCACTATCTTGATTTTATGTTGATGCTTCCACTCATGCGTGCATATGTCAAAACTTACCAAAATATACACTATAAATATGTGCAATTTATTGTGTTCTCTTATACCTCCAAAAATTTTTTGATACTTAAATATAAAAACAGATCAAAGAAACTAAAATTTTAAAAATGGATTTTCTTTTTCAGAGCAGTTTTAGGGCCATAGCAATATTAAGCAGAAAGTGCAGAGCTCTCTCACACACTCCCTACGCCAACACATGTATAGCCTCCCACATTATCAACATCCCTCACCAGAATGGTACATTTGCTATAGTCAATGAACCTATACTGACTCATTATTATCATCCAACTCTATAGTCTCCATTACTGTTCGCTATTGGCACTGTACATCCTATGGGTTTAGACAAATGTATTATGACATGTATCCATCATTAAGGATCACATGGAATAGTTTCACTGCCCTAAAAATCCACCTTGAAAATGAGTTTTTTACTTAACTTCTTTTAACACTTTAATTTTTGTGTGTATCTTCTGTGCTAATGTTACAAACTAACATTTTAATCTTTTTTATGAACTCAACTGCCTTTTGGAAAATGAGTGAGTGATCAGAGAATGTATATCTTGATACACTTGAAAAACTCATCTTTAAATGATATACGATTAAGTACATTTATGTAAAACTTTATTGCAAGAGTTCAGGAGTTCATGTTTCTTTTTAAGAATTCTGTCATTGCTTGGTTGATCTCCTGCATGCTTTAGGCTTTTTGACTCATTCTTGATGCGAAAAGATTTCATACTGAGACTCCCTGGTGGACACAATAATGAAGGTTGTTTAGTTGATATGTTTTTTTTTTCAAACTTTACCACCACACTGACCCCCAAGTATTAAATCTCAGCATGAAGATGTTTCTAAGTTACATTTATACAACACAGTCATCCATAACACTTCAGGGATTTTATATTATGGTGTCAAGGTTATCTTCTGTCAGCCATTGTAGTTTTTCATAATCATTGGGTTCTAACATTATGTCTACTGCTTATAAAAACAGTGTTTTAAAAGATATTTCTTATCAAGGTTATGTCCAACATGAATATATGTGCAAATTTTCCCGTGCCATTATAAAATAAAAATCATTTATTACCTCATTTTTCCCTGACTAGTTGGATGTATACACATGACATGTTGTATAGCTCATGTGATTCTTTAAATATCACATTTACTGATTTGAGAATTTCAGAAAAAAAATTTGAAAAACAATTCCTGAACTTTCCATTGTATTTGGATCAAGATATTACTAACTTGATTTAAACATTAGGTTTTATCTGCTATTTACATGTGTTAAACAATGATTCTTCATAATTTCCCATCTAAGCAAAGAAATGAAGGTATTAACTAATTAACTAAGGAAAGAAATGAAGGTATTAACTATAACATGCAGCAAATTTATAAGCACAAACCATACCAAAATCAGAGGATCCTAGGCTAACACTCAAAAGTAGAAAATTACATGGTACGTGATTCATTTGATTTCTGGTTTAGAAATAAGACAATACAGGTTTTCAGGAAAACTGAAAATTGTTTTGATGTGTTTGTCTCAGTGTTCTTTCTTTTTAAAAATTTTTTAATGTTTATTTACTTTTGAGAGAGAGCACACGTGGAGGAGGAGGGGAGAGAGAGAGAGAGAGAGAGAGAGAGACAGAATTTAAAGCAGGCTCCAGGCTCTGAACACGCTCCAGGCTCCAGCACAGAGACTGACACGGGGCTGGAACTCACCAACCGTGAGATCATAACCTGAGCCAAAGTTGAAGGCTTAACCGACTGAGTCACCCAGGCACCCCTGTCTCAGTGTTCTTGTTCTTACAAGGTTTTGTTATAGGTCACAAAAGGTAAATAATGCATGCCTTCTATTCTTTCTAGAGGGAAAGAGGAGCCTTTGCAAATATTGGTATGATTAAGAGTTGTAGTAGCAAGAGTATCCAGTGTTGAAGGTCATCTTAGCCACATTGTTTTATTCCTGCTTGCTATAGGATTCTATATTTTACCCATTTAGATTTGATTCACCAAGCCAAAGAATGGATTTCCACAGGAAACTCCTATTTTTCTTTCCAATAAAACTATTTATTATTTTCCTAATACATGGGTTTAGCACATCTAAACATTTTTAAATGGGGAGTGTAAAGAATTCTGAGCTAAGGTTAACTACAAAGCAGCACAATGAATTAATACCACTCTTTTATCCAGACCAAATTATATATCAAATCCTTGGTGTTTTTAACCATTATGATAACATGTATTGCTTGGTGTTGGCATTCTTGGTGGTAAAAACTGAGTTCCCAAATATGGCCTGAAAGTCGGAGAGCATTAAATGGCATAAGGTAAAAAGAAAATTAGATACATTTTAAGTTATAACAAATCTAGAAGTCAAAAATCACTACTAAAATTTACCTATAAACTTGCTTACCAGGCTGGTTAACCAACAGTGATGTGTAGGACACTTTATAGGGAAAGGATACTAAGGGTTCTCAGAAGAGGCTTTCTCTGGATGCTGGCAATGTTATGATCCCTGAGAGTTGAAGGCTAGAGCAGGAAATACCTGGGAAATGGACATCTTCATAAGAAGAAGAAAACTTGGGGATTACAATTAAGGAAATAAGTTTAATGCCTGATTTTATCAACTAATGTTTAATGCATGTAAGTTATGACTTCAGAGTAAGTGAGAAAAGACATAATTGAGGCCACCAGGGGCTGCTATGTACCTAGAGTCCAGGAGAGCAGAGATTAAACAACTTCTAGGATAAGAACATGAGCGTCAGGAAGATCTTTGGGTCTTTGAGAAAGCTCCGATGAAACACTTTATACATGTTCAGTCATCATAAACAGGTAGAAACTTTTGACAATATGCACATCACTCATAATAGAGAAACACAAGTTATAACTAAAATAAGACACCTTAGGTTGTATCAACTTGGAAAAAATTAAAGTTCAATGTTTTTAATGCATTGCTGATAGAATTATAAATTTCTACAGCTTCTAGGAAAAGCAATTTGGCAATATGTGTCAAAATTACAAGTGCCCATACCCTTTGACATAGAAATTCCACTTGTAATAATTTTTCCTACACATATACTCACAAGTGTGCACAATGACCTATTCATCTGATAAATACTTGGTGAGCACCAGCTGCGTTGAGTTTCCATTCTAGGCACTCAGAATAGAGCAACAAACATAGTCGAGTCTCATGAAGCTTATGTCGGTTGGGGAGATGGGCTATAAATAAATAAAGAAATACAGAATATGTCAAGCTGTGGCCTGAAGAAAAAATAGGGTAAGAAGAGTAGGAAGTAATGAGGGAAGGATTCTATTTTATATGAGGGAAATAAGGAGGTGACAGTTAAATAGAGATCTAAAAGAAATGAGGGAGCAAGCTATATAGATACATATGGGAAGAGTGTTCTAAATACACGTCATCATAGCATCATTTGTAAAAACTGGAAAACAACCTACATATCATCAATAGGAGCCTGACTGAATAAGTTAGATACAGGTATAGCATATAACATATATGGCTTACATTTATCTATGTATAAGCACAGAGAAGAAAATGATAAAGTGATTATTGAAGAGTCCTGGGTGGCTGGGGTACTGACTTATTTTTCATTGAATCTCTGTTTAGTCCTTCAAATTTTGCACCACAGGAATGTAGTTTCAGCTTCATATATAAAACACCACAATTACATGGTTTACATTAAATAAATGTCTAAATCTGACTAAGGTAAAAATATCCATCCTGCTTAAAATATTTCTGGGAGTTATGGGAATCCCAAATGATAGTATTCTGCAATGTAAAATACCTGGAGAAATTTATACACAAATACATGTCACATGTGTTACACTAAGAGTATTTCTGGCCTTTCTGATAAAGACAGGCCCTCAGCAAAGGGAAAAAAATGTACCTTCTGAAAGAGCAATTCAAACCACACATCATCATCCGTGTCACTAAACAGGACTGAATGTCACAGATTCATAGTATGTTGTCAAATTTTTTAAGAATTCATATTAGCACTCTCTTGTATGGAAAACATTCTGTACATTTTGCCTGTTCCACATTTGAATGAAAAATGGTCATAAAGCAAAGGCAGGCCTAAAACTGAACACAAATTCAGGCCAAAAAACTAGGACAACAAATCAGAACAAATACACCAGCACCGAACTCGGGGTCCTCATGAAAACCAATGCTAAAATAAACTCAATACATTCAATTTCCCTGTATTTTCCTCGATTTTATGGAAGAATATGAATTCATCGGGAAGCCATAGACTTGCTATAGACAGGTAAGTTACAGAACAGAAGATAGCTTTAATTACAGGGAAAATTCCAATATTTAACCAGTAAACCTGGCTTGTGCTGACTTACTCTTATGGACCAGACGCACCACACCCTGACGGCTGTAACCACTGTCCCCAGTTGACATACTCAGCCACTCAGGTGTGAGAATGGCAATATAAGCAGGGGCCGGGCTGGGAGAAGAACCAGCAGGCACAGTAAACGGGCCATGGTGGTGGCTATACACCAATGGGGCTGGACGGTCTGTTCCCCAGCACCCTTCACCAGTATCTCACTGTACCCTTCCCCCACTGCCAATAACTCCAGCTTGAAAAGTCTCCGTATTGAACACCTGTGGTAGGCAGAATTTCTGGGATTCTACTCATTTTACTTAATTATTTTCAAATCTGAGGTAAAGAACTATAAAATGCACAGATGATTTTGAGGCTAGGGTGATTGTGGTTTGGGGGGAGGGGGTGAGAGGTATCCTTTTGCCAAAGTGTGTTATTGCAGTTTGGGAGAGCACTATCCCGTAAGCTATTCATTTGTGGTGGTCAACAGTGTTCAACGGTTATATTAAGTTTGGACTCAGGAGGCAAGCTCAGAATTTGCTGCCTTTACTACGTCTCTGTTTTTGTCATATACATGTTCAATTTTTCCTGGTGTTTTAGCAAGCAAAACTGTACCTTTGAGTCAATGTGAGACACACACAGAAACTACCTTTCATGTGGCATTCCCAGTAATTGACAGGAGTGGCCCTTGCACTGGTCTGCTCCTCTTCTCAGAACATTCTCATCTTCCTTCAGTTACATCAAGCCGCATCAAAGTAAACCACCAAAATCAGTCTGAGATGCTTTCGAGTCCTTTCTATCTGTTTTTTCAGAGGTCAAAGTATAGTTGTATGATACTATTTTCCCTAGCCTGGTCACCACACCATATAGCCAAGTGAGTGACGTGTTCTGGTATAGATCTAATCCCAAAACCTTTTCATATGTCAGAGAAATCAGTGAACCATGAATGAAATGGATGGTTGTCAACTTGTACATTTAATAAACATTGCTTCATAATAACATTAGCTGATGTAACACCTGGGTGGCTCAGTCAGTTAAGCATTAGACTCTTGGTTTCGGCTCAGGTCATGATCTCACAGTTCATGAGATAGAGCCCTGCATTGGGCTCTGCGCTGATAGGGTGGAGCCTGCTTGGGATTCTCTCTCTCCCTCTCTCTCTCTACCCCTTCCTGCTTGCAGTCGCTCTCTCTCTCTCTCTCTCTCTCTCTCTCTCTCTCTCTCTTTGTCTCTCAAAATAAATAAACCTTAACACTAGCTGAAACTGCTACAATAGTTTTATTTTGTTGTTTTACTACATAAACATATAGCAATACAGGATTCGTTTGTGAAAAGAGAAAGGTGTAGAAGACAAAGGAACTGACAGTGATGGTGGGAAGAGTTTCCCAGAAGCAAATAGTTGAAGATTAAAAAGGCTCCTCTCTAAAAGCATCCCTTTGCAATCCTGACAGTTTCAGTGATGATATCGACATTACGTTGAACATTTTCACCCTCAAAACTCCTTCCCAGACTGTACTGCACAGCCAGCACATTCGAACATGTGGGACCAAAGACAAGGGGAGCCCTAGTCTTGTTCATTGCTCCTGGAAATGACCCCACAGAGAACAGATCTAGCTAGGCTGTAGGAGCATCATTGCTTCTACAGAGTCTCACAAACTGTTTCAGGATTTGGAAGCTTGTGCTGTTCTGGGTCTTTTTGTTTCCTGCGCAGATGTAGGTACACATGGTAAATAACAATAATCCCTGCACTGTAAAACTGAAGTTGTAGCTTTTTTTCAGACAGCGTTCTGTACGAATCTGTTTCCAAGGCAATTGGAGTTTTATGTCTTAAAACTCAAGAACATGTAGTAGAATCTTATTGATGGATATTTCATCTTGAGTACAAACTTCAAGTTGCTAAAAAGCAATGTAGGGTATTTATCAATAAAAGCTTATTAGATAAACTTGGAATCTATTTGTGGTAAGATCTAAGCATGCTCTCTGTTTATATCAAAGAATTTGTAGTGGTGATACAGGAAAGGACAATTGAAGAAAAAAGGAAGTGAAACTCTTAATGACAAATAACTGTGCCTACTGGTGAGCTAATCAGCCGAGTAACAGAAGGGTCTACCGTGAATGTGACTGCTACGGATTAAAACACCAGATACAATAGACACGGTGGCTCTCACAAACAATTAGCTGTTAAGTGTGTGCAAAGAATGCAATGGAAACTAAGCTCATTGGTTCCAAATATAGCACAGTAAATTTGGACCACACACACAACCTGCCTTTACCAAGCAGAAACAGCATGAGGCCATGAGCAGAGAAGAAACGTACAGGCGCCTGTCAGAACCCAGTTTACACATGCCCATCATCATTTAAAATCAATTTATTTCTCTGTGGAAAAAAAAAGCTCTTCAGAATTTTTTAACACTCTGGATTCCAATTAAATGGTGGTATCCGGGGATGTGGATTAGAGAACAGGAGAATCTTACCCTATCAGTGTATCATTATAGGAAAAGTGTCAGCCTGCTCTTTGGGGTCATGACAACTGGTTTGTTCCAGATAAACACAAAAATAAGACTAATCAAAAATTAAATGGAAAGTACTTTACCCTTCACCTTCTCAGACAACGTTTGACTTTCAAAATCAGATTTACCTGCTCTCATTATCTCACAGAAGCCCATGACTATTTCAAGATTTTTCTGAACAAAGAAGCAAAAGAAAAGCATTTGTAGAGCAAGATGAGCCTTCTTGTGCCCCCCACACATTCTCTGGGCTTCTCACTTTCCCATCCATGAGAAGTTTTCATTGATTTGTCATTGAGTGCTCCCTGGAGCCCCATGAAAGCATGGAAAATGTGACCATATGTTTCAGCCGTGCCCTTGGTCGCACAGCTGCTGACACCTTCATTGTCCAGCCTTCAAGATTCTTTAGTACATTTTATGTCTTAGAGACAGAAGTTATTTTAAAGTGATTGACTGAAGCAGAGCTTCTGGAATTAGAACAGGTGTGATTTGCGTACACATCTGTTTGGCCATAAAATATTGGCAAGTAAGTGGGGTATCCAGGCTCGCAGCTGCTTTCCAAAAGCTGCAGACTGCAGTTAACATGCTTCTAAGACAGCAAGAGTAGGGGGTGAAATACTCTTTCATTGTAGACAACAAAAATTAAATTATCTGCGTTTTGCTTACAATTAATGGTATATTTCTGAATTTTTAATAGAATGAAGTCATCTAAATTCATGGTTTCTAAAGTATCCTTTTCTTTTAAAATGCCCATGTCTGTTCTCTTGTGGAACCCATAGGGAGAGATGCAAATATTTAACGAACTAAACAATTTGAATCACACGTAAATGTTCCCATTTACTCTCATCATTCCCTTAGAATAAACCTCTGAGGAATAAATACATTTCTTCTAAAGAGGCAAGAGCATCCAGAGAACACCTACATGCAAACACTTGGAACCAGTCAGGCCATTCCACTGGTATTTGTCTCTTCTGTCCTCTGTTGTAAAGATATATTTTTAATAATATTGGCCAATTGTGAGATGGAAGTTTCTAGGAATACTTTATTAATGTAGTCAGATAGAGCTTTAGATTTTAGGAGTAATATATTAACACACGCTCAGAGAAAATAAATTTTAGCTCTGCTTCTGTAATTCCCCTCACACATTTATACGCAAATATTTTCTCAGGCCAGGAAACAAACTACCAAAGGAAAAATCATCTTGACTTTCATACCAAGATATAAGTTCTCTCCACAAGGCCAGTATTTCCATTGAGATAGGTTGCTTATGGCAAGATTTAATATTCATTAGAAAATCGTGCCTTGGAGGTTATTTTCATCTGTTTGGCATCTCCAAGGGAACTTGACACATAAGCCAGTTGATTTTAAGTAGCTTAAGGCAAAAGAAAATTCCTGGTGATGGCTAGATTCTTCAAATGCTATTCTTTCCCCAGACCACTATAAACGTTTGTAGGCCACCTCCCTTGTGACCATCAAGACCCTAGTTGAAACTACCAGGTGTTTCACATTGTAATCCCCTAGCAGTTGTGAAACATATATAAAGAACTGAGCACAGAGTCACATGTAAGATAAGACAGTGTGGCCAGTGCCCAAACAGAACTACTGAAAAATAAGGCCCTTCAGCCATCTCCCAAGGGCAACCTACCATGGCTGCCTAAAAGGAGAGGAGACTTTCAGAGCTCACAGATAAGAAGGCAAGAATATAAAGGCTGGAGAAAAGCTGATCTGCTCACATCCCCAGCAAGGGCCTCACACAGGATGAGACTCAAGAACCATCTGAAGACCCAGTCAGTAACTAAGAATTTCCACGTGTGTGTTCTACTATTATGCTAAATACAACAGGCCCAAAGTCATCTTCCTCAGCAAAGCTAAATACGGACCATATTTTTATCTGGTTCCTCCGTTTCTTTTTCCTCATCCCTTTCAGTTATACCAATACATCTTAAATTTCCAAACTATTCCTTCATCAAGTTATCCCGCTGTTGGACATCTTCTAAAGATTCCTGTTTCCTTCAGGGTAAAATCCATGGCATTTCTAGCTAAGATGCTCTATGATCTATCTTCACATTGCCTGTTTCTGACTTCTCCCCAAGACCTATACTACATTCTAGACTACTTATTATTGCATTCTTTTGACATCAAGTTCAGGCTCGATTCTAAGTTTTTGGTCCTGTAGTTCCTTTCACATAAAATGCCTTTCCTCTCCTTTCTAGCCAGTTCCCGCCCATCTTTTAAAAAGCAACTCTTTATCAACATAAACAAGGGAGTTTTTCTGCCCAATCCTGACTTTAAAAAAAAAAAATTTAAGGGGCACCTGGGTGGTTCAGTCGGTTAAGCGGCCGACTTCAGCTCAGGTCATGATCTCACGGTCCGTGAGTTCGAGCCCCACGTCAGGCTCTGTGCTGACAGCTCAGAGCCTTGAGCCTGTTTCAGATTCTGTGTCTCCCTCTCTCTGATCCTCCCCTGTTCGTGCTCTATCTCTCCCTGTCTCAAAAATAAATAAAACGTTAAAAATTTTTTTAATTAAGGTTTATTTATTTATTTTGAGAGAGACAGAGACAGCATGAGTGGGGAAACGGCAGAAAGAGAGAGGGAGAGAGAGAATCGCAAGCAGGCTCCACACTGCCTGTGCAGAGCCCCATGCAGGGCTCAAACTCACGAAACTACCAGATCATGACCTGAGCCGAAATCAAGTGTCTGACGCTTAACTGACTGAACCAACCAGGCACCCCGATCCTGACTTTTTTAACCTTCACCCTCACCTACCTACATGACTCATTTTGACTGTTCGTATATTACCATCCATTCTTACATGTATGATTTATATTTCTAATTATATTGGTTCTTCCTAAAGAACAGGTACCATTTCTTACATTTCTCCCTTAGCACTGAACATAGCAGGCACTTGATAAATACTTATAGGAGAACACATGAACCAATGTGCAGTTTGATCTTACATGGAGTAAAGAACAGAGAAGAGGTCAGGAGTCTAAGCTGAGTTAGGTCTGCATGGTTCCTGTTAAACCCTAACTGCCATTGGTAAATGTCCATGTTAACTCCAAATCCTTAAATACATTGTAAAAGCCAATCAAATGTAAAATTACTTCACAGGAAAAAAATGTGAGAACAAAATGTCACTGGAGCACCCATTTTCATCTAACATGTTTAAAACCAAACTAACTTTGTCTTGTATAAATCACGGCATTATTTCCTAATATTATATATAGGAAGGAAATATATATTAAGGAATTGCGTGTGACCAAAATAAAAACCCTGGAAGGACAGCAGATACATAATCATTTTTTTAAAGTATTTTCATGTCAAAAATTAAAAACTCTGTTTATGGGCAACAATTTCTGGTCACATCATCATAATATATAAATATGAAAATAGGTCAGTGATATCTGTAGAATATAAACTATTTTAAACTCTTCAGTCACCTGACAAATATCAAATTGGCAAAATTGCACTTAATAAAAAATATGTGTTTACTTTGTACAAGGCCCTGTCCTGTGAATATCCTCATTTAATCTTCTCAACAAATCTATGAATTAGACACCATTATTCCCATTTTATACCTGTGCAAACTGAAGCCAGAGAGATTAAGTAACTTGCCCAAAGTCACACAGCCAGTAGAGGGCAGATCAGGATAGGCATCCAGGAGTCTAACTGCACTTTGAGAACAATCCATGTGTCCATTTCCTTTATCCAGGCAGGAGGTATTAATAATGATGCCTGACATCATAATCCATGATGACCCACGGTTGAAAGATGAATCCTTACTTAGCACAGAGGAACAGAAGATTTTGTACATTTTCAAAATATTAAAATCCTTGCTAGAATCTTTTTAACACGTGTTTTATTGTTCATTTCAGCATCATTATTGCCTTATTCAACAGATCGAATGGACTTCTAATCCCTTCACCAGTTTATGAAGAACTCAGTTAAGAAATAGAAAGCATCCCTACTGATATTTTAATCCCTGCTGAAACATAAGAGAAAAATAGCAGATATAAAAAGAAGAAAAACAAAATCCTTGAAAGGTCTGTTCTCTGTGATAAAGTGTAATACAATGAGCCTCCTCAAGCCAATAGCCTGGAAAGAAAATTTCAGCTTTTCAAAGGACCATATTTGATGTTCAGTTGCCGTATAAAACTCACAGAAATGCAGTCTTATACACATTAGAGTGTGACCTTAGGGAAGCTAATTTATTTGTGGATCTGTGTCTTCATCTGTCAAGCGAAGAGACAGATGGTTTCTATTTACATCATTTATTCCTTAATGTGCTTTTATATTTATTTCTTACATTTGCTTTAATTTATAAAGAATTTGAAATAATTGCATAAGCTATAAATATTCCTACATACCTAAGTAATGATTTAGTGAGTTGATGGTGAATTTTTTCTTTTATTGCTTTATTTTTTATTTTGAAAAATTGCAAAGCTGTAAGAAATTGAAACAATAGTTCAACAAAGATTATATGTCCTTCACCTAGATCCACGAGTTGTTAAAGTCTTCTTCACACATTTTGTTTTGTCTTATTGCCCTCCTGCCCTCCAACTCTCACACACACAGACATATCCAGTTCTGGACAAAACCATTACAAAGGAAGTTACACTTTGCAACTAATTACATCCCATAGGTCTCTTAAGAACAAGAACATCCTTGGGGCACCTGAGTGGCTCAACTGGTGAAGTGTCTGACTCTTCATTTTGTCTCAGGTCATGATCTCACAGTTGATGAGTTCAAGCCCTATGTCAGGCTCTGCATTGACAGCACAGAACCTACTGGGGATTCTGTCTCTCCCTTTCTCTGCCTCTCTCTCTCTCTCTCTCTCTCTCTCTCTCTCAAAATAAATAAATAAACTTTAAAAAAAAGAGAGAGAGAACAAGAACATTCTGTTGCACAAATACATCAATTACATACCCAAGAAATTAACATTGATACAATATTGTTTAATACACAGTCCCTATTCAAATGTCTCTGTCCACAAAGATGTCCTTTCTAAATGTGTTTTTAAAATTGAAGATCCAGTAAAGAATTACACACTTCATTTAGTTGTCATGACTTTTTGCTTTCCTTCAACTTAGATAGTATCCTGCTGTTGTCTTTGTTTTTCACTGAACTGACATTTTTTGAGGACTCCAGGACAATAAGTCTTAAGAAATGTCCCATAATCTGGATTTGTCTGATTGTTTCCTTGTGATATCAAGTATTTCCGATATTCAGTATGCAATAATCCATTACTATCATGATTTTTTTGATCCTCATAGTGTTTCAAATTTAGCCAGTCCGGTGGTTGTTCTGTGGTCTCCAACATGTTCCCATTACTTTCTCAGCACTTCCTTGCTTTCTGATGTTCCAGGTTTATCTTCTGCTCTCTCTCAGGGCAAGAGCTGAAATCACCCAATACACAAAAAATCCTGGTTCTGTTTCGTGGGAATGGTATTTAGAAACTAATATCTCAGTGCTTGCAAATGCCACTTGCATCCTGGCCCTTTCAGTGGACAGAACTAGGAAAGAGAATCTGTTAAAATCATAAGCTCACTAAAATAGATGATCTGTTTGGAGTTTATGATGATGCATGTTTTGAATATGAACTCTATTTTTTTCCTTTCTCAAGATTATCCTATTGTTCCAACACTTCTTTTGTACAGTAAGTTAATATACATTTTTATCATATACTTATTCTCTGTATTTACTTGGGTCTCATCTCTGTACATACTTTGGTCTGGTTTTGAACTTTCTATTCTTTTCCAGTGGTCTATCTATTCATGTGCCAGTATCCATATTCTTCATTCTCTTTTATGGTGATAAGAACACTTGACATGAGATCTACTCTCTTAAATGTTTAAGTGTGCAATGCATTGTTGTTGACTATAGGTACAATGTTGCAAATCAGATGTCTAGATCTTATTCTTCTTGCTTAACTAGAAGTTTATGCCTGGTAATTAGTAACTGCTCATTTCCTCCTCCTTCCAGCCCCTAGCAACCACCATTCCACTCTTCCAGCCTATGAAATTGATTATGTTTAGATAACTCATATTTGGAGAACAATGCAGTATTTGTCTTTCTGTGACTGCATATTTCACTTAGCCTAATGTCCCTCAAGGTTCATCCATATTGTTGCATATTGCAGAATTTCTGTCTTTTTTAAGGCTGAACAATATTCCATTGTATGTATATACTACGTTTCCTTTATCCATTCATCTATCATGGGCATTTAGGTAATTTTCACATCTTGGCTATTGTGAATAGTGTTACAATGAACACAAGACTGCTATTTTCTCTTTAAGATCTGGATTTCAATTCTTTTGGATAAATACCCAGAAGGAAGATTGCCGGATCATATGGTAGTTACATTTTTTAATTTTTTGAGGAACTTCCATACCGTTTTCCAGAATGGCTGCATCATTTACATTCTCACCAATAATGTTCACATGTTCCAGTTTCTCCACATCTTTGCAAACACTTGTTGTCTTTTGGGTTTTTATGATACTAGCCATCCTGACAGGTGTGAGTCCAGTATCATATTCTTTTAATATGGAAGCTTTAAATGTTTCATTATCATTCTCTCCTGAATGATAATATAATCCTGAATGATTTTATAATCATTCTCTCCTCACTGCTCTTATTTTCTGGGATTTTGCCCCATGTGTATTTTTTCAGTATGAGTATTTTTATATGTTATTTTTAAATAATTTCAAATTTATACAAAAGTTGCTGAAATAATACAATGTCCCACATACACTATATCTACAACAAAAATTATGTGTGCTTCAAGTAGGTGCTTCAAACCTTTCATATTCTTCAGTGACTCTGAGCTGTAAAGATTCTTCTAAATGACAGTTTACTCAGATTCTGGTTATCAAGTCAATATCATATCCCTTGAAGTTTTTGCTGAAATTTTTAGATGAATCTAAAAAATTATTAAAATAAAATTTTAAATTTTTAAGTGAAAATTTAAAACCAATTGAGACTGATATATCAATATTAAAGACAATTTTTAATCATTCATAGACAACTTAAAAATTATTTCCATTTTTGTACATTGCCCTTCAAGTCTTGTCCACATGCTCCTAGATTTTTTAATGTAACGTAATAAACCTCTAACTTGAGTTGTTTTTCTTTCTTTTTTTTTTTTTTAAATAGTCTCCATGCCCAACATGGGGCTTGAACTCACAACCCTAAGATCAAGAGTTGCATGCTCTACTGACTGAGCCAGTCAGGTGCCCTAAGTTGTTTTTCATTAATCATATCAAAATTTTTCTCCAGGTTTATGTGTAATCTACCTCATTGTCATTTTGGAAGATTGAAAAATATTTTGAATTTTGTCAACATTTATAACATTACTACTGGACAAGTTTAGTTCCATGCTGTGTACCCACATCAGCGTCACCTCCCACACCCCCAGCAAAGGTAACTATTATTCTAAATTTGTATCTATCATCCCCATACACACCTTTCTCTCTTTCTTTCTTTTCCTTTCTTTCTTTCTTTTTGCTAAAATGTATATATTGTTAAAGCAGTACCAGTACTATGTTGCATGTTTTTAAACTTTATAGGAATGGTATCATATTGTATGTATTCCCCTACAGCTTACATTTTTCATCCAAAATTAGGTTGTAAGAATTGTCTGGGTGGATATATACTGCTCTAGTTCCTTAATTTTCACTGCAATATACTATTCTGCTATTTGATTCCATCATAATTTGTTTACACATTCTTCTGTTATTGGACATTTAGGTTGTTCTTAATTTTTACTATTACAAATGCTATCATTCTTGTAAATACATCTTCGTATGCTTGTGTGGGAGCTACTCTAAGGTATGAATGTGGCAATGGATTCCTATTCCATAGGATATTGTATCTTAAAGTTACCTAGTTATTGCCATATTATCTTCCAAAGTAGTTCCATTATATTCTCCCATGACAGGTCCTGGTATGCTAATAATAGGTGCTATGATCTGAATGTTTGTATTCCCCCCAAAATTCATAAGCTGACATCCTAACCCCCAAAGGTAATGGTATTAGTTGATGGGGACTTTGGTAGGTGCTTAATTCATGGGGGTAGAGCCCTCATGAATGGAATTAGTGCCATACAAAATAGGCTCCCAAGAGATCCCTGGCCCCAATTACTATGTGAGGATACAAGAAGTCTGCCGCCTACAAGAGGGCACTCAAGCTGACCCTGAGGGCACCCTGACTTCCACCCTTAACACTTCCCAGCCTCCAGAACTGTAAGCAATAAATTTGGGTGTTTATAAGCCACCCAGTCTGTGATATTTTGGTATGGCAGCCCAAATGGTCTAAGACAATAGGTATCTTTTGACTTGTAATTTTGCCTGACAGATATTTCATTTTGATTTTACATTGCAATTTCCTAATCACTAGTGAAGTTAAGCATTTTCTCATATATTTATTTAGCTACTTACGATTCCTTTTCTACAAATTTCATGTCCATTTCTCATCTTTCTGTTGGATTGTTTTGATCTTTTCTGATTAATATAAATATGAAGGAGTTATAATTTTTTTGATATCAGGTGGCGATTTCTAGCAAACTTTTTTTTTACACTAAATATTTTACTGTGTGCTGCTGCCAATGTATATAAAATAATTACCTTAGTAAAACAATTTTATGAAAGTTCAGAGAGGTAGATGTTCAGGACTGACAAAAGTAGAAGTTTATGTAGGATAGCACGTGTTATAGGGATAAGCTTTTGTACAGGCTTCAAATTTAGCTGTCCTCTCACGAGTTCATGAAAAGTGGTTTAGGAAACCTCCAAAGATTCATTTTATTACAAAAAGGAACAGACTTTCTGGGGTCTGAAGGGATTTGTACTTAAGGATACTCCAGTCAGCAGGGGGTCGTGTTGAGCGTTTTGCAGACAGAATTGTTTCAAATCTGCATCTGCTTGGGCAACCTGAGGGCATCCAGCCAGCGCTGTTGAGCTCCTGCCTTCACAGCAGCGCTGTTGCAGGAACCAGACTTGGCGCTCGTGGGAGGAGCAGGGCAGACTCCTTGGTGGGTGCGTGGATCAGTTAGGTTGTGGATCCTCTGGATCCTCGAGCTCCAGCAAACTCTTTTTTTTTTTTTTTTTAATGTTTATTCATTTTTGAGACAATGCGAGAGACACAGTGCAAGCAGTGGAGGGACAGACAGAGGGAGACACAGAATCTGAAGCAGGCTCCAGGCTCTGAGCTGTCAGCCCACAGCCCTACGCAGGGCTCGAACTCACGAACCGTGAGATCATGACCTGAGCCGAAGTTGGAGGCTTAACCACCCAGGCACCCCTCCAGAAAACTCTTAATTGTTCAGTATTTATTAACAAATACCTCAATAGACATTCCTTTGAACATATTATTGTGCCTACATAAAAATACTTCTGTTCTATAAAAATAAGATGTGAATTTCTAGAAGTAAACTTGATATTTCAAAGGCTATGTGCATTTTTAGTTTGCTCACCTAAAATTTCCATAAATTTACATTTCCATGAACATTGGGTGACAGTGACTGGGTTTCCATAGCCTTAAAAACACTAAATCTAATCAGTCTTTACTATTTCTTCTTCTTCTGCATTGGCTACTGATGGGCTTTGTTTGTTTGTTTTTTTTCCAAAGCAATATATGTGCTTTGTTTTCCTATGACTTTGAAAAGGTGGTTTTATCATTCAGTATTAATCCTTTCTGTGATATGATTCAAATACTTTCTTCCAGTCAGTTTTGTCCTTCAGCTTCATTCATAATAAATACCTTTTTCAAACAGAAGTTTCAATTTTATGTCATTTCAAATATGACATTTTTTAGCTTTATTTTTTCTCTCCCCCAAGATTATAGAAATATCACACTGTACCACACACACCGAAAGAAATTTCAGACTCTTTAGATTTTAGAAACCTGCTCAGAAATTGTTTTTGTGTGTGTGAGGCAAGTATCGTTTTTAAAAATCATTTACTCATTGTTCCAACATCATGTAACTAATTCTTCATGTTTTTCTCACTGACTTGAAATCATGTATACATATACATGTGTATCTGTATGGGATAAAATTTTTTACTCTATTCCTTTAGTCTGTTTGCTTTTTCTTAAGCCGATACCATGCTGTTTTGATTATTGTGATTTTACAATATGTTTTGCTATCTGGTGGGGTAAAACCCCAATCGAAAGAGGAACCTCCCTTCAAAACTCTCTTGGCTATTACTGTGCATATCCAGATGAATTTTGAAATCATCATTTTGTCAAGATCCTCCCAAAGGGATTTTATTTTCTCATATTCTATACAGATAAACACTTTCCTCAACCAAATTGGATGCTTAAGGGATCCTTTATGATTCAATTAGAAGTTCTGAAAATTGAGTTCTAGGGAAGAAATAAAAAGTAATAACAAAAACACCCATCAAAATCACTTTTCTTTCAAATGCTTAATAAACATGATCTCATTCCTTCCTTTTAACAACCCTGCTAGGGATGTTTTGTTAAACTCATTTTAAAAGAGAAGAAACTGAAGTTTATTTTAGGGAGCTTTATAGGCTGAGAGACTACCCAGCTGGAAACGTGAAGAAGGCATTATCACTGACTCTGAAATTAGAACACTTAACCCCTTTAGTTTCTCTTATCTCTAGAGCAGTGGTTCCCAAAGTGCTTTTCCTTGACCAGCAACAAAAGAATGCCTGGGAACTTAGAAATGCAAATTCCTTGGCCCTACCCCAGACCTACTAAATCAGAAACTTTGGGGATGGAGTCTAGCAATCTGAGTTATAAAAGCCCTCCAGGTATTCTGAAGCAGGTAAAGTTTGAGAACCACTGATCTAGAATCTAAAGACTGAGAGTAATAAGAAGAAATATCGTGTAACAATAATTAGTCACAAGGTGTAACGAGAAATGTTGGAGGGGGTGGGGACAGAAAAGAACAGCACTCCTTGAAAGGAGCAAGAAGAAATGCTACAGACTCTCGAGTTTTTCTATTAAATGACTATTGTGTTAGTGATAACAACAATCTCTACCTGGCTCAGAGGATAAAAAGTAAAACAAAAAATGTTTAGCTAAATAGGTCCCATATACTTTTCAGATCAGAAACACTGAGAAACCATTGAACTCGAGGGAGCATATAAACATCTAAGATGTATCATCCCAGCTCTGAGATCTGCAACAGAGAAATGCATGAGTGACTCTTTGCTAAGACCCAAATGCCTGTCCATATGGATTTTTATCTCCTTCAGAGGTCAGACTATAAACAGGTCTGGGAACTGAGTGCCAAAGTTTTGAAAAACCCTAAGAAGAGAAAACACTGACAGATAAGAAACAATTAGGGGACACTGTGGAGAAAGACCAGCATAAAGCAGCGGTGTGGCTGGAAGGCTGAGGAGAAGGGGCAGTGGCTGAGGAAAGGAGTGAAGCCTACCAGAGTGGACATCGGAAAGGCTGGGCCAGCAGCACCATCTGGGGTGGTGAGGTGAGCCATATGCCCTGTGCATTTGGGGCTTTCCACAGCTGAATCTGATTAAAATGGGAGGAAAAAAATAACTTTTTCATTATTATTTTTGAATCGGATACATTTACCATTATTTGCAACAATATACAGTTTGGCCAAATTCACAATTAGTGAAATTAGTACATGGAACCAGCTGGATTTGTCTGTGCAAAGAGGACTTGGTGGGTTCAGGTGCGTAGCGTCTTTGTAAGAATTACCTATTAACTCAGTGATTAAAGATAATTAGCCTTTCAAGAGGGTATCCTGTCAGGATTAGGGATAAATTCTTAGAGAAGACGCACTGTAAAAGGCACAGGCTTGGATTGAATACATTTAAAATATTCCCTGGGTCCTTTATTGGGTAGTGAGGTGCCTGCTTGGCTCAGAAAAAATTCACACAAGATTTTCAAAATCACCCTGCGAACAGGAAGACTGTTACTGTAGCATATCTTCACCACCCTCTCCGAATTTAAAGCAGTATTTTCAAGGTTTATTATTTGTATTGGTTTTAATAGGATTCTTTTATGAACCAGTTTAATGAGGAGTATTCAATTATTGCTTCCTGAAAACACTGCTGTAATATCAGACTCCGTGCTGTGAGGCCTCTTTCAGTAAAAGTGTGTGTGATCTGAATGGAAAATAAAAGAACTATGAAATAGCCATCCTTTACTATACCAAGCTTTCTGTCTGCCAATGTGAATGAATGGTGGATAGATGCAAACATCTCTTTCTAGTTTGGTAAACCATTGCATTTAAAAAGAAAGTGTATTTAAATCTCAAAATCCACACTGTGTGACACTTATCACAAAAAGACTTCCTCAGAGTAAGACTTTCTCTATTTCCTTTGACAAATCAGAAAGGATTGGGCAGAGGTTTTCTAAACCTGTGGGATGATTAATTAGAAAGGGTGCCCCAGGCAAAGCTCAAGAATCCAAAAACAAACATGCACATTTAATGTGTAACGCTCAATCTGGAGTTTTATACTGGATCTAGCAACTTGGAGAATGTGCCCCAAGGCATGGCTCAGAGACTGTGCTAAAGAAATAAGAGTGATAGCCCTGAAAAAAGAGACCCAAATTGTTAATTCACTTTTAATCACTAATCAGAACCTTTCTGAATGCTTGATAAAACCATCATGCAACTTGAGCTGAAAATGTTGTTACTTTTATGCGTATTTAATTACAGCTATGAAAGCTCTCAAGAGCTCATACACATAGCAGACAACTTTTCATTTTTAGGAATGATGACTGGGAATTTTCAAAACCAGCTTAGGAGGTTCTAGAATAAAGCCATCATTGACATAATGGTTAGGGCAGGAAAATACATTTATCCTGACCAGATCAAGACCCTCTTCATCCTGCCCTGATTACTGATGTATCATACTTAGGCTTTGAACTTTTATGTGGATGGAAGAGAATTAATTAACTCCTTATCACCCAAACATTTGTCACTTGATACTAGACAATTTCATATATGATGTGAAGTGTACCTCATGAAAGAATGTCATTAACTTCCACGGAGAGCTTCATTTAGCTTTTCAGTCTTAAACAGATTAGCCTTCATCCTGTGAGAGAATAACGTGAAACAGAAATTACAGAACAAAAAACACTTCTTTGAACAAACACTACACAAGGATTGTCTACATCAAAATATGATGTGAATAACTTCCTCTGAGTTCTGAAAGGGCAAAGTTGCATGTCTCCACCAGCATCAAGAAGTAGCTTGTTGGGAGTGAAGAGAGACAGCTTGACACCATTGCACCCCCACTGTCCCTCCTCCCTGCACCTGCCGCATCCCAATTCTTTGATTTTTGACAGTTGTCATTCTCTCAATCTTAGATGAGATGGCACACCAGTGCAACCTGAAAATAAATCTCCCTAGCTTTCCTACCCCTTTCCAGCTAGATTGCTATCCTCTTGCTCCACAGAATTTCTGGCTCTGGCATCATGTAAATATTAAGTATAACTCATTTTTTTTGCTATTATTGTTATTACAATTATTATTGTAATTGTTCCAAGGTGAGGTTGAGGATTCTCAGAACTTCCTGTTAACAGTTCTCTCCCTCCTGCTGAGCTAGAGATTACCACCTCATTGTGCCAAACTTTTAAGTATGTGGGGATATTTTTATTAAAATATTTTTCATATTAGCTTGCTGATTTGGGTTAATATCATTATACTACTTAATTGAAGGGGAGAAAAACGGAGGCAAAGATGCCATGCACTTCTCTAAAGCTAACATCAAGGTAGAATTTACACGCCCTGACTTTCTTACTAGTAGTCAAGCCAGTTATAAAACAAAAAACACTGTCACTCAAGGAAGTGTTTATCCTGGGGTAAGAAAATTGATATAAATAAACTTATCATATTAGTGCCAGAACACTGCCCTTTACCACTCATTCATCACCTATTAGATTAGATTAGCTAGAATTGAAAAACATTCACAGGAAGAGAAATGCCCATCATCAAGAATATGGCCCAATGGAACCAGCCTTTATTGAGTACATACCAGTATAAAGGTACCAAGCCCAGGGGCCCTGAAATTTCCAAAGATAAACAAAGCTTGTCCCTACCCTTGAAGACTCCAATATGCTCATGTTGTTTTTCTGTCATTGGGAACAATTCCCACTAATTATCAGCAGACTCACTGACACCAGTGCAAATACCTCTTCAGATACTGGGTTATGAGATTGTTATAATCCACTCCTCAGCCTCTGGGACACTGATCTTTATCAAATTCAAATCCTTGAAATCATCTTTTTCTAGATAGATAGATAGATACATAGATAGATACATAGATAGATACATAGATAGATAGACAGACAGATAGATAAGGAATTGGCTCACATGATTATGGAAGTGGAAAAGTCCCAAGATCTGCAGTGAGCAAGGTGGATACCTAAAAGAGTCATTGGTTTAATTCCACTCCAAGTCCAGAGGCCCAAGAACTGGGAGAGCCAATGGTTCCCGTCCAAGGTCAAATCTGAAGGCAGGAAAAGACCAATGTCCCAGCTATAAGACAGGCGGAGAGAGCAAATTCTATCCTACTCCACCTTTTGTTCTATTCAGCCCTTCAATAAATTGGATGAAGGCTGCCTACATTGGGGAAAATTATCTATTTTATTCAATCTATCAATATAAATGTTCATCTTATCCAGAAACACCCTCACAGACATACTCAGAATAGTGTTTAATCAACTTTCAGTAATTCAGGAGCTAATTATTCAGGTGTTGTAACCTGATACTTAACCAAATGGTCTTTTACTAAAGATGATCAAATACAAAGTCCCTAGAAAGACACTACTCTTGTATCCTTCTTGAAAAAATTATTTGAAGACAAACAGAAGAAATAAAACTAACATCTCAAGAACAGGAAAGTCGGCATAAATGAATAAGCAGTGAACATAAAGGCCAATTAAAATGAGATATCTAAATAATTGTAAATCTGGCTATAAAACTAGAGGCAAATGTCAAAAAGAGAACGTTTCTTAGTAGAAAAAAAGTCTTAGTAACAATATAGATCTAAATTCATGATTTTATTAATAAAGACTGACAGGTAATTAGGGAAAAATAGAAATCTTCTTAAACAAAGGTTTCCAAATGAATCACTTCATTCTTGGTTTTAAAAATTATGGAAAATGTTAACGCTTCAGAAAAACTTAAAAATAATCACATACAAAATGAAAAGAAATATATAAATAATTTCCAAATTACTAAAGAAGATTGAAGGAAAATAAATATTTATTCATTTATTAGATATTCTTTTGAGCAACCACGTTTTGCTGGCACTGCTCTGATTCATGGGTTTACAGTGCTTTATAATTAAGAGACAAAGTGGTGGGTAATGTCTCTTAAATTAGGTCTAAAAATATTTAGAAAAAATATGCTATTCATAAGAAATAGTCATAAAATAAAACAAAGCCAAAAGAGAAAAAAGTTAAAGGTAAAAAAGTTAATACAAAAGCTACCATATCTTAAGGAAGGAACCAGCAGCCCTTTGGCCATCCCACTGGGTTGTAGACTTCCTGAATGCCCCCACCCAGATCATCACCTTGAACATCACTCTCATTAGTCATAACACTCTACCCCAGTAGTTGTCAAAGGTGTGGCCCAGTCCCTGAGAAGTACATTTTTGTTTCTCACAGTATCAGAGGCCACTATTGGCACTTACTGCGTGGGGCTGGCATAGCAAAGAAACATCCTACATTCCATACAACTTTCGAACATCCAAATAGACATTAAGGTAAGTAAAACAACTTTTTCAAGCTTATTATTATATTTTATCCATGAAAATCATTTTTTGCAGGATTTTAATATAAATGACTTTTGTTGATCAAGGAAAGTGGTATTTCATTTTCAGAATTTTACCAAAATTTGTTCACCATGTGGGAATATCCTATCAATATCAACTCAATTCATGGAATGTGTTACCAACCAATACTCCTGAAATCAATCTGCAATTTAACTGTAGCACTCATAGAGATTTGAAATTTCGATACAAACATATAACAACTTTGTTATACTTTCTAGGATACTTATAGCCAAGAGTTCACACATTAGAATTCTTATTAATTTACAAATGTATTTATTTCCTTTTGTTTTTCTTTTGTATTCCAGTTAGGGCATTCTATTATTATTTTTTTAAATTATGTATGTTACATGTGAACTTCATTTCAGGACAGTAAAAGGGCTGCTGCAAAATATTGCCGTGAAAGGGCTCCACATTGGCATCTCTTAAGTTATCCCAACAGACCACGTTTTTTCCCAACTCAAGAGTTTTTATACAGGTGAAGTTCATTGCTCTCTACCATTCCCTCAAATCCTAAAACACCTACTACTCTGTCCAGAGGCTAACTTATTTCTTTCCTCAGTCTTCCCATAATGGCTGAAATGAAACCTTTGCTGTGAAGTCTTTCCTGACAACCCTAGTCACTGGGTTTCCTGTGTTATCTTCCATATGTTCATATCTTCATCTTGTTCATTACTTTCAGAGCTCCTATTACCACAGGTAATGATTGTTAGGCTGCTTAATGTGCTTAATATCCACCTCCCTTGACTTAAAGCACGACTAAGCCCTTTTCGTTGTTGTTCACCACTATATAGCCAGAGACTAATACAAGGCCTGAAACATGGTGAAAGCTTGATATAAATTGGTTGAAGAAATAAAAAGTGTTAGAAATTCAAGGGAAAAACTGAAAGAAAAAAAAAACCTTTCAATTTTATAGGGTGAATTTAAATACAACTCCCAATCTTGGAGAAAACCAGTGGAAGATAATAGAAAAGAAAGAAAGAAAGAAAGAAAGAAAGAAAGAAAGAAAGAAAGAAAGAAAGAAAGAAAGAAAGAAAGAAAGAAAGAAAGAAAGAAAGAAAGAAAGAAAGAAAGAAAGAAAGAAAGAAAGAAAGAGGGAGGAAGGAAGGGAGGGAAAGAAAGGCAAAAATCTGAATAATATGATTAATATAATTGCTTCATAGAAATGCACTGAGCTTTGTGATCTATAGGATATATCTTTTTCAGTGATCTTGAAACATTTTGAAAATAGATCATGGGATAAACCACTTAGAAAATGTCAATTATTTCCATAAAGCAGAAACTGGACTGCCCATATTGTATGGTCACAGTACAGTAAAGCCAGAAATTATTTTTCCATCCAACAAATATTCACTGTAGGCCTATTATATCTAGATTCTTGGCTAGGTATTAAAGATATAGCAGGAAACAAGCAAAATCTTTGCTTTCTTCATGCTTATCTACTGGTGGGGAAGGAGAAACAATATACAAACAAATGAGCAAAAACCAAAACAGTAATTTTTAAAATATTAAGTGATTTTCAACTGAGTATGGTTGACTGACTATGGTTGGGGTGTCCGGGTGGCTGGGTCAGTTAAGCTTCCAACTCGTGATTTGGCTCAGGTCATGATTTCCTGCATGGTTCATGAGTTGGAGCCTGCTTTGTTAGCACGGAGCCTCCTTGGGATTTTTCTCTCTCCCTCTCTCTCTGCCCCTCCACTACTCATGCTTTCTCTCTCTCTCTCAAAATAAATAAACAATTAAAAAAAAAAAAAACCTCAAGGGGCACCTGGGTGACTCAATCAGTTAAGCGTCCAACTCTGAATTTCCACTCAGGTCATGATCTTACGGTTTGTGAGACTGAGCCCTGCATAGGGCTCTGCACTGACAGTGTGCAGTCTGCTTGAGATTCTCTCTCTCTGCCCCTCCCCACCATGTTTTCTCTCTCTCTCTCTCTCTCTCTCTCTCTCTCAAAAATAAATAAATAAACATTAAAAATAAAACCCTTAACCACTTAGAAATTTAAAAACGATCTAACTTCTGTGTTAAAAAGGAAAACAAAGCTGCCAAAATGCTTTATGAAGTAAAACAATCAGAATATCAGAAATCAAAACTTGGGGATACTGACAATTATGCTTAAAGGACAACTGCTAGTTGTAAGTGCTTTTATTATTTTAAGAAAGAAAAGATTGGGAAAAAAATACTAAGAATTTGACTCAAACCAATAGAAGAATATGGATACATTGAATGAAAATAAAGTGAGAAGATTAAAAGTAAATGCAAATTTAATCATGCACTTGGGTGGCTCAGTCAGTTACGTGTCTAACTTCAGCTCAGGTCATGATCTCGTGGTTCTTGAGTTGGAGCCCAGCACTGGGCTCTGTGCTGACAGCTCAGAGCCTGGAGCCTGCTTCGGATTCTGTGTGTCTCTCTCTCTCTGCCCCTCCCCCACTCTTGCTCTGTCTCTGTCTCTCTCTCTCTGTCTCTCTCTCTCTCTCTCAAAAATAAATAAAACACTTAAAAAATGTTAACAAAAAGTAAATACAAATTTAAGAACTAAAAAACTTAAAAATAGTATTCTGACATGTCCATGTGACCATAAGTTTACTTCAAGGTAAATTAAGTGAATTTGGACTACTGTCACAAAAATTTTTAATAAAGTATCAGTTTGTGCACATAATTTGAAATAATATTAATCTCTCTCAAATTAAAATTTTGTGAAGGAGTATAATAATTTCAGAGCAAATTTTAACCACACTTATATTACTGCCCCAAGGTATGCCATGTTGCGTTACTCACAATCCTTTGTTAGTATTAGCCTTGAGTTATGCAAGTTTTAAATTATGAGAGGTTTTCAGGAATAACTGCATCTTGCAGAAAACATGAAAGCCTTATATTTATAGATGCATGCATATTATATAAGAGAGAAAAGACCAGAAGGGAGATTCCTAAGAGTAAACAATGGTTCCTTCTGAAGAGTGCAATTGCATGGATTACTTAAAAAAAAAATTTTTTTTTAATGTTTATTTTGGAGAGAGAGAGACCGAGTGCAAGCAAGGGAGGGGCAGAGACAGAGGGAGACACAGAATCTGAAGCAGGCCCCAGGCTCTAGCTGTCAGCACAGAGCCCCATGCAGGGCTTGAACTCAAGAACTGCAAGGTCATGACCTGAGTTGAAGTCAGACACTTAACCAACTGAGCCACCCAGGCACCCCTAGATTACTTTTTTAAATTAAAAAACAACAAGAACAAAAAGCTTTGAAACATAACTAATTATCTATCCTCAGATAACCTAGGGGATTCTTTTCCTCTTCTCTGCAGCCTTGGCTTTTGTTCTATGTCTAATTGGAAAGCAGAGGTTGTGAAGTCCCAATTATCTTTCTGCAGTGACATCATAGCTCAGGGATAAAGACACAGGCTCTAGAGCCACACTGCCTGGCTTTGAATGCTGGCTCCTCCTCCTCCCTGGACTGCCTTAGGCCTCAGTTTCTTCATCTGTAAAATGAGAATAACAATGGTTTTTATCTCATGGGTTCTTATGAAGATAACCCATCTCATAGAGTTGTTATGAATATTAATTGAGGTAATATACATAAACTACTTGAAACCGTGCATGGACCATCACATAGTATGGACTATATGAGAGCAATGTTGTTATCAGAAGGGAGGCTGGGAAGTGTGGTCTTCAGTGGGCTGACCACGGGTCTACTAACAACAAAAACCTTCTCTATTGCTTAAAAATTGCCTTTAACTGAGTATGGTTGACATACAATATTACATTAGTTTCAAGTGTACGGTATAGTAATTCCAAACTCTATAGGTTATGCAGTGCTCTGCACAAGTGTAGCTACCATCTGTCCTCACACAGTACTATTACAATATCATTGACTATATTCCCTATGTTGCATCTTTTACCCTCATGACTTGTTCATTCCATAACTAGAAGCCTATACCTCTCACTTCCCTTCACCCATTTTGCCCATCCCTCCCCCACACCCTGGCAACCACCAGTTTATTCTCTGTGTTTACACAAAGATCTTATTTTAAGGGAGGAACAGGAAATTGCATATTGGTAGCAGCAATCTTGGCCTTAGTCTACAAACTGAGTAACATGTTGCTAGATAACCCAGAGTTGTTTTAACTATAAAGAGGGATTTTCTTCTCAAACTCGATTAATCTAGAGTTGATGTTAATATCTCATTTTTATTTTATATATGCAGAAATTGAACCTTAGGTTAAGTAATTTGCTGCAGATCACACAGCAGTAAGTAGAAGATGTGGGATTTTAACTTTCCCCTTTCTGACTTCTTGGTGATGACAGGAGCAGACAATCTAGAGGAGCTCTGGTGCCCATGGTAGACATCAATATTGACTAATGATATATTTTTGAGGTCATTTCTCCTATAATAATAATAAATTAGTGTTCTCCACAGAGATTTCAAGACAAAGGTATAAACAACAATGGAAATTCAGAGAATATAAACAGTATGTCCTTTGAGATTACCAAGTTGGCATCAGAAGTACATTTCTAAGTGATCATCCACTGGCAATGGAAGCCAACTCATTTGTTGAGCTGTCAAAACTTGTTTTTGTAATTGGATATCTCAGTAAATTTTTGGTTGCAAATAATAGAAACCCAGTTAATCCAGTGAGCAAAAAGGACAAAATATTATGAGAACATTGAGGTGTGCTATGGAACCAAAGGCCTGTTTTGGCATCACAAAAGACTGGGACCAGGAAGAGAAAACCCATCAGAGACCCAGACAACTGCTCTCCAGCCTCTCTCTCACACTCTCTTGCTCTCATTCTCTGCATCTATGTGGTCTCATCTCTTTATCTCTCAGATGTTGGCTTCATTTTTTTTCCTCTGAAAATCAATATGATTCAAGATGACCACCCCACACAGGCAGCCTCTGTTTGGGAATTTGTGTCACCTCAGGCAAAACAACTGAAGAAGTTAACTAGCATTTCTGATGTCCAATTCCAAATTTCCAGTTAAAACTAAATTGACTCAGCTCAGCAGTTTACCCCTAGTCCAGTCCAGCCTGCTATGGCCAAAAGGCAAGAGTCGTGTATAAACATTGTAGGTGGGTACGGATGGTGCCCATCCGGGGAAGAGGGGATTGAGTCAGTCAGATGCTCTAAAAATGCATCTACTAGAGTGGAATTTTTTATGAAAAACTATAAAGTTAGAGAATTGGTCAAATTTTGTTCATTTTTGTGAAGAAAATTATAAGACAGAGTTATTTCAAAACTAAAGAATGATAATTTGCCTGCAGTCCCTTTCAAAAAAAAAAAAAAAGACCACATTATAAACTGCACACCAGGGGCTAAGAAGACTATACAGGAAAGTGTGGTGTCCATATTGATTTTTAACATCAGCACTTCTCCTTCATTTGAGGAAAGCTGGCATGTAATTAAAGGAAAAGCCCCAAGACCATTTCCAGAGAGCTCAGGATCATCCAAAAAAAAAGGAAAATAATTCTACATCTCTTTTTCTACTCCTCGAATTTTTTTTTTTCAAAGTAATCAGCTGAGTTCAGTTAGAAAACCTTTTGCAGTGTTTAGTGTCTGGAAACGGCAACAGAGAAGAGCTTTTCAAAAATAAGAGACTTCTTATAGTCTCTGAAAGGTATTTCTTACAGAATTTGTTATCAGCTTCTGTCCTGATGAATGTGAGACTGTTACCTTGACCTACTCTGGGAAGTTGTGCCATATGAGAAGACTATCATGTTTACTGTCTACATGTGTTAGTTCAGGATTAATCAGATGATCGCTGGGAATTGAAATGTAGTCCACAGCATGTGAGAAGGTTCTACCCTCATTACCCATGGATGATTTCATTCCCTAAAAGAGCTGGTACATTTTCTGAAATGAGATATAGCTTCCAACTTTTGCCTACATTTGTGAAAGCTAGAAAAACTCTTCAGTAGTTAAGCCAATATGTCATCTCTGGATGTGGGGCCAGAAAATAGTGTGAAATGATGTGACACTTTACATTAGCCTCAGCTGATGGCACTTACAATATAAGGTGAGGGGGGAAGAATGGTAAACACTTATAGTGAACAAACTTATATAACATTTTCTTTAGACCCAATTTTGTAGTCATCACCAGGTTGTATAATTGTCAAAGAAAAGCTTTCCTACTGGAAACATTTCATGGAAAGTTCTCATGGTTACAAATGTCTTCTTAGTAATAAGCCCTGCAGCTGGTATCCACAGGTCCTAATACCATCCTCTATGCAGTCACTATATTGAACAAGTAAGACTTTTAAGGTGCAACAGGAAATAACTCTATTCTTTCCTCCCACTACCCATTAAAGCCTACTCTGAATGGCTGCTTCTTTTCTTTCCCTGCCTCTACAAACACCTGGTAAATCCTCATAACCTTTGTCTTTACATACATTATCATATAATATTATATACATCATATTATATTATCCTTATTATATGGGTGTTTACATAAGTTAACATATAGCAACTAATAGTAAGTTACAAATACATATTTGTATTTATAACGAATTTGTAACTTCTTGCATATAGTAAGAACGAATTTATAACTTCATTTAGAATTAAAGCTTTTCTCCTCCTCTACCTCAGCCCCCTGCTGCAGTTTGCCCTGCTTTGGGCTGGCAGCCTGTGGTGGAAAGGGAGCATGTTATAGTCATCAACATCTCTCTTTTCTCACCTGGCACTTCTCCCAGCCACTCAGTAGGCTACCTCTGCCTCCTCCACATTATGGTAATACAATTTGGGTGCTGTGGAGCTTGGCAGATGTTTAAAGCTGGGCTTTTTTCTCACAACACACTTTGTGGATGCTTTGAAGTCCCTTCGCATTCTACCATCACAGGATCTCTCTCTGTTGTAGTTCCCTTGACACAGTGAAAGCTGTGAGTTTCTATTCTCTTCTCAGCCTCTATGCTATTGAAGGACATCTGGTATCCTTCCCTTGTGACTCTCTTGGGCAAGCCCCAATATAACCCTCTTCTGATTCCTTGATATGTGACCACAGGCATCCCAGAAGAAATACTCCTACAACCTTAGGAAGACAAACACTAGATGAGCAAGTTCAGTGCTCTGGTCAAATAGCATTAAAACCCCAATTTCTGAGCAGATTACTACCACTGAAGCTACCTCTCTTCTCTCCACAGTCACAGCCAGATGCCCCTAATCTTCAGCCAAGTAGATATTTTTCAGGAATAAATAGATGGGAGAAGCATGTCTAGTTCTCCACAGGGGTCCATTGAAGCTCCTCTTCCTAGACTTGAGAAGAGAGAAAAGCACCCTCTTTACTCCTAGCCCATGTCACTAAGGGAATATAGACTCAAAACACACTGAAAACCCTCTCCAAAAAATAATCTTAACACTCCAATTCAATCCTTCTGTGCCCTTGATAAGAAAAAGGAGCTAACAATACTCTACATAAAAAACCTGAAAGACTCCACCAAAAAGCTGCTAGAACTGATACATTAATTCAGCAAAAGTCTCAGGATGCAAAATCAATGTACAGAAATTGGATGGATTTCTATAAACCAATAATGAAGCAACAGAAAGAGAAATCAAGAAATCAATCCCATTTACAATTGCACCAAGAACTTGGGGCGAGTAGGTGGCTCAGTTGGTTAAGCATCCGACTTCAACTCAGGTCCTGATCTACTGTTCATGAGTTTCAGCCCCACAGCAGGCTTTGTGCTAACAGCTCAGAGCTTGGAGCCTGTTTCAGATTCTGTCTTTCCCTCTTTCTCTGCCCCTCCCCCACTCATGCTGTGTCTCTGTCTCTAAAAAATAAACATTGAAAAAGAATTTTTTTTAATTGCACCAAGAACCATAAAATACCTAGGAATAAACCTAACCAAAGACGTAAAAGATCTGTATGCTGAAAACTGTAGGAAACTTATGAAAGAAATTGAAGAAGACACAAAGAAATGGAAAAACATTCCATGTTCATGGATCGGAAGAACAAATATTGTTAAAATGTTGATATTACCCAAAGAGATCTACACAATGAATACAATCCCAATCAAAACTGCACCGGCATTCTTCTCAAAGCTAGAACAAACAATCCTAAAATTTGTATAGAACCACAAAAGACCCCAAATAGCCAAAATAATGTTGAAAAGAAAACCAAAGCAGAAAACATCACAATCCAAGACTTTAGCCTCTACTACAAAGCTGTAATCATCAAGACAGTATGGTATTGGCACAAAAACAGACACATAGACCAATGGAATAGAATAGAGAGCTCAGAACTGGACCCACAAATGTATGGCCAACTAATCTTTGACAAAGCAGAAAAGAGCATCCAATGGAAAAAAGACAGTCTCTTTAGCAAGTAGTTCTGGGAAAACTGGACAGCAACAAGCAAAAGAATGAACCTGGACCACTTTCTTGCACAAAAATAAACTCAAAATGGATGAAAGAACTAAATGTGAGACAGGAAACCATCAAAACCCTAGAGGAAAAAACAGGCAATAACCACTTTGACCTCAGCCAAAGCAATTTCTTATTTGACACATCTCCAAAGGCAAGGGAAATAAAAGCAAAACTGAACTATTTATTGGGACCTCATCAAAATGAAAGTCTTCTGCACTGCAAAGGAAATAATCAACAAAACTAAAAGGCAACTGATGGAATGGGAGAAGATATTTACAAATGACATATCAGACAAAGGGTTAGTATCCAAAATCTATGAAGAACTTACCAAACTCGATACCTAAAAAACAAATAATCCAGTGAAGAAAAGAGCAGAAGACATGAATAGACACTTTTCCAAACATATCCAGATGGCCAACAGACACATGAAAAGATGCTCAATATCACTCATCATCAGGGAAATACAAATCAAAACTACATCAAGATACCACCTCACACCAGTCAGAGTGGCTAAAATTAACAACTCAGGACACTACAGATGCTAGAGAAGATGTGGAGAAACGGGAACCCTCTTGCACCGTTGGTGGGAATGCAAATTGGTGCAGCTGCTCTAGAAAACAGTGTGGCGGTTCCTCAAAAAATTAAAAATAGAACTACCCTATGACCCAGCAATTGCACTACTAGGAATTTATACAAAGGATACAGGAGTGCTGATTCATTATGGAAAGAGCCCAAATATCCCTCAGCTGATAAATGGATAAAGAAGATGTGGCTTATATATACAAAGGAATACTACTTGGCAATGAGAAAGAATGAATTCCTGCCATTTGCAACAATGTGGATGGCACTGGAGGATTTTATGCTAAGTGAAATAAGTCAGTCAGAGAAAGACAGATATCATATGTTTTCACTCATATGTGGAACTTGAGAAATTTAACAGAAGACCATGGGGGAAAGGAAAGGGAAAAAATAGTTTCAAACAGAGAGGGAGGCAAACCCTAAGAGATTCTTAAATACAGAGAACAAACCAAGGGTTGATGGGGAGGAGGAAGAGGGGAAAATTGGTGATGGGCATTTAGGAGAGTACTGGTTGGGATGAGCACTGCGTGTTGTATGTAAGCAATGAATCATGAGAATCTACCCCCAAAACCAAGAGCACTGTATACACTGTATATTAGCCAACTTGACAATAAATTCTATTTAAAAAGAAAGGAAAAAGGAACAAACAGTTGGCTGGATTTTGAGCACATCCTTAGAAATCTTTCATGATGATTTAATACCTCACTCTCAAATACGGAATAGCTGGCCACTCACACTTGGGGCTGCAGCTGAAAGTAAAATTGATATCGTTTCATTTTAAATTGTGTTACCTGTAGGAACACAGGCAACATGGATAATTCTTCTTCCATAGGAAGCCTTTCAAGGGCCTTTGAAAGGACCCTCAAGGCTCTTTAGAGTTTTCAAGTACTTTACATCCATTATGGCATCTGAAATTCCTCTGTAAGGTAAGAAGGATAGATACTAAATGAGTCCCCCAAAGAGGTAGAAGTAAGCAACTTGTTTAAAGTTATGTACTAGAAAGTTCTTCTGACAACAAATTCAGTGTCCAGCCATGAGCTGAAAATGTTTTGAAGCAAGTGGAATTGTCTTGTAAAGCAAGGTTAAAAGCCCAGTTATTAAAGAAGGTACTACCACCCCATCTATCAAACTATGAAGGGACATTGAAAAAAAACCTCCCAAATCTAGTGATTGTTTTTGGGATATCTAGGCCTGTATATTTTGGGAAAAGCCTTACTGGTGATATTGTCTCTGATATATCCCCCTCCTTCTGATTCCTTCTACTTCTTTTCTCCCTACTATTCCCATCCTAAACCCTCCCCAGGAAAATCATTCTAATAGACCTGAGAAAAATGGTGGCATTGGATTAAGACAGTTCATCAAAAACTTGTTGAGATAAAAGAGTATCTTCAACCCAGAAACAACTAATTGTTTGGACAGACCATCCATATTTACCTGCTAACCTGCTAATCTCACAGTCTTGCCCATCTATTAGGTTGGAAGATGTGTAGAGACTAGAGAAATGCCCCCCCCCCAAAAAAAGTCCAGAGTCCATGTGATGGATATTTATAAGAATATATTTAACTACCAAGCACTTTTTAAAGTATTACATAAACTAGATCAGAGATAAAGAAGCAGCTGCCTATGACCTTTCTCTGGCCCTTATATTTAATTTCCTTTTGTTTTTCTCTTTCAAGCTTTGCCTGTCAAGTTGCAGCATTAAAAGAGATTGAAGAAAAACAATCCTAGGAAATAATCTGGGTGTAAACAATTTTATTTGACTTAGGGATTCTTTAACACATAAATCTTAACTCAATCAGAATATTCTAAAGACATGGTCATTGTAGCATAAGACCAAGGAGAGAAAATAAGATGGGGTCATTTTTAACTTTTGTGTGTATACAGTAGAGAGAGTTTCTTGAGTTGTAGGAAGTGATAATTAAAATGGAAAGTTGTCAGTGCTTATGCATTAAATATAGAAGATATATGAAAATTTACTGCCCGGCAATGGGAGGCTGCCCACACAAATGTAAAATATGTGACCTTGGCTCTGATACTAGGCAACGAACAGAAGCTCAGAGGGCCTAGGGTGTCAACTGGTAAAGGTTTGAAGGAAGTGGGGGAGATAATACGCAGTAGTGGAAAGTTTGGCAATGCTGGCACCCGTGGTCATGTGGAAAGCAGAAATGGCATCTGATGAAATCATGGATCTGGCAGGGGGATTACTGGACAGAAGGTTGAATATGCCATCTTGCCTCTAGATGCCTATAATAACATACTAGAAAAGACAGGTGAACTTTTAAAAGAACTACTAAGTTTTCAAGAAGAAGTTAGAGAAAATATCAGGAAACCAGAACTTGCTTGGTTTGAAAATAAACATTGTTTTGGTCTCTCCTAACAAAATCTTCTCAAGGAAATAGCTTCAAGGCAGAGATCAAACCCAGGGTGCCATCAGTAAATCAAGACTCAAGGTAAAGATTTCAAGGCATTGCTGCAAGACCATTTGTTAAGACCTCAGAAATATTTAAGAATGTGCCTAGGAGAACTTCTAAGAATCTAAAGAGTATGCTTCATACACCTTCTCAGTTAAGCACTGGGGCTTTTTAGACTTCTGAGGGCATTATCCCATAGCAACTACACAGAAAGCTGAAGGTAAAGAAGGGCCTAAGAAAGAAATGTTGGTGTGGCTTTTGGCTAAAGAAGTTTATTTTATATTAATACCTAAGAAACCCAAAAAGTCTATAAAAGAATTTCATTAGCTTGGACTGAAAAGAATGGAAGCAGTTCAAAATGAAAAAAACACCTTTGGATTCCAACCTTCTATATGTAGGAAGCAGGTTGACAAACTACTCAGCTTTAGATATGGGCTACATAGAACAGGGAGAATAATTTTGGAAAAACCAAAATCTTAGTAGCACTAAGAGCCATGGAAAAGCCTTCCTAAGGAGCAAGACTGGGCAATAATCAAGTAACTGGGAAAATGTGGTGCTAGATTTTTAAATTGTGATGGAATAGTGACTGCTATGTACCTCCCATTCCTTTTTGAATGGTATGGTCTATTGGGATTACCCTATCTCTGAGCCACCATGGTGTATAGGGCATATGTAGGGGAGCTAACATATCTCTTAAGTTCATCATGGGTCTTCAGATAGAAAGTCATGGTACTTGAGGAACTGCATTCAAGGAACCTCATCCACACCTTGCCCCCTGATCTAGAAGATGAAATCCTGGACTTTAAGCTGAGAGCAGGGATTGGCCAGATAGTAAATATTTTAGGCTTGCAGATGATAAGGTCTCTGTCACAACTATTGAACGCTGCTGTTGTAGCATGAAAGCAGGCATAGGCAATATACAAATTAACGGGCACAGCTGTGTTCCAATAAAACTTTATTTATGAAACTATGTGGTGGGCCATAGTTTGCCAAGCCCTCATATAATGGGATGAGCAGTACTCTGCAGGTGACAGGAATATAAATAATTTGTGACAAATTCTTTGACACTCCTCCCTGAGAATCTGGGCAGAGACTGTGGCTACTTAGAGAATACAGCAGAGATGACATTATGCCAGTTTCCTCACCTAAGACTGGCAGCTTCTACTTCCTATCTCTGGGAATTTACTCTTGGACACTTGAGCCACCATGTAAGAATTCCAATTACCCGCTGGACAGACATGTGGAGAGTTATATTATCTGGCAAAGGAGAAGAGTCCAGTGGAACCATCATGGTGAAAACACCAGGCATGTGAATGGAATGGACTCGAACACTCCAGATGAGCCTAATTAAGTACTACCAAGTGATCTTAGTCAACACTACATGAAGCAGAAGAATCACCTGCTAAGATCTGCCCAAATCCCTCCCCCACAAAGTGATGAGATATGATAAAGCAGTTGTTTGTTAAGCCACTGAGTTTTAGGTTTTTGTTGTTGTTGTGACACTGAAATAGGTAGAAAACACACACACTCATACACATACACATCAATACTAGGAACAGTTTAGGGACTATGAAGAATTTGTAGTTTGCTCTTGTTTTCATGATTTTTAAGTTTTTAAAAATAAGCCTGAAAGTTTTTCCCTTGACAAAAAAAGCAATTGAGAGGCAAATCTGGACTCAAATAAAGAGGAATGACATAGTCAAAATGACCCTTAAGAGAGAAGAATTATTTCTGCTGCTGCAAGAGACAGGACATGCAAGAAGGCTGACACAGGAGCTTTACCAGAGCCCTGAGGAAAGTTGATTAGGATCTGGCTGTGAAAATGAAGGGAAAGAGGCAGATATTTTTAAATGTTACTCAAGAATAGATGCTTGCTCTTCTCACCTTCTGCATTTACATTCATAGAGATGTGAAAAGGTCACATGAATTGTACCCAACAGCAGTTAGACTGTATCTCCATTTTCCTGTTTCCATTCTAAATTTAAGGAAAGAAATCAGTGAATATAAGACAGGAACATTTTTACATTCCATCAGACTCATGGAGACAATATTTGTATTTGTGTTTTCAAACTGGATTCTTTCATTTTATTAGTCTTTAAAAGGCAGGAGTGTCCTAAAAAGTAGGCCATCTGCTCTTGATCTACAACAGCCCCCACCTCCACCCCCATTTAGACTTTGTTTTCAAACACAGATGCCAAACTGAAATTTTTTTTATAAACATTAAGTATTTCTGTCACATAATATCAAAGGTCACAGGCTGCCTCTTAATAGATATTTTAGGAACATTAATTGTCTCCAAAATGATTTTTTTTGGCAAGGGAGGCACACTGTTCTTTTCAGCAAAACGTCCAGGTAGTCTGTACTCTACTCTAATAAGCCATCTAGGACACTTGTCAAATAAGTCATTTGCGCTGAAAGGTATCTAATTTACAAGACCCCAATTTTTTAAAAATGTTGCATCTCTCTTTTTTTCTAATGTGTTCTCATACTGCAACAATACAAAGAACCTGTGCAGTAGGTGGCTTTTATTGTGCCCTGGAAGTTTAAATTCCTGCTCTGATTCTCCAGAAAGAGAGAGATGAGACATCTTAATGAAGGACAACAGAACTCATAAGAGAAACTAATGAAAAGAACACGATGGTGCCCAAAGGTGCCTAATACATTGTGAATTCCATTATAAATAAAATCTGATCACTTTTAGTTTCTTATCAGATGCATTCTCTATGCTTGTCTTTCATTCCTGCTGCAGGAAATTCTTTACTGACACTGAATTGGAGAAGTGATTATTTTCCCCAACTGATGGCTTTGTGTTTCTGGAAATATGACTTTCAACATGCAAATTGGATGCATCAAAAATCATTCTGATGCAAGACCAGAGCTTTACAACTCTTTTTACAATTTCAAAATGAGTTTGCTGCCCAAAGGAAAACATAAAACACACCAAAGCTGGAGAAAGAGTAACTGTTCTAAATAGCTTAGAAATTTCCTCTTGCCTGATGAACTGCTTTTATTAAAGAGTTTATTGTTTTTTCCCAATTTTGAATGGATGTTTCTAAAAATGAATGGAAGGTGAGAAGGCAAAAGGAAAGATGTTGACAAACTTGTAACCACAGTAGTTACCAGACTCAACCAACAGGAATGGTACAATAAACCAGGAAGGATGCCATTGACATTATACTGATAGCAAGTAATTACGTAGTGCTTACTGAGTGCCAGACACTACTGCAAACCCTTTATATAAAATAACTCATTTAATCATCACCACAAGAGTAATTCTAAAATCCATTTTACAGATGAGAAAATTGAGTCACAGAAAGGTTTAAGCTGCCCAAATAGTGGAGTCAAGATTTAAACACAAGCGGCTCTGACTCCAGATTCCAGGCTCTACCATCATGCAAAACCACCTAAAACATCCAACTTAGGACGACTAAAAATGTCCTGTGGGTCTGAAAGAAATTGTTTTCTCCAGACAGAGAAGGAAGAAAGAGAGAGAGAGAGAGAGAGAGAGAGCACTCAGAGACTCCATTCTTTTTTTTATCTCTTCAAAAATCTTCAGTTTCTTATGTGTAGTGAAAGAAATGTCTCCCAGGGTAAGTTGGTATCAGGGGAATGATAAAACCAGCAACACCGACTAAGACTCCATAAATCATCTTCCAGGAATTCCGTAAGAAAGTGTGACAACCGTCTGGTTTCCAACATCCCTCCTGATGCTTTAATAGACCAAAAAGTTTAGATATATTTCTTTCAAGTTTTTATAGCAAAACTAGGTTTACAGACAATTTGTTTGGAGGAAGAAATCAAAGACGAACGTTCCTGTATTTAGCTGGTAAATGCATGTTTGGTTGATACAGGAATTGTTATCATTGAGAGTCAATGGGGAACCCATGAAAGTTATCCAGTATCCAGCAGGCCCATTGAGTTATCATATAAAAGCTATAAATCATCAGGGCAGACTAAATTGCCAAATTGTGTACTATAGTTAGGGTTTTAGTCAACATGATGAACTTAGAAAGATGTCTGCCTGAATAGATTTTGTTTTTATAGCTAAATAGAAACCATAAGTTACTTCAGAAGGAAAACATAGTTACATCTATCTATTCATGTAGCAAATGTTGTCTTCAGGATTTCATTCTTTCCAGATTACTATTTTTCTGAGAAGGAGGGATATGACATCTGATAATGTCTCGTTGGAAATAATGTTTAATTCGTTTTATTTTAAAAATTCCAATCACTTATTCTTCTTCCTTAAGTCAACTTTACTGTAGAATTTATGAACTTCTTTGGATGAATAGGGGTTCTTCATTTATGCATTTTCATTGAGCATCTATTATGTGTCAGGCACAGTTCTGGGGCCAGAGTCCAATTTCCATGTTAGAGATGGGAAGACAGAGAGCCAGAGAAAGGAAGTGCCAGCTCAAGGTGGCAGGTCCAAAACTAGCACAGACCTCTCCTCATTTTAAAGGCAAGTTTCCTCCCTCTCCGGACACTACCACACAAGAAGGATGACATTCTGCTGGGTACTGTGCAAGATACGGAGCATTCAGTAGGACCCTTTCCTCCAAAAAAATCTTGTAATGCAATTGTGGAGACAGAAGCACATTCAAAGTAAAACATAGTGCAAGAGTTGAGTGCCAGGCAAGGCAATAATACAACTTTTGTTGTCTCGACAGAAGTTGACATTACTTATTCTGCTCACTCCTTCTGAAGCCCCCTCAGTCCAACGGGGAGAAGAGAACTCATGTGTATTGAGCACTTACTCTGGGCCAGGCACCATGCTAGACGTATCACTCATAAGATAATTTGGTTCTCACAGATGCATCTAGGAAAAGAGACTCACAATAATAAGATTTCCAAGGTCATAAGAGGTGGTAAGTATCAGAACTGGACTTGGCCCATGGTTCTCTGATATCATAGCTCAAGCTCTTTCCACCATAAGACACTTTCTCCCTTTATACCACAGAGAACCCCTGGCGTTTCCCTTCCCTAGTTGCAGCAGAGGGGTGCAATGGAGGTTGCAGTGATGGCTGAGAAGTGGCAGCTGCTGTGCACTGGCTTCCCCTAGAGCCAGTGCAGTCAGGGATATCACATTAGGCATTACTGTATAGCACTATGGCAGGCACTGTTCTTCTCCAAGCTGTTTGTGATCAAGGCAAAAATGAATTTTTCTATTTGCAGTAATATGGATTATTCAGAAATATTCAGTGTCTTTACCTCCACTTCCAGGCAAGGGTATCCTCACTTAACTAATGTTCAGCTTGGTCACGTGACTCATGTTGGTCAATTTTTATTGTTAGTAGGTTTGTTGTTAAGAGATTTGGCACAATTAGAGACCTCAAGTGTGCTCACATGGTTGGGCATGTTCTTTTTGGCTTCCATCATCACCCTGAAAAGAGTATGATCCACCAGGAGATAGGAGACACATGGACCTCCACAGTGTGTAGTCAGAATCAAGAAAAAACCATGTCATTTTGAGCTACAGAGATTTGAGTGGTTTTTATGCAGCAAAGCTAACTGACTCACTATTTTAGATCAAGTCTAACCATTGAGATTGACTTCTCAAAAACTTGCCTTTAACTTCAGCCATTCTATACAACTGGATTTTTTATTGCAGGTTGACAGACTAAGGTAGCTTAGGGTCTGGGACACTATTCTCAGATACTAATTTTGCAACATTTATTTAAAATAAATACAGCTAACTAGAGAGCTAGATAGATGATAGATGATATATATAGATAATAGAAATAGAGAGATAAGATAGATAGATAGATAGATAGATAGATAGATAGATAGATAGATGATAGAAAGGAAGGAAGGAAGGAAGGAAGGAAGGAAGGAAGGATAGGACAGGACACAATAGTGAAATTGGAGGTGAGGTGGGTTTCGTGTACACATGTTTGTATGTGTTGTGGTGTTAAGAAAAACTATAGCATCTGTACAAATAATGTCTGCTTCATTTTTGTGAATAATGTACTTTGCTTGACCATTTTAGGAACCACACCTGCTGACATTTAATATATTTATGACACTCCTATGAGGAAACGTTCAACTGACATAGAGGTTTTTTTTCATCTGAAAGAGCACTTACACATCTAATGAATTTTTATTCTTTGCACTTATAGAACCCCTTCCCACGAGAGAGCTCAGGTGTTATTTTAGTTCTCTCTTGATCCTTAGATGAATTTTAAGATATAAAGTCACTTACCAGTCAATACACGATGTAGGGATACCCAGAGAATATCTGGGACAATTATTTTCCTGTTTTGCCTCATTTTATTGTTCTTTGACAATCTGATGTTGTTTCTCCAAAACAGGTAGAGAAAATTCCGCTTCCCTCACATAATGGCAAATAGGATGAACCTCACAATGTATTTGCTTTCCTTTTACTGCAATTCCACTAGATTTGTCTATGTCTTCAATCCATATTACAATTTTTTTAAATTCATGAAGAAAGATTTTTATTACTTAATCCCCTTTGATGGATGAAGAATTTACTTAAGTGCAGTCTATATGGAATTTTCATGATTGATTAGAGCACATTCTTGTGACTAAGAATAGTTTTTAAAGAACACTTTGGGAATAACCTATTCTAATACGGCTGTGTTTTTCCCACTTGTGCAAATATTACAAGACAGTGGGAGAGCAGGTGAAATTAAGGAAACAAAATTGTGACTAGGATAATAGTGACTGGGCCCTCTCAGCCTGGCTGCCAATTTCTCCTCAACGAATGGTCCCCATCTCCTTTGTCAGCTATTTCTTGCCATCCATCCTTCTGTGATTGCCAATATTTCACTTCAGGCATTCAACCTTACCAGGCAACATTTGTCAGTGTTTTAATGCTTAACGTTATACATGAACAGCTCAAAAAACCAACATTAGCCTGATTTTTACGAAAATAACTCCTTAGCAGTTATGCTATAGGAAATCTGTATTTTCTAAAAACTATAGGTGTCAAACTATACAGCAAAAAAGAAAAGAAAAAGAAATCCTTACAACATTACCTTCTTATTTTTTACCTCCCCTCCCACAAAGCAATATTTATCCTATATAGAATACAACGACTGATTTATCGTGAAAGCACTTTCTAAAGATTTTTCTTTTTTTCTAAAGACTTTTTTAAAAGGTTTTTTAAAGATTTTTTAAAGATTCCTTAAAATGTATTTAAAAATATTTTTTTAAAAAACAGAAGCTCTATGAAAGCAGTTTGTCACTACGATGACATGTAAAAAATGCTTGCATGTCAAAAGACTTTGGCTGCTATTATTGCTCTGCTCAAAGTTTTGATTTTTGGTAAGACACTCCTTTGCTATAGTTTTATAATATAAAGACAATACTAGTTGTGTCGATATAATAGAAATGTTAGGAATATTAAATGATGGGATGACAAGATTAATCTAAATTATATTATATTAATGATGTTCAAATGGTACCAAAAGTTTTTTTAATTAGTTTAAAATTAAGATAGAGGGTCATCTTGGTGGCTCAGTTGGTTGAGCATCTGGGTCTTGATTTTGGCTCAGGTCATGATCCCAGGGACATGGAACTGAGAGCCCCACATTGTGGAGCCTGCTTAAGATTTTCTCTCTCTCTCTCTCTCTCTCTCTCTCTCTCTCTCTCTCTCTCTCTCTCTTTCTCTGCCCCTACCCCCTTGCTTGCTCTATCTAAAAAACTAAAGTAAAATAAAATAAGGATACAGAAAAATAATGAGAAGGAATAACAATTAAATTTAGTGATACTCAATACTGAACTATACCATTATTTAGGCTACTTTATACCCATTTTAATAAGTGAACTGAGTCTTGGTATAGTCTTAAAATTCATAGTTTGAGAAATTCTTATAAGGGACTGTGTTAGGCTAAGAAATTACCTCCCAAAAGATATTGTCAGGGAGGTTATCAGTGTGACTGCTGATTGCCTTGTGAGCTAGATCTGGGCAACTAGAGGCTCCTCACCCCCTTCTCTGTCCTTGGAATGTGCGTTCCACTTGCCTTCCAGGTTCCCAGAAGGTTCCCCAAGAACAGAGCCTTGAGATAGGAATGTGGTGTTGAAGCCATCTGGATAGTATATGTGACTTAACCCAGTTAAGGCTCTATATAAAACTTTTAAGATTTGGTAGGCAGGTACAGAGGTCTACTCATCTTGAGGCCACCCAAGAAAAGCTCCATACCTAAGCCCCCTGCTGCCTATCAATCTGGAGTGATCTGCTGCTTTCTGTGGTGTCTCCCTCTCCCCTGTGTGTGGGAGCCAATTTCAGATTATACCTGGGAAGCTCCCAAGGAGACATAAACCAACAGATATCTATGTTCTTATCCCTATAACCTGTGAATATTACCTTCTGTAGCCAAAACTTGGCCCTTGAGGATGTGATTAGAATTCAAGATCTTGAGATGGAGAGATTAGCCTGGATTATATGAGTGGGCCCTAAATCCAATCACAAGTGTTCTTATTAGTGGAGGCAAAAGGAGATTTTACACACAGAAAAGAGGAGAAGGCAATGTGGTCCTGGAGACAGAGCTGGGACTGATGCGGCTACAAGCCACAGAAGCTGTAAGTGGAAAGAAATGGAGTCTCCTTTAGAACACCCAGAGGGCACACAGCTCTGCTGGCACCTCGATTTTGGCTCCGTGAAGCTGATTCCAGACGTCTGACCTCCAGGATAATGAGAACAAACTTCTGTTATTTTAAGCCACTAAATTTGTGGTGATTTGTTACAACAGGCTTAGGAAACTAATAAGGTACTTTAGCCCTACAGTTACTACATCTCCTTTTATAGGAAGCAAAACAGACCTGCGTTATACAAAACTTTGCTTCATAACAGATAAGCTAGGTAAAGCAATAGACAGACAGCAAGTGCTCATTAAGTTTAAGACTTTGTTCTTCCATTCTACTGAAAAGTATAAGTTTCTGTCAAATGGCTATGTTTTACTGAGAATTCACTATATGCTAAGTATCGTTTTGGATGTTTTAATGCACATTAACTTTCTTTCATCCTCAATATAACTCTCTAATCTTCTTTTATGGATAAGGACACCAAGACACTGAGAGGTTATGTAATTTGCCCAGGTCACACAGTAATTGGCAGAACTAAACTTTAAACCAGGTAGTCTGGCCCAGAGTCCATTTTTAATCCATTATACAACACTGTGTCTCAGTATAAACAGAGCAAGACATGAATGTGATTCTCAAGAGAGTTACAGTCAAAAAGCTTGATCAAGATAAAAACAATGTAGATACTTATTAATTTATATATTATGTAATACACTCCCTTTTCTGTGAAAACACAGACAAAATTAAAAAAAAAAAATCCCAAACATGTAGTTACACTCCTTTTAAGAACTGATTCAGTCCAGAGCCATTACCAGTCACTGTTAAGTGCAGGGACACTTTTGGCCATATGATATATTCTATGTCTACCCTACCTCCCCAGGGAGTCAAGATGCAGAGATACTAACTAGATATCTCCAGAATCCCACCTGGTGTATTTTACAGCTCTAATTAATGGGGTCTGAAGCCTGTCCCTTGACAATGTAGTCAGTATGTCTTTCACTCAACCAATCAACAGATGGTTAACGAGTGCCAGCCATGTGAAGAGTACTCTTCGAGCTCCTCCAGGTGATACAAAGGTGAACAATACACAGCTCCTGCCCTGATGGAACTAACAATGTGGTAAGAGATCCAGGTTGCCATTTTGTGTTTCCAGAGCACTTAATGACCCAGTTTGTATATCACAACCACACTTGGTTCTCACTGCTTACCATAGACATTTTATTTGGCTCTATATGAGTTATTTTCACTCGTAAGTGCTGCCAGAGGTCTTATTTCCATCATACATAGAATTTTTCCTTGAAACATTAAGAATGATATTTTAAGGACAGCTGTACTAAAAAGGTATGCTGGTCCTATTTTGTATTCTGCCTGCAGGCACTGAGCCATGAAAGTGACCCTGTGAAATCGAGAATGCATGTCATCCTAGTCACAGACCAGTCCAATCTGAGTTCAGAATTCTGTGTTCCTCCGGAAAGAGCTGGGGACATTAGAGCATCTAAAGCACAGTTTTCTCCCCCACTGTCTGTGAGTCTTCAGACCTTGAGATAATAAACATACACTTGCTGGATTTTTCCCACATAAAAGAGACAAGACTGACATCTCCATTTTTTTTTCAAGATAGTCTGATTCCTCTTTCTCACAGCAATGTCAGAAAACCTTGACCTGTGTTTTTGAAACAGACTGCATCAGTCAAGGTCTTGTTTCACTTAATATGTGGAAACAGCCCATCCTAACCTGGAGAGAAGAAAAATGTATTTCACCTCTCTCAGTCATCTTTGATCCAACTTCAGAAACATTACCCAAAATTTCCAAAATGTTGTTAAGAAAAATTAAGAAACTTACTGCATGCAATATTCATGAAATTTGAAAATGTCTTCTGTAAATTATGGTTCCAATTTTCAAGATATTAAAGCATACCAATTTGTGAACACCAACATAAACATTTTCTTCTCACAAATATTTCACACACACACACACACAGAGTTTTTAATTGACATTACATTATAAACAAGTTCTAGAAGCAGCAGCCTTTCTTGGTGGACCACTGTGAATTTCTCATATTTAACTGTATCCACAGTTGCCTATTGAATGATATTTTTAGGACATTTTTATATATGTCCACAAAAATAAGCATGAAATACCAAATGCAGAACACTATGCTCACTGCCTTCAACATGTAATCGTTTATTTATAAGATGAACACACAAATAGATATAGGCCTTTTTTCAAACTCCTACCATGTCCAGGTACTGTTTTAGGTGCTTTAAGCATTATTTCTAATTCTCCAAAATTACTGAGAGGTAGATATTATGGTCACCAGTTTACCAATGAAATTCTGCAAAGTCATATGGTCAGAATGTTGCAAGATTAGAACTCCATTCTATGACTCCAAGCTCCTGCTGCTTCTCATTCTAGAAACTGAGGCAGTGTGTTACCAGAAGCTAACAGGTGCTATACTGTCTATCCTGAAGTCCTTTCAAGTACATCAGATGAAAGTCTGCAAACCCTAATGAACTTTATAAAGTGGAAGGGAAAGTGGTGGAACTGCAGAGGTACAATTCATTAACATGATAGACCAGATGCTATGCATACTTTGGTAATGCTAACCTTTTCTAAAACTAGAGACAAGTTCAAAGTCATTGTATTCAATTGGCCAGAACTCTGCAAACAGCAATTGAAAAATTCATATATGTATCCACACATGCCCATGTGTACACACACCAATATATATGCACACGTACACACACACATGTACATTTACAACCCATTCTTTTCAGAACTAAATTAGTAATAGCTAAAAATAGAGATGATAGGAAATACATCAAATGGACCATAATAGCTTCTTGCCCCACCCTAGGCTGTTTATCATGCCAGAATTTCTTGGGACCTTGAACAGAGAGGTACAGAAGTCCTAAGTTCCTAGTTTACCACAACAATCTACCCCGTAAATGACACTGGCTTTTTTTCATGACTACTAGGGAACACCTACTGACTCTTCCCATATGAAAGGTATGAAAATATGTTTATTCAAAACTCATTTGATATATTCATACAACACCCTTCTACCTCATCTATAAATGAGATTATTTATACCAGAGGGTAAATATGAGCCTTCACTGGAGCACTAATGTATACAAGTATACATTGTATACAAGTATACATTGTATACATTGTATACAAGTATACATTGTATACGCTGTATACAAGTATACATTGTATACGCTGTATACAAGTTTACATTGTATACGTTGTATACAAGTTTACATTGTATACAAGTATACATTGTATACAATGTATACAAGTATACATTGTATACAATGTATACAAGTGACAAGCCCAGTATCTCAGAAATAAGAGATACTCAACAAATTAAAATAAAGATATAGTACCTGCAAGTACACTACAGTTTTAAGTGATCCTCAGAATATCTACACAAATCTCAAAAAACTATTCATCCCTATGAGAAAGCAGCAGTTTATTTAAATGATTTTGGAGGTTCTAGAAAAGTCCTCCCACCCCTTACCATCTCTTCCATTACCTTTAATTTCCTCCTAAAAGCCCATCCCTTCAAGTTCTAAACCCTTTCTAATCTTTAGCAGACTTCTATTAAAATGCACCTACCACTAGGACTTCTGTTGATTGATGGGTAGAGAGAATTCTTACCAGCTGGCGTTTCTACTGGGACAGCTGGCAAAGAATAACATTCTCCAGGAACAAGATGCAGGACTTCTGCCCTGAGGTGACTGTAGAGCTTGGCTTGGCATTGAGTGGCGTGGAGGGAGAGAAACAAAGACCAACCTTGCCTATTTCATAATATTGCCCAAGGCCAGATCTGTTAAGTAATTTTATCATAAAGATATCTTGCTTGACAATTTCAAGGCCTATGACACACTGCTATGTAATATTCATATGTACTAAGTAATTTTTTTAGGATTACTAGTCAATTACTTTCATGCCCTGAATGGGGTCCAAGTTGACTGAAGAAAGGACTACAATTCTCTGAATAACGCAACTCACTCCAAAGGAATTGTATTACACCTGAGTAGTGTCTGACTCAGTAATGTCTGCTTTTTACTGGTCCACTGGAAGCTAAACATTAGTCAAAATATTCTGTATATGGGTACCAAAAAGTACACATGTTCCATCACTCTATTAACAACTGTTAATTATTTACTATAAGTAGGCATTTTACCCACATGCTCTAAATCCTAACAAAGTTTGCAAGCTTAGTATTATTGTGCCCATTTTGCAAATACTGAAACTGAGGCTGTAGGAACCTAAGTCCAGATCACAAAACTGCTAGGGAATAAAACTTGAATTTGATGACAGGTCCAAGCATGTTCCAACACACTAGATTGTCTATCTACAAAAGGGGATCAAAGAGCACAGAGACAAGATGGGCTTCAAGAAGCGATGGTTAACGGTTCAAGACAACATGTACTATTGCTCTACGAACAATACAAACAATAAGAATTCCAAAAGTTTTTGATCATTAAGAACTATAATCAGAATAAAGGATTAGAAGGACAATTTTATTAGTACCCATTAAAATGATGTTGTAGAAGTTTCTTAACCTCAAAGTTACTGACATCTTAGGTTGCATAAATCTTTGTTGGGAGGTGGTGGGTGGGGTGCTGTCCTACCAATTGTAGTATGTTTAGCAACATACCTAGCCTCTACCCACCCAAAGCTATTAGCATTCCCCATTCATGAAAATCAAAAATGTCCCCAGATGCCGAAAAATGTCCCATGGGAGACAAAATCATCTAGTTGAAAACCTGTTGCAGAAAAATATTTAAAGATATGCCAAGTATTTGTAATATACTATTTTGAAATGAAAGTGGTTATAAAAGAAAGTATAATATATGATCTAATTGTATCTTTTGACAAAAAAAAATGTATACCAAAAAAATAACCTTAAGAACATCAAAATATGAAAGTAGTCATCCCAGTCATAAAATGATAGATAATTTTTGTTTTTTTCTTGTGTATTTTCTAGACTTTTCACATTTACTACAATAAATATAAATTTCTTTTGTAGCATATTATGACCATCTAGGCATTCATTTATTTTAAATCTACATGGGAAACAACAGGGAAAGTTATCTAATTCTGGACTTAAGATTTTTTAAAAAGGAAAGAAAAGTATTCCCTACTCAATTTAAATTCTAGATTTGTAAGTCTCATAGTTTTGCAATCTTAATTGCTTCTGGGAACCTCTAAACTGAGAAATTACCACAAAAATCAATCCTAGCTCAGTTGAACCCATGGATCATATTGCAAAAAAAAATTATAAAACTGTTCTTGAGCAATCTTCCACATCATAGGCTTCAAGTGGGGATTTCCACCAAGAAACAAAGGCAACAAGTAAATGTCCCCTAAAATGAGTCACAATCACTTAGGGATATACACACCATTGGGAAGAGTCAATAGACAAGAGCAGCAAAACCATGAAATAACTGAAAGATGATATGAAAAAGAATGTAAAAACAGCATTTAAAAGTGATGAGATCAGCACAGGAGTTTTGAACTGCTCCGTTTCTGACTTGGGCTGGCTCATCCTTCCTTAGGCAATCTGGTGGTCCCCCAATCCCAGGAAGTCACCGTATTAATGCCAAACTTAATGTAGACACCCTATCGGCACAGTGTACATTAGCCCAGAACTCCTGGGCTCAAGCAGTCCTCCTGTTTCAGCCTCCCAAGTCGCTGGGACTACAAGTACACGTCACAGCTTGATGTCTTCCAAAGAAGACATCAAGATGGCCAACAGACACATGAAAAGATGCTCAACATCACTCATCATCAGAGAAATGCAAATCAAAACCACAATGAGATACCACCTCACATCCTGTCGAATGGCTGCATTTAACAATTCAGGCAACAACAGATGTTAGCAAGGGTGTGGAGAAAGGGGAACCCTTTTGCACTGCTGGTGGGAATGCAAACTGGTGCAGCCACTTTGGAAAACAGTATGGAGTTTCCTCAAAAACTTACAAATAGAACTACCCTACGACCCAGCAATTGCCCTACTAGATATTCACCCAAAGGTCACAAAAATACTGATTCAGAGGGCCACATGCACCCTGATGTTTACAGCAGCACTATCGACAATAGCCAAATTATGGAAAGAGCCCAAATATCCATCAACTGATGAATGGATAAAGATGTGGTGTATATGTATATATATACATACATACACACAGTGGAATACTACTCAGCAATCAAAAAGAATGAAATCTTGTCATTTACAACAACATAGATGGAACTAGAGTGTATTATGCTAAGCGAAATTAGGGAGAGAAAGACAAATATCATATGATTTCACTCATGTGTGGAGTTTAAGAAACACAACAGATGAACAGAGTGGAAGGGAAGGAAAAATAAGATAAAAACAGAGAGGGAGGCAAACCATATGAGACTCTTAAATACAGAGAACAAACTCAGGGTTGATGGAGGTGGGGGGGAGTGTTGGGGGAATGGGTTAAATTGGTGATGGGCATTAAATAAATCTTTGTTGGGAGGTGGTGGGTGGGTGGGTGTTATATGTAAGTGATGAATCACTGGGTTATACTCCTGAAACAAATACTACATTGTATGTTAACTAACTTGAATTTATAAGTTTAAAAAAATAAAGTGATAAGAGAAGGATTTAATCACCTATTTTACTGTGAAAATAAATAGGCATTAATTTTATGGAAAGTAATCAAATAAAGCTTTGAGAAATGAAATCTATAGTTGAAAAGAAAATCAGAGAACTAAAAGATAGATCTGAAAAAATTACTGCAGCCCAAATATGGAAATAATAAAAGACAAATTAAAAATCATGGGGAAAAAAAGAAAAGGAAATAAAAAGAAAAATCATGGAAAACCAACTAAGAAAAACCAATATATTTTACATAGGAGTTTCTAGAAGAGAATTGAAAGAAGGGGAGAGAAGGCAATATTTAAGGAAATAATAACTGAGAATGTTTTAGAATTGATTATGTCCATGAATTCATAGCTTCAAGAAGCTCAAGGTAAACAAGCTACAAAATCCATGGATACACACATAGCAGTGAATTGACAGAACATGAGAGAGACAACAGTGAGATTGATGACTGATTTTATAAAAGCAACCATAGAAGTTAGAAGACAATAGGGAAATAACTTCAAAATGTTAAGAAAAATAACTGCCAGCCAAGTATTTTATTTCCAGATAAATATTATGCAACAGGGAACACACACACACACAGACAAAGACTCAGAGAATTCACAGAGTTATACCATTCACTTGTACTGAAAGAACTACTAAAACATGTAGTTTAGGAAGAAGGGAACTGGAGCCAAAATGAATGAATGGGATGCAAAATGCAAAGATGAACGATAAAATTGGTAAATGTGCAGGTAAATCTAAACAGGTATTGCTCTGTAAAACAATAACAACAACTAACTCGAGGGAATACAAATAAGATGGAACTAAAATAGTGGATCATTTATCTTAAGAAAACATACACAATTATTTACACCTAAAATAATATAATGTCTGAGGTTTGCTTTAAAATATCCAATGATAGGGGCCCCTGGGTGGCTCAGTCAGTTAAGCGTCTGACTTTGGATCAGGTCATGATTTCGCAGTTTCTGAGTTAGAGCCCTATGTCAGGCTCTGTGCTAACAGCTCAAAACCTGGAACCTGCTTTGGATTCTGTGTTTCCCTCTCTCTCTGCCCCTCCCCAGCTTGCTCTCTGTCTCTATCTCAAAAAAATAAACAAAAAACAATTTTAAAAATTCAAAATATCCAATGATAGCAGCACCTGAATGACTCAGTGGGTTAAGCGTCCGACTCTTGATTTCAGTTCAGGTCATGATCTCACAGTTCATAAGATTGAGTCCCACATCAGGCTCTGCTCTTGGCCCTACCCCACTCGTTCATTCTCTCTCTCTCTCAAAAGAAATAAACATTTAAAATAAAATAAAATAAAATAAAATATCCGTTGACAGGTGGAAGGGGTGGGGGAAATGAAGAGGTATGGATGAAACAGGATGGGTATATATTGACAATTATTGAAGCTGAATGAAGAGTACATGGGATTATACTTTTCTCTATGCTTTTGTGAGTATGTGGAAAATTCCATTATGAAAAGCTTAAAATACTGAAAATAAATATATATGACAGAGGGAGGATTGGAGTATAAGCACTTTCTGTTCTGGTACATTTTGGAAACAGTAGAGAAATACTGAATAGCTATAGACTTTGTTAAATCAAATAGGATATGTTACAAATGTAAGGATAATTGCTAAAAGAATAAATATTCAAATACATAACTTCCACAACACTAAAGGAAAATAAAGGAATAAAGAAAAGTTATCAATACAGTAGGAAATGGGGAAAAGAAGCAAAAGAAAAACACTATCTACAGAAGGCACAAAATAAGGTGATAGAAACAAAATAACACTAATAATTGTAAATGTAAATAGACTAACCTAGGAAAATTTTGAAAATCTAAGTCTGGATTTTTTTAAAAATCCAGCTATAGGCTGGTAACAGAGGCCAAGCAAGGTTGAAAGTATAAAGGCAAATACTTAGCAGCATTAATTTATTCTATATTAGATTTTAAGACAAAACAAATTATTAGAGATACAAAGGGACATAACATAATAGAAAGAAGTTACTTGGGCCAAAAGCGCGAAATCATCCTTGACATTCTGTTCTTTTGCATTACACATCCAAATATCAGAAAATTCTTTTGGCTCTATCTTCAAAAGAAGTTTCCAGAGCTGGACCACTTCTCACTACCTTTACCTCTATCATCTTGATCCAACTCATTATCTTTTTCCCTTTATTATGACAATAGCCTCCTGGTAGTCTCCTGCTTCTGCCTTTGTTCCTGTTCAGGCTGCCCTTAACACAGCAGCCAAAGAGATACGGTTAAAATAAAAGATATATCATTCCTTTACTAGAAACCTTTCAATGAATTCTCATTTCACTCGAAATAAAAATCCAAAGGCATTAACATGCCTGTCAGGGCACTGTTGAGTCTGTTTACCCTGTTATTTTTCTATGACTTGTTTCTTACTACTTTCTCTCACACTCACTGCTCTAACCACACTAAACTCTTGCTATTCCTGGGACCCTGCCATCCAGGGTATTTGCACCTGCTTTGCCTTCTGCCTGGAATCTTCTTCAGATATCTGCATGGCTTTTACCTGTTTCAACTCTTTCCTGCAATGTCACCTCCTAAGGGAAGCAGTGATCACCCTATTTAAAATTATAAGCATCATCCTCCAAAATATCTTGTTACCCTCCCTGAAACTTTTTCTCCACAGTGCAATTAATACCAAGTAACATATACAAATACATATATTTATACCTTTACATAAGTAAACATATATGTATGCACAATATACATATATATGTAACATGTATGTGTATAAATACATGTACATATGTATATGTATTTACACACACACACATACACACACACACGCATGCAAATACACATATTACCTTATATTGTTCATTGTCTTTCTCTTATCAGTAGAATGCAGGCTCCATGTAAACAGATTTTTTTTTCCTTTCGTTCACTGCTATGTCCCTACATCCACTACACAATTACACAGTGCTTTATTGAAATCTCAAATGGGAAGAGTCCATTTCAAGACTTTCTTTTGTCTCATAAACTAAGGCTTGTCTCAACAGGCACATGAAAAGATGCTCAACGTCGCTCCTCATCAGGGAAATACAAATCAAAACCACACTCAGATATCACCTCACACCAGTCAGAGTGGCCAAAATGAACAAATCAGGAGACTATAGATGCTGGAGAGGATGTGGAGAAATGGGAACCCTCTTGCACTGTTGGTGGGAATGCAAATTGGTGCAGCCACTCTGGAAAACAGTGTGGAGGTTCCTCAGAAAATTAAAAATAGACCTACCCTATGACCCAGCAATAGCACTGCTAGGAATTTACCCAAGGGATACAGGAGTACTGATGCATAGGGCCACTTGTACCCCAATGTTCATAGCAGCACTCTCAACAATAGCCAAATTATGGAAAGAGCCTAAATGTCCATCAACTGATGAATGGATAAAGAAATTGTGGTTTATATACACAATGGAGTACTATGTGGCAATAAGAAAGAATGAAATATGACCCTTTGTAGCAACGTGGATGGAACTGGAGAGTGTGATGCTAAGTGAAATAAGCCATACAGAGAAGGACAGATACCATATGTTTTCACTTTTATGTGGATCCTGAGAAACTTAACAGAAACCCATGGGGGAGGGGAAGGAAAAAAAAAAAAAGAGGTTAGAGTGGGAGAGAGCCAAAGCATAAGAGACTCTTAAAAACTGAGAACAAACTGAGGGTTGATGGGGGGTGGGAGGGAGGGGAGGGTGGGTGATGGGTATTGAGGAGGGCACCTTTTGGGATGAGCACTGGGTATTGTATGGAAACCAATTTGACAATAAATTTCATATATTGAAGAAAAAAAACTAAGGCTTGTCTATTCGAATTATACTTTGGATCCCAACCATTTGCACCATCCTTCTATTCCATCACCCAATCTTTCTCTCTCCCTCTCTCACATCATACTTCAGAGTTTATCAAAATGCAGGGTGGGAACATGACAGTGGCACCCAGATCTTACATACTTCTCTTCACAACAAAACAGATCTTTTTTTTTTTTTTTTTAATTTTTTTTTTCAACGTTTATTTATTTTTGGGACAGAGAGAGACAGAGCATGAACGGGGGAGGGGCAGAGAGAGAGGGAGACACAGAATCGGAAACTGGCTCCAGGCTCTGAGCCATCAGCCCAGAGCCTGACGCGGGGCTCGAACTCCCGGACCGGGAGATCGTGACCTGGCTGAAGTCGGACGCCCAACCGACTGCGCCACCCAGGCGCCCCCAAAACAGATCTTTAAAAATAAGCCACAGGGGTGCCTGAGTGGTTCAGTTGGTTAAGCATCCGATTTCGGCTCAGGTCATGATCTCACAGCTGTTGAGTTTGAGTCTACTTCAAATTCTGTCTCCCTCTCTCTGCCCCTCCCTGGCTCATGCATTCTCTCTCTCTCTCAAATATAAATAAACATTTAATTAATTAATTAGTTAATTAATTAATTTTCAAAATAAGGCACAGAATCCATTTAGGACATTAAGGCATAACTAGCCATATCCTCACAATTTAGCAAATATCTCTATACAAGGCTTCGAGTCCAACTGTCCTCCTGAAATTCAATCTCTCAAGCTACTATTAAAGATACACTTCACTTCCTTCTTTTGTTTGTGTTTTTATTTTTTTAAGCCCCTGTTTTCACGTGCAAGACTTTACTTCCTTCTTAACTAAAAAAAGGAGGGGATGCCAAAAACAATACCCAGATATTTACTGCGGTCTTCAGATACTATCACCCAGATTCTAATTCTCTTTAGCTTAGAAATTAGTTTTCCTAAACTCAGAGTCTTCTAAGATTAGGACAGTCATTGGGTTGAATGTCTGAGCTACTTGACACTAAGGAACTACAATAGCCTACTATATGGGGTGGAAAAAGGGAGAAAATTCACTGTTTGTCTAATTAGGTAATAAAAAGTCTAAATTCCAAACAAGAAAGTATGGATTAGGAAAACACTGAACAATAAATTTGTATCTGATCAACTATAAGTGACTTACTCAAGAGAAGCAAATATGTAATTAAAGTTTCATCATATTTTTATATATAACAGAAAAGTCAGCCTAGCAGTTGACACAATCAACAGGGGATATGTGAGTAATGAAAAGATTAAAAATTGGCACATTTAACCTAGCTTTCTCATTACGTAAGCTTAAAGAATTATTTAAAATTTGTTTACATATTGCAACCAAATTGATCATTTTAATTGAATGCCTTATTTTTTAAAGGTGGCCAAATACTTAAATTAACTTATTGTTTGCATTTAATCGCTTAGGTTTTCTTTTATTTTCTTCTTTTCAACACTAAACACTAATGGGGCACCTGGGTGGCTCAGTCAGTTGAGCTTGGGACTTTTCATTTTCGCTCAGGTCATGATCCTAGGTCATGGTATTGAGCCCTGCATTGAGCTCAGCATCGAGCTAAGCAGTCCAAGTCTGCTTAAGAATCTCTTTCTGTCCCTCTCCCCAGCTCATGCTCTCTCTCTCTCTTAAAAAACAAAACAAATTGTGGAAAAAGCCTAAATGTCCATCAACTGATGAATGGATAAAGAAATTGTGGTTTAAATACACAATGGAGTACTATCTGGCAATGAGAAAGAATGAAATATGGCCCTTTGTAGCAATGTGGATGGAACTGGAGAGTGTTATGCTAAGTGAAATAAGCCATACAGAGAAGGACAGATACCATATGTTTTCACTTTTATGTGGATCCTGAGAAACTTAACAGAAACCCATGGGGGAGGGGAAGAAAAAAAAAAAGAGGTTAGAGTGGGAGAGAGCCAAAGCATAAGAGACTCTTAAAAACTGAGAACAAACTGAGGGTTGATGGGGGGTGGGAGGGAGGGGAGGGTAGGTGATGGGCATTGAAGAGGGCATCTTTTGGGATGAGCACTGGGTGTTGTATGGAAACTAATCTGGCAATAAATTTCATATATTAAAAAAAATAAAAATAAAATACCAAAGACATGAAAAAAACAACAAAAAATTGACAACAATTTAAATTGACAATTGACAGCATTGTAGATGGACAAAACATTTATCTATCTTGACCTTAGACTGATACATATGTTTGACTCATGTCTGCTAATGTTCTCCACTGATTTTCTAGATCAGTTCAGCATTTTTGGCATCTCTCCTATTATTTTTTTTTATTACATAACTTCCAAAAAGCTTACATGTTCTATCAAATAATAACACCCTAAATAAAAACTTAATTGCATAGAAAAACAATGACGAAGCCTTCAACAATCACCTCTTAGACTTCTGTCAGAATAAAAACTTGGCCTCAAAAGTCTCTTGTACATCTTTCTGTCTAAACCTGACCAAGGCACAAATCATATATTTTTCAGTTTTTTTAAAGCAATAAACCAGCCAGAAAATTGGGAAAAAGCAAGAGTTACTATAGCAAGGCCAGAATCTGCTTTAAAAGAAAGGCTTTCTAAGCTAAGTGAAATACTAGCTATTTGTTTGTTTGCTTGTTGTTTAAATGTATGTGAAGGGACACCTGGGTGACTCAGAAGGTTAAGCATCCAATTCTTGGTTTTGGCTCAGGTCACACTCTCACGTTCGTGGGATGAAGCCCCACATTGATTCCCTGCACTGCAAGCATGGATCCTGCTTGGGATTCTCTTTATCCTGTCTCTACCCCTCCCTCGCTCACATGGACATGTGCACTCTCCCTCCCTCAAAATAAATAAATACACATTTTTTTAAATGTTTGGGAAGGGGAGCCTGGGTAGCTCAGTCAGTTGAGTGTCCACCTTTGCTCAGATCATGATCTAATGGTTCATGGGCTCGAGGCCCACATCGGGTTTGTGCTGACAGCTGAGAGCCTGGAGCCTGCTTCAGATTTCGTGTTTACCTCTCTGCCCCTCACCCGCTCTTGCTCTCTCTCAAAAATGAATAAACATTTTTTGCAATTTTAATAAATAAATAAATGCATGGGAAAAAATTGTCAAGGAGTAATCACATTTTCTGTGAGTTTTAATCTGCATTTGCATTTACGAATCAATAACAGCTACTAGATATGTTTGATCATCGTGCTGGTGTGATTTCTTAAAACTCCCTTCCTAACTGCCAGAGGAATTTGTATCTGGCAACTGAGGCAGAGCAGAATACATGACTCCCAAAAATGACACTTTGGCATGTGGATTATTTTGAGTAAAGGCAATCAAGGCCTAACAGACTGAGAAAGAGGATTTTTTTTTAAACCTTTCCCTCAAATACCTAAAAGAATTTAGATAGGAAGCCCATACTAGGAGGAGAGCTATTATTACCAGAGACAATTTTTTTACATCAGAAAGACTTCTCTGCACAGTATGGCAAACATTTGTTTACCTAACATTTGCTTTTCCTATTTTCCTGTGACTTGTCTTCCTTCACTTTGAAGTCACACACCTACCTCTTTCTCCTTAGCTCAGGATGACATATAAGCCTCAATTGCCTCATTGTCGAGAGTATCATATCTTTGGAGTTCCCATATACACAGAATTAAATTTGTTTTTTCCTCCTGTTAATCTGTCTTACATCAACTTAATTATTAGACCGGCCAAAGAAACTAGAAGGGAAGAAGGAAAAGGCTTCCTCCCCTATACAATCTAACCTCCTTTCTCTTTTATAATGAAGCAAAAATCAATAGGCTTTCCCCCTAAGTTGTTTTTCTTTACCCTTAAACTCTCCATGCAATCCATTGAAATCCCTGTAATTCATTTCATTGTTTAAAACCATTCACTGCTGTGATTGCTGTACACAGGAAGTAAAGAACACATTTTTAAAAATAATAGCACTTTAACCTTGAATGACATACTTAAAGCAGGTCTCTTACTTTTTGGTATGAAGGGAAATTGGGAGGGGGCAGGGGAAGGAGAGGAATTATTTGCACAATTACTTAAATACTTGTATTTCTAAAAAATAAAATAGGGCATTTAGCTGAGACTTGTTCATACAAGTTTAATATACTTTCTATCTCTATTCCTTTGTCTCTCTCTTATTTCATCTGATTTAGAATTGGGTTAAGTTATAAGAAGATCAGCAAGCATCTGACCAAGAAATTAGGCTATAGGTAGGGGAAATTTTCTCGGAGCTACATAAGATTCTCAAAATTTTTTTTTAATTTTTTTCAATGTTTATTTATCTTTGAGAGAGAGAGAGACAGAGCATGAGTGGAGGAGAGGCAGAGATAGGGAGACACAGAATCTGCAGCGGGGTCCAGGCTCTGAGCTGTCAGCACAGAGCCTGACATGGGGCTTAAATCCACAAACTGTGAGATCATGACCAAAATCTATGCTTAACCGCCCCTGGGCACCCTGCTATATAATATTCTCTACAAGTTGTTGGGCAAACACATGTAACACATGTAACAGGACAACTAAAAAAACAAGGCAGTTAATGACAGCAATCCCATGAGAAGACATTTTGTATAATTAGGATTAAATGAAATTTTGTATGTAAAATACTCAGCCTTTGGTATATAGTAAGTGCTGAATAAGTAGCTTAAAAATGAAGCTCAAATTGGAGATCAGGTTTAGAGGGGTCAATTTAGGACTTAAATTGTAAAGTGCCTTGGTGGCTCAGTTGGTTAGGTGCCAAGACACTTAATTTTGGCTCAGGTCATGATTTCATGGTTCATGAGGCTCTACACGGCCAGCACAAAGTCTGCGTAGGATTCTCTCTCTCCCTTTCTCTCTGCCCCTCCCCCAACTTACTCACACATCTTCACTCTCTCTCAAAATTAATAAATATTAAAAAAAAAAAAAAAGAAAGTCTCCTAAATCCTAAACATGGAGGCTACAGAGACTAATTTCAAAGGGCTAGGAACTAATCTAGTTTAGACTATGTCAAGAAAAGCAGGAAATTGAACCTCTTCTGTCTCATTCTGCTCCATTCCCATTAATAAACCCCCAAACTAGATATTTTTATTGAACATATCTATATGTTGGGCACTCTGTTGGGTCTTTTACATACATTGTCTCATGATTTCTTACACTCTGGGAATGTTGTGGGGATTCCCACACCAATTTTCAATATGAGGAACAACTTCAGAAGGGGTTATAAATTTTCCCAGGGCTACACAGCTAATTTTTAATAAGAAGAATATTTGAGGGGTGCCTGGACAGCTCAATTAAGCATCCCAACTTCAGCTCAGGTCATGATCTTGCAGTTTGTGGGTTCGAGCCCTGCATCAGGCTCTGTGCTGACAGCGCAGAGCCTGGAGCCGGCTTCTGATTCTATGTTTCCCTCTCTCTCTGCACCTCCCCCACTCATGTTGTGTGTGTGTCTCTCTCTGTGTCAAAAATAAACATTTAAAAAATTAAAACAAAACAAAACAAAACAGGATTTGAAATCAGGTGTGCTTGACTTGAGAGCCTGTGCATTTTCCCCATCATACTGCACTGACTCCTTTTCATCTCCTGTTCCCTTCCTTCCATTCTCTCAGCCTCTGTTCAGTATTTCATTCTTTCTTCCCCAAGCGGTATTCACAGCTATTAACCTGGCTCCCTGTTAGTAGCTACAAAATGACATGGCAGTCTTGGGGGGGGGGGAGCCACATGGCGGAACAACATGGAAGGGTTTTGTGTGTCTCCCATCCATGAAATACAGCCAGATCAACACTAAACCATCCTGCACACCAAGAAAACTAATTGGAGGATTAACACAACAATCGTCACAACCTGAACCACAGAACTCAGCAGGTACGCAGCACAGAGAGATGAACTTGGGGAGCAAGAAGCCGAATTCTGCAGGGAGCCGCTTTTGCGGGCAGAGAAAGGATGGAGATGGCGAGGGGAGGTGGCGAGGGAGAGGGAAGAATACAGGAAAAGCACCCCTTGCCAAAAGCAGCTGGAGAGAAAGTGGAAAATCAGAAACAGCCGCAGGGAATAAACTAAAAAGGGAGAAAGGACAAAGGAGAGGGTTTAAATTCCATTAAGACTGTAAACAAGGGGAGCACAAAGTCTGCCACTCTGCAGCTCCATACCTGGCGGGGCTCTGGTGGGAAGGGCGAATCCCCAGGAACAGAGTGGGGTCCAGGAGGTTCTCGGGCCACACAGGGAAAAGCGGTTCCACTGCTGGAAGGACATTTGGTAGAGACTGTTGAGGCCACCTGGTCCCAGCAGACCTCAGAGAATGCCCACATTTGCTGTTGCTGGAACAAGGTCATTAAGGGTGAATCCTGGTGCTAGAAGTGTGTTGTGATTTTCCATAATCCCAGAAACGCTGCTGCTATGCTATCTCACGAACTTTTTCTGGGGCAGGCTGACACCTGGCTGCAGTCTTGGGGCTCCAGCAGCAGCAGGGTCCAGCAAGCGTTCCCAGGTGTAGCTGACATTTGGCCGTTGTTCGGCCATTGCTTGGTGAGACCCTCCCACAGAGGGGCTGAACGGGTCAAAGCCGCAGTCCCTCAGAAGTAAGAGGCCCGGAGGGAAACAGCTGCATCTGAGACAAAACTCGGGAGAGTGGTACTGCCTGGGGCCTGGTCACAGAAAATGAAGAGGTAGGAAGTGGACAAAAGCTGAAGACAGAGGACGGGTGCACGATTGCTGATCTGGGAGAACAGAGTTCATTCGGTACTAGAGACTGGGTAACTGAGTGACACCATTTTCATCACTCTTGCACATGCGCATATGCACCTATGAACATAGCAACAATCCACCCCAGTAGGCTAGCAGCGCCATCTAGTGGAGAATGGAGCCGTTACACTGAGCCCCGCCCAACTGGGCCAACCTCTCTCTTCAACAACACAAGTCTCACCAGGCAGTGAGACTTAGTTTATGGAGTATAAACCACTTCAGTCTGACTTCTACAGGAAAATGAAGTAATTTCAGTGCTTTTCATTCTGTTATCAGGTCCATATATTCCATTTTCTTTTTTTTTTCTCTCTTTTTCACCTCTTTTTCTTGCATACAGAAAGAGAAAAACTTTATTTTTAATTTCAATTTCTATTAAAAATATTTTCTTTAATTTTTTACTATATTTTTTGCTTTTATGTAAATATTTTCAAATTCTATTTTGCTTCCATCATTTTATTTTAGTCTATGACAGTGTATTCCCTTTTTAAAATTTTGAAACGATTTCTTTTCTCTATTTTCTTTTTCATTTCTTTTTCTTGAATACAGAAAGAGAAAAAACTCATTTTTATTTTTAATTTTTATTAAAAATATTTTCTTTAATTTTTTCTACTAAATTCTTTACTTTCGTGTAAATTTTTTGAAATTCTATTTTATTCCCATCATCTCATTTTAGTCTACTTCAGTGTATCATTTTTTCAAGTTCTCAAAAGCTTTCCTTCCCCCCCCCCTTTTTTTCTCTAATTGTCAAATCACTTTTTTTATCTCTAATCTGTCAAATCAACATCCAGACCAAAGCACACCTAGGATCTAGCATCATTTACTTGATTTTGTGTGTGTGTATGTGTGTGTAGTTTTTTAATTTTAATTTTTTTAATGTTAACTTTTCCACCTCATTAATTCCTTTTCTCCATTCAAAATGAAAAAAACGAAGGAATTCACCCCAAAAGAAAGGGTATGAAAAAATGACAGCCAGGGATTTAATGAACACAGATACAAGCAAGATGTCTGAACCACAATTTAGAATCACGATAATAAGAATACTAGCTGGAGTTGAAAATAGACCAGAATCCCTTTCTGTGGAGATAGAAGAAGTAAAAACTAGTCAGGATGAAATAAAAAATGCTATAGCTGAGCTGCAGTCATGGATGGATGCAGCAGCGGCAAGGACGGATGAGGCAGAACAGAGAATCAGCGATATAGAAGACAGACTTAGAGAGAATAATGAAGCAGAAAAAAGGAGGGAGATGAAGGCAAAAGAGCACGATTTAAGAATTAGAGAAATCAGTGACTCATTAAAAAGGAACAACATCAGAATCATAGGGGTCCCAGAAGAGGAAGAGAGAGAAATAGGGGTAGAAGGGTTATGTGAGCAGATCATAGCAGAAAACTTTCCTAACCTGGGGAAAGACACAGACATCAACATCCAGGAAGCACAGAGGACCCCATTAGATTCAACAAAAACCGACCATCAACAAGGCATATCATAGTCAAATTCACAAAATACTCAGGCAAGGAGAGAATCATGAACGCAGCAAGAGAAAAAAAAAGTCCTAGCCTACAAGGGAAGACAGATCAGGTTTGCAGCAGACCTATCCACAGAAACTTGGCAGGCCAGAAAGGAGTGGCAGGATATATCCAGTGTGCTGAATCAGAAAAATATGCAGCCAAGAATACTTTATCCAGCAAGGCTGGCATTCAAAATAGGAGAGATTAAAAGTTTCCCAGACAAACAAAAATTAAAGGAGTTTGTGACCACTAAACCAGCCCTGCAAGAAATTTTAAGGGGGACTCTCTGAGGCGAGAAGAGATGAATATATATATATATATATATATATATATATATATATATATGGAAAGCAACAAAGATTAGAGAGGACCAGAGAACATCACCAAACTCCAACTCTACAAGCATCATAATGGCAATAAATTCATATCTTTCAATACTCACTCTAAACATCAATGGACTCAATGCTCCAATCAAAAGACATGGGGTAACAGAATAGAGAAGAAAACAAGATCCATCTATATGCTGTTGACAAGAGACCCACTTTAGACCGAAAGACGCCTTCAGATTGAAAGTAAGGGGATGGAGAACCATGTATCATGCTAATGGTCAACAAAAGAAAGCCAGAGTAGCCACACTTATATCAGACAATCTAGACTGTCCAGCAATGGACAGATCATCTAAGCAAAAAAATCAACAAGGAAACAATGGCTTTGAATGACACACTGGACCAGATGGACTTAACAGATATATTCAGAACATTTCATCCTAAAGCAGCAGAATATACATTCTTCTCCAGCGCACATGGAACGTTCTCCAGAATAGACCATATGCTGGGACACAAATCGGCCCTTAGCAAGTACAAAAAGATCAAGATCATACCGTGCATATTTTCAGACCACAACACTATGAAACTCGAAATCAACCACAAGAAAAAATTTGGAAAGCTAACAAATACTTGGAGACTGAAGAACATCCTGCTAAGGAATGAATGGGCTAACCAAGAAGTTAAAGAGGAAATTAAGAAGTACATGGAAGCCAATGAAAATGATAACACCACAACCCAAAACGTCTGGGACGCAGCAAAGGTGGTCATAAGAGGAAAGTATATAGCAATCCAGGCCTTCCTACAGAAGGAAGAAAGATCTCAGATACAGAAACTAACCTTACACCTTAAGGGGCTGGAGAAAGAACTGCAAATAAAACCCCAAGCCAGCAGAAGACAGGAAATAATAAAGACTAGAGCAGAAATCAATGCTATCGAAACCAAAACAAAAAACAAAAAACAAACAAACAAAAAAAACAACAGTAGAACAGATCAATGAAACCAGAAGCTGGTTCTTTGAAAGAATGAACAAAATTGATAAATCACTAGCCAGTTTGATCAAAAAGAAAAAGGAAAGGACCCAAATAAATAAAATCCAGAATGAAAGAGAGATAACAAGCAACACAACAGAAATAAAAACAATAAGAGAATATTATGAGCAATTATATGCCAATAAAATGGGCACTCTGGAAGAAATGGACAAATTCCTAGAAACATAGACACTACCCAAACTGAAACAGGAAGAAATAGAAAATTTGAACAGACCCATAAGCAGTAAGGAAATCAACTTAGTAATCAAAACTCTCCCAAAAAACAAGAGTCCAGGGCCAGATGGCTTTCCAGGGGAATTCTACCAAACATTGAACGAAGACTGAACACCTATTCTCTTGAAGCTGTTCCAAAAAATAGAAATGGTAGGAAAACTTCCAAAATCTTTCTATGAAGCCAGCATTACCTTGATCCCAAAACCAGACAGAGACCCCACTAAAAAGGAGAACTATAGACCAATTTCCCTGATGAACATGGACGCAAAAATCCTCAGTAAGATATTAGCCAACCGGATCCAACAATACATTAAAAAAATTGTTCGCCATGACCAAGTGTGATTTATACCTGGGATGCAGGGCTGGTTCAATATCCGCAAAACAATTAACGCGATTCATCACATCAATAAAAGAAAGGACAAGAGCCATATGATCCTCTCAATAGATGCAGAGAAAGCATTTGGCAAGATGCACCATCCTTTCTTGATAAAAACCCTCAAGAAGGTAGGAGAGAAGGAGCATACCTCGAGATCATAAGAGCCATATATGAACGACCCAACGCTAATATCATCGTCAATGGGGAGGAACTGAGAGCTTTCCCCGCCTAAGGTCAGGAACAAGACAGGGATGTCCACTCTCGCCACTGTTATTCAACATAGTATTGGAAGTCTTAGCCTCTGCAATCAGACAACACAAAGAAATAAAAGGCATCCAAATCGGCCAGGAGGAGGTCAAACTTTCACTCTTTGCAGATGACATGATACTCTATATGGAAAACCCAAGATATTCCACCAAAAAACTACTAGAGCTGATTCATGAATTCGGCAAAGTTGCAGGATATAAAATCAATGCACAGAAATTGATTGCATTCCTATACACCAACAATGAAGCGACAGAAAGAGAAATCAAGGAATCGATCCCATGTACAGTTGCCCCAGAACCCATAAAATACCTAGGAATAAATCTAACCAAAGAGGTGAAAAATCTATACACCGAAAACTATAGAAAGCTTATGAAAGAAATCGAAGAAGTCACACAAAAAAATGGAAAAAGATTCCATGGTCCTGGATGGGAAGAACAAATACTGTTAAAATGTCAATACTACCCAAAGCAATCTACATATTCGATGCAATCCCTATCAAAATAACACCAGCATTCTTCACAGAGCTAGAACAAATAATCCTAAAATTCGTATGGAACCAGAAGAGACCCCAAATAGCCAAAGCGATCTTGAAGAAGAAAACCAAAGCAGGAGGCATCACAAGCCCAGACTTCAAGCTATACTACAAAGCTGTAATCATCAAGACAGTATGGCACTGGCACAGGAACAGACACTCAGATCAATGGAACGGAATAGAGAACCCAGAAATGGACCCACAAATATGGCCAACTAATCTTTGACAAAGCGGGAAAGAATATCCAATGGAATAGAGACAGTCTCTTCAGCAAGTGGTGCTGGGAAAACTGGACAGCGACATGCAGAAGAAGGAACCTGGACCACTTTCTTACACCATACACAAAAATAAACTCAAAATGGATGAAAGACCGAAATGCAAGACAGCAAGCCATCAAAATCCTCGAGGAGAAAGCAGGCAAAAACCTCCTTGGTCTTGGCCGCAGCAACTTCTTACTCAACACGTCTCTGGAGGCAAGGGAAACAAAAGCAAAAATGAACTACTGGGACCTCATCAAAATAAAAAGCTTCTGCACAGCGAAGGACACAATCAGCAAAACTAAAAGGCAACCTACAGAATGGGAGAAGATATTTGCAAACGACATATGAGATAAAGGGTTAGTATCCAAAATCTATAAAGAACTTATCGAACTCAACACCCAAAAAACAAATAATCCAGTGAAGAAATGGGCAAAAGACATGAAGAGGCACTTCTCCAAAGAAGACATCCAGATGGTCAACCGACACATGAAAAAATGCTCAACATCACTCGTCATCAGGGTAATACAAATCAAAACCACAATGACATACCACCTGACACCTGTCAGAATGGCTAACATTAACAACTCAGGCAACAACAGATGTTGGTGAGGATGCGGAGAAAGAGGATCTCTTTTGCATTGTTGGTGGCAATGCAAGCTGGTGCAGCCACTCTGTAAAATGGTATGGAGGTTCCTCAAAAAACTAAAAATAGAACTACCTTGTGAGCCAGCAACTGCACTACTAGGTATTTATCCAAGGGATACAGGTGTGCTGGTTCGAAGGGACACGTGCACCCCCATGTTTATGGCAGCACTGTCAACAATAGCCAAAGTATGGAAAGAGCCCAAGTGTCCATTGATGGATGAATGGATAAAGAAGATGTGGTGTATATATACACATATGTATATGTATGTATATGTACATATATATGTGTGTGTGTATACACACACACACACACACACAATGGAGTATTACTCGGCAATCCAAAAGAATGAAATCTTGCCATTTGCAACTACGTGGATGGAACTCGAGGGTATTATGCTAAGTGAAATTAGTCTGTTGAGAAAGACAAAAATCATATGACTTCCCTCATCTGAGGACTTTAAGAGACAAAACAGATGAACATAAGGGAAGAGAAACAAAAATAATATAAAAACAGGGAGGGGGAGAAAACAGAAGAGACTCATGAATATGGAGAACAAACTGAGGGTTACTGGAGGGTTTGTGGGAAGGGGATCAGTTAAATGGCTAAGGCGCAGTAAGAAATCCACTCCTGAAATCATTGTTGCACTATAAGCTAACCTTTTGGATGTAAAGTATAAAAAAAAATTAAAAGAAAAGAAAAAGGAAAAAAATGACATAGCAATCTTTGTATGAGCAAGTTGGATATGTCATTCCTCTGTGTAAAAGTTTGTGATAACTCCACATCATCCAGGATGAAGTCCAAGCTTCTGAGTATATGCACCCTTTACTGTAGACATTTCAGTCAATTCATACCTTCCCCAACAAGTGAGGCTTCTTTTGCTCTCGTGCCTTACCCAGTCTGCCTCCTAAATGATATCTCTCACTTCATCTTTCCTCTTCATCTAGCTAATCCTCACCATCAACTCTAATCTCATGACACCTCTTCATATAAACCTTTTCTATGCCTCTTCACACTCACTGTAAGTGTCCCCTAAGCCAGACTTTCTACTTGAAACCTACTCCTGGTATCCCAGCCCATCTCTCCTCTGGAATCTCAAATGTCTTACAAATTCACAACCAAATATTTACTATATCAGTGGTTCATAGTCTGGTGAGTATCAGAATCTCACCTGGAAATCAAACCAAGACCATAGGATTGTTGGAGTAGAGTAAAGCCTGGGTTTTCTATTTCTGCCAAGGTTCTGATGCCAAAGTTTGAGGGCCACGATATTATAGTATCCTGAATTACTCACTAATAGTTCCATATGAGTGAGTGTTCTCTCTAACCTGATTTGAAACTCCTAAAGAGAAAGATACTTATTCTTGGGTATCTCTCTTTCTATCCCACTCAGCCCTCCATCATCAATATTATTCATTAATTATGAGAGCTGGATTCTCTTGTATCAGCTCTTTGCAGACCCATAATTCTTGATAAATTAGGGTAGGGAAGGATAAAGATACCCACTTTAGAATAGTTAGAGAGGTAGCTTATGGTGAGCTGCTACACATTGCTCAATTATGAATTCTACAGTATACTTACATAGGTTATGCCATTTTCTGTTTGATACTTTCAAGAGTCTCCTCTTTGGACATTTTGTTTCTGTGTCAATTACAGTACTAACAAATAGATATGCCTCAATATTTTCACATGTCATTGTGTCCTTTATACTTAAAACATATTTTACTCAACAATGTAATTTAAAAAAAATTTTTAATATCACAGGACTTTTACTTTCCATCTATCCAGTTAATATTATAAGAGAACCTATAGCCAAAAAAAAAAAAAGCGTTAGAATACCAGATAGCTACTGATCTAAAATTTATTCAACAATCTGGTGGAATGTCATGCGTCATATGGGCACATGGATGTTTATGGAATTGAATATCATACCACACAATAGTCTGTGCACATGAAACTGCTGAGAGGGTGGTAACTGTCAAAAGTCATATAGTCCATCTAGCCTCCAGAGGAAACTGCATCTAAGAAATTCCTGTCTCCTTGTTTCATATTCAGGGCATGATTTCTCCAAGAAAAGGAGAATCAACAATTTCCTTGGTAACTGGTCCCAGTCCCTGACAACACTGCTGTTGGTATATTTCTCCTGTCAGAACCTAAGCTGTTCAAAGCAATCAGCAGCATGGGCATCACCTGGGGGCTTGTCAGAAATGCAGAATCTTGGGCCCACCCCAGTCCTACTGGATCAGAACCTGCATTCTAACAAGACACTCAGGTGGTTCATGTGCACTTTAAAGTTTGAGATGCTTTGCCCTTAGTTCATAAGGCTAAGAATCTAAATAGGAAACTAGGGTTTACAAGTCATGAGCTAGGCTTCAGAAGCATTGGATCAAAATGTAGAACATAAGTGATGTGTTCTCCCAACTACATTAGAAGTTTTAGGACTAATCGGTCAAGAAACAAGGATTCATTGGTATTCATTCTGTACTACTCAACCGGAGGCACTGGGTTCAAGTCCAAAGGAAGAGGGAATCATGGTGGGGTGTTTCCTGAAATGGTTTGCAAGGGAAGAAGGAGCAGCTTCTGCAATGTTTGGCCATAAATTAAACAAAAGGGATGTTGGAACACATGAAATTATTTACTACAGGCCCTCCTTACTGAACCAAATAAAGTGTTTCTCAGGAAATGTCATTTGCTATGAACTTAATATATTTTCTTAAGTTTCTAAAAAATCACTTCAAATATTAATACTTTTTTTTAATTTTCTTAATGCTTGTTTATTTTTGAGAGAGAGCACACACATGCAAGAGCAGGGGAGGAGTAGAGAGGGAGACAGAGGATCTGAAAAGGCTCCACGCTGACAGTAGAGAGTCCAATGTGGGTCACAAACTCGCGAACCATGAGATCATGACCTAAGCCAAAGTGAGACATTTAACCAACTGAGCTACCCAGGCGCCCCACAAAAATGAGTACTTTAGATTCTTACTGCTTTTCAGTGATCAATGTTTTCCTATACTATAGCTTTACATTTCTTTTCCAAAGTATTTTCCTCTTAGTTATTAAAAAGCCTATAAACAACAATTTAACCAACAGACTAAAACATATCTTCCATAAATACCTGATCTTAACAACTACCATTACATGGAATGCTTACTATGTGCCAAGCACTATATAGATTAAATAATTTTATTTTCACAACAAAGGTTAGAGGTACGTGCTATGATTGCCCCATTGTACAGATGAGACAACTGAGGCACAGTCATCATTATTAACTAACTTGTCCAAAGTCACATAGCCAGTAAGCAGCAGAGCCAGTTCTGAACCTATGCTCTTATCCACTATACTTCAGTATACTAAAAGGTGTGTGATAAATAACACCTGCTTTGATTTTCTATAGTTCACCTTAATTTCAACTGTAATCCTAAACCATCCTCAACCGGGCTCATTCTCGGGGCTTCCCGTGTGCACACTCTCTAATACTGTGCCAGTGCTAAAGTCATAGAGGGTGCCCAACACTGATGAGGCCTGTTGTCATTGGTCATCCCTCCACAGGGTCCACTTCTGGCACCTATTTATGTGGTCTGTCAAGTTCCCTGATCTACTGCTTCTGAGCCACTCAAGGATAGGGTGAACCCAGCCTCCTAAGGGCTCTATGGCACCATGTTCTCTGGTACTCCACAAGGCACCCTCCCTGAGTCATGCTATATCTTGGGTATAATCAAAGTACAGAGAATAATCATACAATCTTCCTCACTTGGGCAATTGTATCCTACTCAATAGTTTATGCCTTTGAAAAACAGAATGGGAATCCTTGTTCTCTGAGGCAAAGAAAAACAAGGTGCACTAGCTGCTTGAATTAGAAAAGGAAACAGAAAGAAATATTTGAGACTGTTATACAGCCACACTTGAGTCATTGCCACTAGATAAATAACAACTGAAAACATCAAGAGGAGATAAAGTTTGATTCCTTTGAAATGAAAAAGGACACCAGGTGACTTAGATTAACCCTGGGTACCAAGATACTGAGGTAAGCATGGTCTCTTTGGGGCTGATATGGAATGGAAGTGTTTAAGCAAGAAGAAGCAGAGGTCTTCTGTTGTGGACATTCTGCCCAAAGTCATTAAGAGCAGACCAGGACTTGAGCACAAAGGAGGGAAAACCATGTTGCCTGTATGTCCTTGGTGAGCCACCTGGGAGTTGTGGCCTGTCATTTTGGCTATAATCAAATGGTTTCTCCATCCCGATACTCCAGAGTAACTGGTATACGTTCTGGCAAGGACAGAGGAAGAAATGCCTGTCGAGATGGGATGATGAAAGGATCTATGACCTATGACCTAAGCTTCCTCTCAAGCTATGATGACCAAATTTCTGACCATCAAATATCACAAGAATGCCATTTTTCATTAATCTTCACAAACAACATTGAAAGCTAAAGAAAATGCCCATGTTAACTTAAGTCTCCCCACAAAATATAGAATTCCTTCTAAAACCAAAAGTTATTAAGGTTGAAATAGCAACTAAAAACATGATTGTCTCTCCTACTGAGAATAGGGATGTCCTCAGAAATAGGAGAAATCAGTTCAGGTGCTTAGCTTATTGGTGTACCTAAGGAACCTAAAACAGTGCCTGTTCCATAGTGTAAATGGACAAATATTTGAGGTTTGAATGAATGGCTGAACAAGCCAAATAGCATACTGGGATTCTGACTTGGACATGGCTATGGAAATGCATAGAAAGATTCCTTGGGCCTTCATACAGCTGGACCCTGGCCACTGCATTGTGCTCATGGGCCACTGAGGAAAACAGATGTCAGAATCAATACCTCACAGGGCTTGGGCAAAAGACAAGAAGATTCTTGTTTCTTTTATGTCTTATATAGTACAGACCTATGTTGATGAAGATTTAGCTTAGGCTGTGAATAAAACTTCTTATGACTGTGATTTGAACAAGACAAAGCTTGTTTCTCTCTGATGTCAAAGTTGGACAAGAGATACTTCAGAGTTGTGTGGTGACTGTGCTCCATAGTGCAAGTTTTTTTACCTAAAAGGGCTTTGGGAATCTAGGTTCTACCTTGCAGTTCTGCCTTGCATGGCCTCCATTCCCATGGCTACCTTATAGTCCAAGATGGAAGCTCCAAGTTCAGCCATCATCCCAGCATTCCAACCAAACTGTAGAAGGAAAGAAAAAATAAGAAAAAGGGCAGGGGCATATGCAAGCTGTCTTTTGGAGGACATTCCCACAACCACCACAAACATTATCCCATTAGCCAGAACTTAGTCAAATGGACACACTCAGGTACAAGGAAGGCGGTTAAATGTAGGCTTTCTTCTGGGCAGTGTGTATCCTTACACATTCTATTATTACAATAGGAGAGAACAAATACTGAGAGACAATAGCAGTCTCTTTCCCAACAGCTAATCCTCCTGAATGGAAATGGAGTCCAAAATACTAACAGAAATGACACTGGATTTCTGAAGCCTTTCTACCCAAGGAGCACTTGCTTTACATATAGCTCACTGACAATAGAAAAGGCCAAGTACTATTACTTTATGGGTACAAGACAGAGGCTGTGTTAAGCAACAGTGATTTACTGTTATTATTTTAACTATCACTTATTGAGTACTTGCCACAGACAAGTCACTTATGCCAAGAGGTTTTTGTCATTGTTCCATTTAATCCTTACAAAAACCCTCTGATATTGATGCCAAAACTGAGGCCTTAAGAGAATGAATAATTCTAATAAAGGGAGGAGACGGGATTACTTCTTGGATATATTTAGTGCAAGAGCCTGTGTTCTCCAACAGCATCAGTATTTGTGGCCAACCCAAGACTGAATTAGCAAGTGAAGGTCTATTCCATAAGACCCAGCTTGTCCATTTGTGTAAACTGATTTATTTTAAAAATATCATCTTGAGCACTTAATACCCATGGTACGCTGGTCCCTGGGGTGAGCAAAAAACTCATGGAGCTTAAAGACTTGTGGGGGTGAAGTCATTAATCAATTATTCTGAGGAATAACCTTGATGACAGCCACAAAAGAAATTTTCATGGTACCATGAAAGCATAGAATTCAAGGATGTGGGCTAGTCTGGCAGATATGAAAAGGACTCCCTAAAGGAGGAACAATTCGAGCTGAGAGATGAGGGATGGCTGATGCGTAGTGAAGGCTGAAAGTATTCTGAGCACAAGATACCATGTGCAAAGGCTGTGAAGTGGCCAGGCAGATGGCATGTTTAGAAACAAAGCTGCATGTTTAGAGTGAAGTGAATGTTGACAATAAGTGAGGCTAGAGGAATGGGAACCTAGTTATGAAAGTCATTGGAAATATTTTGGTTTTTAATCTAAGAACAACTAGAAATCTATTGATGTGTTTCCACACAAAGTGGTGGGGAGTGGGGGAGGTGGAGTTGGGATCCTGACACATATTGTGTTGCATTTTCGTGAGGAAAGAATATTATCTTATTCCCCACTGCATCCCACACACATAGCAGGCAGTAAAAACATATTGATGAGATGAATTAATACATGAATAGATAACTTTGAGACTGGCACTCTGGTTACAGTGTAGAGAATACTAATGACACGGGGAAGCAAGAATGTGCCAGGGGGGCCACGTAAGGGGCTATTTCAGAACTAAATAGAAGGACCTCGTGATAGATTGAATACAGCATGGGGTGGAGAGGTATCAGGATAGCTCCCAGGTTTCTGGCATGAGTCACTGGGTAGATGACAGCCCCATTCATTGACACTGGGAAAAGGGCCAGGTTTGAGAAGGAAGGTCACATCATGTCACCAGAGTAGTTTCCATTTATATAACCACAAGCTGTGAATTCTTTCTACAAAGGTAGCAGAAAATAATGAAAATACATCCAAATGAGCTCAAACTGCAAATCTGGAACAAGAAGTGGCCTTGGGTCTCCTGACCCTGTCTAGTTCCTCCAAGTTTGAGAGTCAATCACTATAAGTTAAAATAAAATCTCCCTTTGGACACTTACCCCTCAACATTTGTGATATAGAGCTCAAATAAATCTGAAAAGTCAGTCTGTGTTGATTGGATACATATGGAACATAAAGTTACTCAAAGTGCATTGGCTTGGTAATGGTAGAGGCAGTATGGGGATGGTATGTGCAATAGTTTCAGCTCTTTTGAAAAAAATAAATCACCAACTATACACTTACCACCTGACTAAACTGGTGGCCGTTGGGGAAACAACTGAATTATTAGCAATGTTATAGCTCATTATACCCCTTTTCATCAGCTCCCGTTCTGTAGCACAATCAGAACTACCAAAAACAGAGATCTCACGGAGCTGGTTTGGACAATTTATTATAGCCCAGTGACACTTCAGTTTCATTTGGTCTGAGAAACTTCACTGTCAGACTTGGTAATACAGACTGTCCTAGGAAGGAAAACTTATGACCTAGTGATCCAGTAGGCATAAAATGAACTGATTTTACAGGCTGGGAGATTATTTGTGTACCTTAAAATCCTAAGACTACAATCCATATATCCAGTAGTCTATCTAAAGTAAGACATGTTGTTAAAATATCTTAACCACTGGCATCCTGCTTTATCCTTCCATAGGATGGTAATTTTCCAAAACTAAAATCTCATGGTTCCCTGAGGTAAGAATGATTGACAACATTTTACACTACAGATGGCTGAGCAGATGTGCACATAGGTATGATACCTCACTGCAAACAAGTTGGCCAATCAGAAAGGAGCTGAGAATTGCACTCTGAAGCAATTGTGAATTCTATCCAGAGAGATCAGAGATCCAACTTATATAAGATGGCCCCATTTTTAACCACGTTGGAATACAGAATTAGGCTATACTTGAGCCTAATCAAGTATCACCCCATCTATAGCTAGTATTCCCACCCTGATGAATTATACAGCAAGTTTCAGTTCAAGAAAACCATTGCTTATACAATACTATGGTTAAGAGAACAGTCCTTGGAAACAAACAGACCTGATGCTGAATCCACACTTTGCCTGTGAAAATGGGGAAAATTACATAGTTTCTCTGAGACTCAGGCGCTTCTCCTAGAATATTGTAATAAAATTGCCTACTTTGTAGGAATGTTGTAAGTATAAATGAGAATAAGCATAGTGTTTGACATATTCCAAGAACTAAGAGTATTAGTAATTCTTAGAATTGCGTAATCAGTGCCTGAAAATCATGGCACAAAAACACTTTATTTCTCTGTATTGAAAGCAATAAAGCACAGAATAGTGGATCCTGATACTTCCTACCAAAATAGATATAACTTGAGTTATAGTCCAACCAAGTAGCTACAAGTTATAGTCCAAATCAAGTAGCTGCAAGAATGATATTTCTTTGAATTCTTCTGTTTTACCTTTTTCAAAGATGGAAAATTATTTGCTATGCTCCATAATATACAATGGGTATTTGTAGATTTAAATTAATAAATTTGAATAAAATGTCCTCTGGGAACATATGGCATATTAATCATATACTCTTTGGTGAGGAATTCTGCCTGGCTCTGAGAATCATAGTGAGGAAGGAACAAGACTGTTGGAGCCAAATATTGCTGGGGCCTTGAAATTTGGTCCTACCTCTTACACAAGCAAGTAACTTACCTCTCTAGGTATTGGTTTTCACATATGTAAAATTGTAATAAAAATATTTCCTTTAAAATGTTTGCTTCCATTCCCTCTCTTTCACCCATTCCCATCTCTATCTTGCCACTTCCAGCTTTCTCAAGTTCCCAGAGGTATAACAAGATACTACTTTAAAAATTATTTTAAACATATTTATAGAGTTTAATGCTAAGCACCACGATAAAGGTTGAACACTAAAAGATAATTTTAACTTGTTTTAGTTTTAATTTTTTTAAATGTACATCCAAATTAGTTAGCTTATAGTACAACAATGATTTCAGGAGTGGAATCCTTGGTGCCCCTTACCCATTTAGCCCATCCCCCTCCTGCAACCCCTCCAGTAACCCTCTGTTCTCCATATTCATGAGTCTCTTCTGTTTTCTCCCCCTCCCTGTTTTTATATTATTTTTGTTTCTCTTCCCTTATGTTCATCTGTTTTGTCTCTTAAAGTCCTCAGATGAGGGAAGTCATATGATTTTTGTCTTTCTCAACAGACTAATTTCACTTAGCATAATACCCTCGAGTTCCATCCACGTAGTTGCAAATGGCAAGATTTCATTCTTTTGGATTGCCGAGTAATACTCCATTGTGTGTGTGTGTGTGTGTGTGTGTGTGTATACACACACACATATATATGTACATATACATACATATACATATGTGTATATATACACCACATCTTCTTTATCCATTCATCCAACAATGGACACTTGGGCTCTTTCCATACTTTGGCTATTGTTGACAGTGCTGCCATAAACATGGGGGTGCACGTGTCCCTTCGAACCAGCACACCTGTATCCCTTGGATAAATACCTAGTAGTGCAGTTGCTGGCTCACAAGGTAGTTCTATTTTTAGTTTTTTGAGGAACCTCCATACCATTTTACAGAGTGGCTGCACCAGCTTGCATTGCCACCAACAATGCAAAAGAGATCCTCTTTCTCCGCATCCTCACCAACATCTGTTGTTGCCTGAGTTGTTAATGTTAGCCATTCTGACAGGTGTCAGGTGGTATGTCATTGTGGTTTTGATTTGTATTACCCTGATGACGAGTGATGTTGAGCATTTTTTCATGTGTCGGTTGACCATCTGGATGTCTTCTTTGGAGAAGTGCCTCTTCATGTCTTTTGCCCATTTCTTCACTGGATTATTTGTTTTTTGGGTGTTGAGTTCGATAAGTTCTTTATAGATTTTGGATACTAACCCTTTATCTCATATGTCGTTTGCAAATATCTTCTCCCATTCTGTAGGTTGCCTTTTAGTTTTGCTGATTGTGTCCTTCGCTGTGCAGAAGCTTTTTATTTTGATGAGGTCCCAGTAGTTCATTTTTGCTTTTGTTTCCCTTGCCTCCAGAGACGTGTTGAGTAAGAAGTTGCTGCGGCCAAGACCAAGGAGGTTTTTGCCTGCTTTCTCCTCGAGGATTTTGATGGCTTTCTGTCTTGCATTTCGGTCTTTCATCCATTTTGAGTTTATTTTTGTGTATGGTGTAAGAAAGTGGTCCAGGTTCCTTCTTCTGCATGTCGCTGTCCAGTTTTCCCAGCACCACTTGCTGAAGAGACTGTCTCTATTCCATTGGATATTCTTTCCCGCTTTGTCAAAGATTAGTTGGCCATATTTGTGGGTCCATTTCTGGGTTCTCTATTCCGTTCCATTGATCTGAGTGTCTGTTCCTGTGCCAGTGCCATACTGTCTTGATGATTACAGCTTTGTAGTATAGCTTGAAGTCTGGGCTTGTGATGCCTCCTGCTTTGGTTTTCTTCTTCAAGATCGCTTTGGCTATTTGGGGTCTCTTCTGGTTCTATACGAATTTTAGGATTATTTGTTCTAGCTCTGTGAAGAATGCTGGTGTTATTTTGATAGGGATTGCATCGAATATGTAGATTGCTTTGGGTAGTATTGACATTTTAACAGTATTTGTTCTTCCCATCCAGGACCATGGAATCTTTTTCCATTTTTTTGTGTGACTTCTTCGATTTCTTTCATAAGCTTTCTATAGTTTTTGGTGTATAGATTTTTCACCTCTTTGGTTAGATTTATTCCTAGGTATTTTATGGGTTCTGGGGCAACTGTACATGGGATCGATTCCTTGATTTCTCTTTCTGTCGCTTCATTGTTGGTGTATAGGAATGCAATCAATTTCTGTGCATTGATTTTATATCCTGCAACTTTGCCGAATTCATGAATCAGCTCTAGTAGTTTTTTGGTGGAATATCTTGGGTTTTCCATATAGAGTATCATGTCATCTGCAAAGAGTGAAAGTTTGACCTCCTTCTGGCCGATTTGGATGCCTTTTATTTCTTTGTGTTGTCTGATTGCAGAGGCTAAGACTTCCAATACTATGTTGAATAACAGTGGCGAGAGTGGACATCCCTGTCTTGTTCCTGACCTTAGGCGGGGAAAGCTCTCAGTTCCTCCCCATTGACGATGATATTAGCGTTGGGTCGTTCATATATGGCTCTTATGATCTCGAGGTATGCTCCTTCTCTCCTACCTTCTTGAGGGTTTTTATCAAGAAAGGATGGTGCATCTTGCCAAATGCTTTCTCTGCATCTATTGAGAGGATCACATGGCTCTTGTCCTTTCTTTTATTGATGTGATGAATCGCGTTAATTGTTTTGCGGATATTGAACCAGCCCTGCATCCCAGGTATAAATCACACTTGGTCATGGCGAACAATTTTTTTAATGTATTGTTGGATCCGGTTGGCTAATATCTTACTGAGGATTTTTGTGTCCATGTTCATCAGGGAAATTGGTCTATAGTTCTCCTTTTTAGTGGGGTCTCTGTCTGGTTTTGGGATCAAGGTAATGCTGGCTTCATAGAAAGATTTTGGAAGTTTTCCTACCATTTCTATTTTTTGGAACAGCTTCAAGAGAATAGGTGTTCAGTCTTCGTTCAATGTTTGGTAGAATTCCCCTGGAAAGCCATCTGGCCCTGGACTCTTGTTTTTTGGGAGAGTTTTGATTACTAAGTTGATTTCCTTACTGCTTATGGGTCTGTTCAAATTTTCTATTTCTTCCTGTTTCAGTTTGGGTAGTGTCTATGTTTCTAGGAATTTGTCCATTTCTTCCAGAGTGCCCATTTTATTGGCATATAATTGCTCATAATATTCTCTTATTGTTTTTATTTCTGTTGTGTTGCTTGTTATCTCTCTTTCATTCTGGATTTTATTTATTTGGGTCCTTTCCTTTTTCTTTTTGATCAAACTGGCTAGTGATTTATCAATTTTGTTCATTCTTTCAAAGAACCAGCTTCTGGTTTCATTGATCTGTTCTACTGTTGTTTTTTTTGTTTGTTTGTTTTTTGTTTTTTGTTTTGGTTTCGATAGCATTGATTTCTGCTCTAATCTTTATTATTTCCTGTCTTCTGCTGGCTTGGGGTTTTATTTGCAGTTCTTTCTCCAGCCCCTTAAGGTGTAAGGTTAGTTTCTGTATCTGAGATCTTTCTTCCTTCTGTAGGAAGGCCTGGATTGCTATATACTTTCCTCTTATGACCACCTTTGCTGCGTCCCAGACGTTTTGGGTTGTGGTGTTATCATTTTCATTGGCTTCCATGTACTTCTTAATTTCCTCTTTAACTTCTTGGTTAGCCCATTCATTCCTTAGTAGGATGTTCTTCAGTCTCCAAGTATTTGTTAGCTTTCCAAATTTTTTCTTGTGGTTGATTTCGAGTTTCATAGTGTTGTGGTCTGAAAATATGCACGGTATGATCTTGATCTTTTTGTACTTGCTAAGGGCCGATTTGTGTCCCAGCATATGGTCTATTCTGGAGAACGTTCCATGTGCGCTGGAGAAGAATGTATATTCTGCTGCTTTAGGATGAAATGTTCTGAATATATCTGTTAAGTCCATCTGGTCCAGAGTGTCATTCAAAGCCCTTGTTTCCTTGTTGATTTTTTTGCTTAGATGATCTGTCCATTGCTGGACAGTCTAGATTGTCTGATATAAGTGTGGCTACTCTGGCTTTCTTTTGTTGACCATTAGCATGATACATGGTTCTCCATCCCCTTACTTTCAATCTGAAGGTGTCTTTTGGTCTAAAGTGGGTCTCTTGTCAACAGCATATAGATGGATCTTGTTTTCTTCTCTATTCTGTTACCCTATGTCTTTTGATTGGAGCATTGAGTCCATTGATGTTTAGAGTGAGTATTGAAAGATATGAATTTATTGCCATTATGATGCTTGTAGAGTTGGAGTTTGGTGATGTTCTCTGGTCCTCTCTAATCTTTGCTGCTTTCCATATATATATATATTTTTTCATCTCTTCTCGCCTCAGAGAGTCCCCCTTAAAATTTCTTGCAGGGCTGGTTTAGTGGTCACAAACTCCTTTAATTTTTGTTTGTCTGGGAAACTTTTAATCTCTCCTATTTTGAATGCCAGCCTTGCTGGATAAAGTATTCTTGGCTGCATATTTTTCTGATTCAGCACACTGGATATATCCTGCCACTCCTTTCTGGCCTGCCAAGTTTCTGTGGATAGGTCTGCTGCAAACCTGATCTGTCTTCCCTTGTAGGCTAGGACTTTTTTTTTCTCTTGCTGCGTTCATGATTCTCTCCTTGCCTGAGTATTTTGTGAATTTGACTATGATATGCCTTGTTGATGGTCGGTTTTTGTTGAATCTAATGGGGTCCTCTGTGCTTCCTGGATGTTGATGTCTGTGTCTTTCCCCAGGTTAGGAAAGTTTTCTGCTATGATCTGCTCACATAACCCTTCTACCCCTATTTCTCTCTCTTCCTCTTCTGGGACCCCTATGATTCTGATGTTGTTCCTTTTTAATGAGTCACTGATTTCTCTAATTCTTAAATCGTGCTCTTTTGCCTTCATCTCCCTCCTTTTTTCTGCTTCATTATTCTAAGTCTGTCTTCTATATCGCTGATTCTCTGTTCTGCCTCATCCGTCCTTGCCGCTGCTGCATCCATCCATGACTGCAGCTCAGCTATAGCATTTTTTTATTTCATCCTGACTAGTTTTTACTTCTTCTATCTCCACAGAAAGGGATTCTGGTCTATTTTCAACTCCAGCTAGTATTCTTATTATCGTGATTCTAAATTGTGGTTCAGACATCTTGCTTGTATCTGTGTTCATTAAATCCCTGGCTGTCATTTTTTCATACCCTTTCTTTTGGGGTGAATTCCTTCGTTTTTTTCATTTTGAATGGAGAAAAGGAATTAATGAGGTGGAAAAGTTAACATTAAAAAATTAAAATTAAAAAACTACACACACATACACACACACAAAATCAAGTAAATGATGCTAGATCCTAGGTGTGCTTTGGTCTGGATGTTGATTTGACAGATTAGAGATAAAAAAAAGTGATTTGACAATTAGAGAAAAAAAGGGGGGGGGAAGGAAAGCTTTTGAGAACTTGAAAAAATGATACACTGAAGTAGACTAAAATGAGATGATGGGAATAAAATAGAATTTCAAAAAATTTACACGAAAGTAAAGAATTTAGTAGAAAAAATTAAAGAAAATATTTTTAATAAAAATTAAAAATAAAAATGAGTTTTTTCTCTTTCTGTATTCAAGAAAAAGAAATGAAAAAAAAGAGAAAAGAAATCGTTTGAAATTTTTAAAAAGGGAATACACTGTCATAGGCTAAAATAAATGATGGAAGAAAATAATAATTTGAAAATATTTACATAAAAGCAAAAAATATGGTAAAAAAATTAAAGAAATATTTTTAATAGAAATTGAAATTAAAAATAAAGTTTTTCTCTTTCTGTTTTCAAGAAAAAGAAAAGAGGTGAAAAAGAGAAAAAAAAGAAAATGGAATATATGGACCTGCCAACAGAATGAAATAGGACTGAAATTACCTCGTTTTCCTGTAGAAGTCAGAGACTATGAAGCGGTTTATACTCCATAAACTAAGTCTCACTGCCTGGTCAGACTTGTGTTATTGAAGAGGGAGGTTGGCCCAGTTGGGCGGGGCTCAGTGTAACGGCTCCATTCTCCACTAGATGGCGGTGCTAGCCTACTGGGGTGGATTATTGCTGTGCTCATAGGTGCATATGTGCATGCGCAAGAGTGATGAAAATGGTGTCACTCAGTTACCCAGTCTCTAGTACGGGAACGAACTCTTTTCTCCCAGATCAGCAATCGTGCACCCGTCTTCTGTCTTCAGCTTTCGTCCACTCCCTACCCCTTCATTGTCTGTGACCAGGCCCCAGGCAGTACCACTCTCCCGAGTTTGCCTCAGATGCAGCTGTTTACCCCTGGCCTCTTACTTCTGAGGGACTGCGGCTTTGACCCGTTCAGCCCCTCTGTGGGAGGGTCTCACCAAGCAATGGCCAAACACTGGCCCAATGTCAGCTACTCCCGGGAATGCTTACTGGACCCTGATGCTGCCAGAACCCCAAGACTGCAGCCAGGTGTCAGCCTGCCCCAGAAAAAGTTCGCAAGATAGCATAGCAGCAGCGTTTCTGGGATTATGGAAAATCACAACACATATCTGGCACCAGATTTCACCCTTAACAACCTTGTTCCAGCACCAGCAAATGTGGCCACCTTCCAGGGTCTGCTGGGGTCAGGTGGCCTCAACAGTCTCTACCAAATGTCCTTCCAGCAGTGGAACCGCTTTTCTCTGTGTGGTCCGAGAACCTCCTGGACCCCACTGTGCTCCTGGGGATTTGCCCTTCCCACCAGAGCACCACCAGGTATCAAGCTGTGGAGTTGTAGCCTTGTGCTCCCCTTGTTTACAGTCTTAATGGATTTTAAACCCTCTCCTTTCTCCTTTCTCCCTTTTGAGTTTAGTCCCTGCAGCTGTTTCCAATTTTCCACTTTCTCTCCAGCTGCTTTTGGCAAGGGGTGCTTTTCCGGTATTTTCCCTCCCAGCCCCCCAGTCTCAGTGGTCTCTCAGCCTGCAAAAGCGGCTCCCTATGTGCCGCCGGCTTCTCTCTCCCCAAGTTCACCTGTCCGTGATGCATACATGCTGAATTCTGTGCTTCAGGTTGTGCAGATTGTTGTCTTGATCCTCCAATCATTTTACTAGGTGTGTAGGTTGTTTCAGTGTTGGTCTGGCTGTATTTCATAGATGCAAGACACACAAAAAAACTTCCATGCTGTTGCACCACCTTGGATCTCCCCAAAGATCATTTAATGTCAAAATTTTAAAACCAAATGTGCATAAGATCTGGCCTTTTCTGACTTAGCATTCAAAGTCACATAGCATCACTTCTGCCACATACTATTGGTTACAACCAAGTCACTAAGGCCAGATGAGATTCAAAGGGAGAGGACATATACCCCACTATATGATCGAAGGAGGACCCAAAATATGGACATGTTTAAAACACGTTGGGGTAAAACTACTCTTAAAAGATTTGAAAGAGAGAGAGAGAGAAGAGAAAGAAGATAAAAAAGATGTGCAAGACTTCTACACAGAAAATTATAAAATATTATCAAGATTCATAAATTGAAGAACTCATTATTATAAAGATACTAATCCTCCTTATTTTTAAAGATTTAATAAAATCCCAATCAAAATCCCAGCAGGCAAAAATAAATCAATTTAATTGATCCTATTAACAGACTATAAGTAAAAAAACACATGATTATCTCAGTTATCAGCAAAGGCATTCGATAAAATCTAACATTTATTCCTGATTAAAAAAAAAAACTCTCAGAAAATTAGGAATAGAAGAGAATCTCCACAACCTGATAAAAGGTTACAAAATACTTAAAGCTAATATCATACTTAATGGTGAAAGACTAAATGTTTTCCTCCTAACATTAAGAACAAAGAAAGGATGCCCAATCTTACCTCTTTTGTTAAAACCTATAGTGGAGTGTGATGGGCATTGAGGAGGGCACTTGTTGGGAAGAGCACTGTTGTATGTAAGCCAATTTGACAATAAATTATGTTATGAAACATAAACTGTAGTAGAGAATCTAGCCAGTGCAATGAGGCAAGAAAAAGAAATATAAGGCATCCAGAAATGTAAAGGAAGAAGTAAAACTGTATATGCAGATTACATGATTGTCTGTGTGGAAAATCTCAGGAAACCTACAGAAAAGCTTCAGAACTAATAAATGTTTAGGAACATTATAGGGGAAAAAGGAGCAATATATAAAATGAATTATATTTCTAATATACTATCAACGAACAAGTTGAAGGTGTAATTAAAATGTACCATTTATAGTAACAACAAAAATAGAAAATAATTTCACAGGGGTAAACCTGTGAAGGGGTGTGCAAGACTTGTACACTGAAAATGACAAAGTATTGCTAAAATACACTTAAGAATATATAAACAAATGGATACATATACCATATTTATGGATTACAAGATTCATTTTTTTTCAGATGTCAATTCTCCCTAAATTGATCTATAGATTCAATGTAATTACATTGAATTGTGATTCCAGAACATCTTTTTCTGGAAATTAGCAAGCTTATTCAAAAATACATGTGGAAAATGACCTGTAATAGTCTAGAAAATTTTGAAAAAGAACCAAGTTGAATGAATAACATTAGGTGACTCCAGGACTTAGTAAAAAGCTACGGTAATCAAGAAATCCTGACACTGGTGTCAAGATAGACAAATTGGGTAATCACTTGTATAAAATATCAGCTTTAATCCATACTCCACACCATATACAAATATTACTTCAAATGGATAGTAGACCTAAATGTAAAACTGAAAACTGTGTAAGTTATAGAAGAAAATGCAGAAAAAAATCTTTGTGGCTTTGCATTGAACAGATATTTCTTATATATAACACCAAAAGTATGATTGATAATAAAAAAATGATAAACTTTACTTTACAAAAATTAAGAAGTTCTGTTCGTGAAAAGAAATTCTTAAGAGAATAATAGGCCACAAACAAGGAAAAATAATTACAAAGCATTTATCTAGTAAGACCTTGAACCATAATATATAAAGAACACTCAAAATTCAATAAGAAAATAAACCAATAAACACTAGACACAATATTTGAATATTTGAAGAAACACTACAAATTAAGATATATAGATGGCAGATAAGCATATGATATCAATATCATATCATATCGACACAATATCAATATCATTAGTCATTAGGAAAATGCAAATTAAAATCACTTCACAGTATAAGAATGGCTAAATTAAAAATACTGACTGGGGTACCTGAGTGGCTCAGTCATTTGGGCGTCCGACTTTGGCTTAGGTCATGATCTCACAGTCTGTGAGTTCAAGCCCTGCGTTGGGCTCTGTGCTGACAGCTCAGAGCCTGGAGCCTGCTTCAGATTCTGTGTCTCCCTCTCTCTCTGCCCCTCCCCTGCTCATGTTCTGTCTCTTCTCTGTCTCAAAAATAAATAAAAACATTAAAAAAAATAAAAACAAATACTGACCAAGTTCTGGTAAGGATGTCAGCAGTTAAAATTCTCCTAAATTGTTAGTGGAGATGTAAAATGGTTAACTACTTTGGAAAACAGTTTAGCAGTTTCCTAGAAAGTTCAACAAACACCTACTAATCACCTAACCTTTCTACTACCAGATATTTACTCAAGAAATAAAAGCTTATGTCCACATAAAGACTAGCCCATGAACATTCTTAGAAAATTTATTTACAATAGCCAAGAACTGGAAACAACCCAAATGTCCATCAACAGGTGAATAGATAAACAAATCTACACAATGGAATTGTATTCAGAAATAAAAAGGGATGTACTGTTGATAAACAATGATGGAATGGATGACTCTTAAAATAATATGCTGAGTAAAAGAAGTTAGACCAATAACCAGTATATACTGGGTGATTCCGTTTTTTTATATAAAATTGTAGAAATGCAAACAAATCTATATAATATCAATGGCTGTCTATGGGTTGGGTTTCTGAGAGGGATGGGATGGAGGGATTCCCAAAGGGTACAAGTAAAGTCTGGGGGTAATGAATATGTTCATTATCTTGATTGTGGTAATGGTTTCATAGGTGTTTTCACATTTAGAACTTATAAAACTTCACTTTAAATATGTGCAGTTTATTATATGTTAATTATACCTCAATAAAGCAGTTACAAAATTCCAAATTTTTTTGTAGAAAATCAAAAGTTGTTTCCAAACCTTACATAAAAAGGGCAAAGTGTCAAGTACAGATCAGATCATTTTGAAGAACAAAATTGGAGGACATATATTATCATATATCAAGACTTATTATATAGTTCATCAATTAAGAAAGTATGATCATGTCACAGGGATGGAAATGCAGACTAATGGAATAGATTAAGGAGTTGACCTACATAGTTATTTGATTTATGAAAAAAGTAACACTACATGCCGTTGGTGAAAAACAGTCTTTTCAATAAATAGTATTACATCAATTGGATATTCATAGAGAAAAGAATAAATCTTGACTTCTAGCTTGTATCACACGCTAAAAACAACTCCACGTGGCTTGTAGATCTCAATGTGAAAGACAAAACATCTAGAAAGTAACATAGAAGATATCCTTATCACCTTGAGGGCAGGCAAAAGCATTTTTTAATGTTTGTTTATTTTTGAGAGCATGAGTGTGCCTGCACAAATGAGGGACGAGCATAAAGAGAGGGGGACAGAGGATCTGAAGCAAGCTCCTGCCTACAGCAGTGAGCCCAGTGAGGGGCTTAAACTCAGAACTGTGAGATCATGATGCCAGCTGAAGTCGGTTGCTGCAACCACTGCACCACCCAAGCACCCCAAGTTTTTTAAACAAGGCACAAAAAGCACTAACCACAAAGGAAGAGACAGATAAATTGAACTACAGTAAAACTAAAACTTCTGCTCATCAACATATGCTATTAAAACAATGAAGAGGCAACCAAAAGAATATACAATATGTATATAACATTAACATCACTTATATCCTATAAATCAATAAGAATAAGACGGTTGGGGCACCCGGGTGGCTCAGTCGGTTAAGTGTCCGACTCTGGCTCAGGTCACGATCTTGTGGTTTGTGAGTTCAGGCCCCAAGTCGGGCTCTGTGCTGACAGCTCAGAGCCTGGAGCCTGCTTTGGATTCTGTGTCTCCCTCTCTCTCTGCCCCTCCCCCACTCACACTCTGTGTCTCAGGAAATAAATAAACACTAAAAAAAAAGAATAAGATGGTTAATTCGCTTTCAAAAATGGGCAAAAGACAAACAGAAACTTCACAAAGAAGGGTATCTCAAAGGCCAATGACATCTGGAAAAGTGGTTAACTTCTTTAGTCAACAGGAAAATGCTGAAGAAAATAAAAGTGAGATACCATAATACACCTACCATAATGATACAGTTTTTAGTAGGTGACAATACCAAATACTGGCAAAGTTGTAGAACTGGAACTCCCACATATTGCTGATGGGAATATAAATTGGCACAATAATTTTAGAATATTCTTTGGAAATATCTAAATTCAAATATATATATGTATTATGTAGGACCCCACAGTTCCACACCTGGTGATAAAGTCAATAGAAATATATTATTAGTGAGAATATAACTGGTACAGGCTTAAAGAGAACAATTTGGCAGGATCAAGTAAAATCCAGCAAATCTACATCACAGAAATTTTTATACAAGTACCAAAGCCAATCCGTCTATAAAGATGTTTGATATAGTAATATTTGTAATGGTAAAAATGAGAAATAACTTGGATATTATCAATTGGTAGATGGTTAATTATTTAAGGTCCATGAAAATTATTTGAGAGCTAAAAAGAATGATGTAGATCTATATGTACTGAGTGGAAAGATATCCCAGACATATTGTCAAATAAAAGATTTTGCAGAGCAATATACATGACATGATTGTTTATTAACAGAATATACAATTTTAATTTAAAGTGTTTTAAGATTACATATATGCAAACGTAGGGAAAGAGGTCCGGAAAGAGACACAGAGGGTTAACAGTGGTTCTCTTTAAAACCTAAAACTGGATGAGGGGAAGGCTGAAAAGTGATACAGGTTTTATACTATATAATTTAAACAACAAAAATATTTTCAAGAATTGCTTGCATATTTTTTAAAAGACTAGTTTTTCTCATCACAGGAATACCCCAAGTGAAGAAGTAGTGAAATATAATCATCATTAAAGTCAAAATGAAAGCTGCAGGCTGCATGAGAAGGAAGGGGATAAGATTGTTCACGTGAGCCGCACAGTTCATTTTAGAGAAAACATAGCAAGAGCAATGGCTCCATCTTCCACCAAGGTGAAAAATAACTCTTTGGGGGCACCTGGGTGGCTCAGTCAACCAGTTAAGTGTCTGACTTCAGCTCAGGTCTTGATGTCACAGTTCATGAATTCGAGCCCCGCATCCAGCTCTGTGCTGACAGCTCAGAACCTGGAGCCTACTTTATATTCTGTGTCTCCCTCTCTCCCTGCCCCTCCCCCTCTTGTGTGTGTGTGTGTGTGTGTGTGTGTGTGTGTGTGTGTGTGTGTGTGCGCGCGCTCTCTCTCTCTCTCTCTCTCTCTCTTAAAAATAAAGATTAAAATATTTTTTTTAAGTTCTTTGTGGGGAACCAGGAACAGTCCCAGCTCTTATAGAGTCTGATCTTAATTCTTTTTTAAGAAAAATAATGTAAAATTACAGTAATGAAACTAGGAATAGGATCTTAGAAGGGCCAGTGCAAGTGAGAAGTCTTAGAGCTTAAATTTCATTAGCTTTATGACAAACTTCTATGTGTAACATAATCAAATATTACATAAATTTTGGATGCAATAATGCAAGTATTTCCAAATGGAGAAGACAGAGAGTAACATAACTATGAATAATGAAGTGCTATTTGTGAGAGGACTATATGTTGCCAGGGATTTTATTTTAATTTATAGCCTAAAAAGTTGTATGTATATTCAAACTATAAACTATTTAAAGTTCACATCCATGTCTTATGGTTAACTTCAAGAACAACAAAAAGAACATAGCTAATATTTTTTTCAACTAATATTTTTTTCAATTGAAAATTTCTTCCTGCCTTAATAACATTTCTTGTGATAGATTCATCTTAATTTAAACCTTTAAAAATCATTTACATTCTTTGGCTACTTTATTTTAAAAGTTTAGAATATACTCATTCAGAAATGTATTATAGCCCAGCCAGGAGGCACATCAGACCTAGGAGTCTGACTCAAGATGATAGCAAAAAGTGTGAACATTTCATGAGATCAGGAATCTTGGCTTGTACATTCAGTCCCAACGTCCAGTGCCTGTCAGAGGGCACAGTGAACCATGATAATAACTACCATATATTGTACTGACTACCATATATTCAGCCAGATTCTGTGATAAGTGTTTCACAGACAGTATTCTTCCCTATTATTATCCTCTTGGGAAGGACTATTACTACACTCTTTATTAATGAGCAACATGAGGCTTGATTAGGTGACTTAACCCAAGATCACACAATTTTGAAGTGTGATAATTCTGATAATTCTGTTTCCTAGAACACTTCAATAAATATTGTTTGTGGGCACCCTTGATTAAATGGAAGGAATAAAGGAAGGGAAAGGAAGAGTGAAGAAGGAAAAGAGGACACAGGTAGATGACAAGGGCCCATGGCACTGACCTTTAAGAAAAAAACCATTTCCCTGAGGGGAATAATGGATGAAAGCAACCTAGCACTCTTATCTCAAGAAGCCTGTATGCTGAGCAGATTATCAGGACAGGCCTACCTAGCAAAGGAGCTTCCCTCTCCAGTTTATTTTGTACCACGCTACACTTTGCTCTCTCCTCTCCAATCACGCTCGTTCTTCTCCTCCTGGTTTAGTGGTTGTCTGTCTACACTGGTTACCATTGAGCTGTCTGTCGTTCTGGTCATCTTCATCCCTTTGGCTCTTGTGGCATTACTACCTCCAGGTCACAGGCACTTTTGATGAGGCTGTGAGAGACATACAGTCATTCTCCCAAGGGCTAGCCACCTCCTAGGTACACAGCCTTGGAAGCACAACAACGGTCCCCTGCAGAGATCCTCACAGAATTTTATCCTCACTTCCTAGCTGGGGTACATTCCTTCTTCTGTTCTGGTCCTCAAGAGCCTTTCCCTTCCCAGTTCCTCTCTGAAATTGGCTCAAGCCATTCCCAAAGACCAGCCTTAGGCTCCAGGCCACACCATTGCAGGCCCAGCCAAGATCCCTAAGTTTCCAGGTCACATTGAGAGACTCTCACTGTGTGTGCGAGTGTCACCCCATTTTTAAATGAATGGGAAAAGAAAACGTGAGGGAAAAAATCACAATCAACATTTCCATACATTATTCTGCCACATTTCCCTGGGTGGGGTGATACCCTGGGTGAGAAACATAGTAAAATGATTAGGTTTGAGGCAGGAGACCACAGACTGGCTTCTGGCGTGATGAGTTATGGTACCTCTGAGATAATCAACAGGAGACATGAAGAAGACAATTGGATACATAAGTCTGGAGGTTTCTGGCTAACTTTTTGTAGAGTCCCATGGAAAAGCCCATTATTTTCCCACTTGACCATTTCCAATATGGACAATAATAGATTTTCTTACCATTCAATAGCTTATAGGGCAAGCCTATTTATATCTAGCATGACATTTGATTATCTAGTTTTACCAGTATTCTGAAAACCACTTACAGTTTCATTTTAGAAAAAGACAAGAACAGAAATTCAACAAAATATTTTTTTTCTTAGGAGTAGTTAAGACCCATGAACTTATATAAAAGCACTTTGAGTTTAAAACAAATTATTGCAGGTGAAGAAAATTATGTCCTTGGAGACCAGTGACCCATTCTCAACTGACCACAATCTCCCTTCTGTTTCACCTGCTTCCTACAATACATTGTTGGACCAAAAAAAAAAAAAAGGCTTATAAATTATTTAAGACATTCTAAACAACTTTCACTCAAAAAACTGCTGAGTTAATCCCTAGGTATTACCAGCTGGTTAACCTATCCCCAACTTCCATGCTATTACCTACTGCTGAAAACACAATGTTCCAAAGACAGGGGAACCCAAAATAAGGTTTATTGTATAAAAGTTTAAGTTCTACTCCTTTGAGGTGTTACAAAACTGTGCCATGGATACTCTGTGCTTGCGGTTTTCTATTACATTCACAGATTTTTTTATTGATGTCATTTGTATCACAGTGGGATAAACTGTAAAACCAACTCACAGCTCCAGCAAAAGGAAATATAAACTGAGAAATACTAAGGAGTTTATTTCATTTGAGCGAAGTATACACAAAAGCATATTCACCTGGAAATGCCACCATGAAACGGCCACTGCCAGCCACAGAGCTTGCAGCTCTGTTCAAAGATTCTTATCACCTCATCAGGGTAGAGCAAACCCACCCTGGTGAGCCCAATCTGCCCTCCTCCATTACTGGACATGGAAGAGAAATGCTATCACAAAGAGTTCATGTCATTCAGATCTCCTATTATTGCACAAATCTCAAAATCTGGCCCAAATCCGCCATGGTCTGGAGCCAGCAAACATTACTTCCTATCATCAATATTACAAAATTGGGTAACTTAAAAAACTGGGTGGCTTTTCATGATGTTCTAAAATCCAAAATAAATACAGAAAACACAGCTGACTATGTAATAAAGTGAGGTCCACTTCCCATTGTAGTTCTCCTCTGTAACTTTGAAGTTAGAGGTGAGATTTCAGTAAAATTCCGACGACATTATGGGCAGAGACCCAGACATGACCAGTTCCTGCCTTGTTCATGCACTCTCCCTGAGAAAAACTGGACTGAGGGAGTAGTTACATGTAAAACATACAAAAGACTGAGAAATCAAAGTAAAACTTAAATAAGAGCTGGGGAGACATTCAATATCTCCCAGTACCATGAGTCTTTGGGAAAAGCTACACTGGAAAACAGTTTAGGCTCCTGTTTCTCTCCACCTACCCTTCACATGTTCCTGCCATGACCTGAGATGATGGTGTCCCCAGAGTAGGGATGAATTATAGCCCTACCTGGATGCAGGGAGGAAAGACCTTCCTTCCTAACATGTAGCCCAACAAATGATCTGACCAATTTGATTAGCAAAAAAACCCTTTATTGGCTGTATACAGCCAGGAGGTCTGGGCTGAGGCCAGTCTGATGCAGAATAGCTCTTATTAGAGTAAATAATGGCTCTTTCCAAGACAAATTGATAGTAATTTTATCAAAATGTTATTAATCATCACTTACAGTCAAAATATTGCCACAAGTGTTTTTTTTTCCTTATGTGCTTACTACGTGGCATTTTAAAAGTTAGTTAATTGGAATATGATAACATAAGATATGTGCAAGATATTCAGCTGATTGCTAGGGAGAATGTGGCAATAAATAAACACACAAGAATTCTCTTCAAAGGATTTACAACCTGGAGAAAAACACAGGATAAGCAATTTATTCAATAAGTGGGTCTACACTATAGCACAGAGGAGGCTATGAGAATTCAGAATGGGAGTCTCTTTTGAACTGAAAATATCAAGAGAAACTTTGAGAAGACAGTTGGATTTGAATGATACCTGAAAAGATTGGTAAATGTTTTAAAATAAATATTATATTTTTTCCATGATAAGATTAGTGCACAATTAGTAGCTTTGCTAAGGGAAAAAACATTTAATGAGGGAAAAGAAATAAATCCCACCAGATCCCAACTCTTTTTTAGTTCATTTATTTTGAGAGAGAGAGAGAGCAGGAGGAGCAGACACAGAGGAAGAGTCCAGATTAGGGTCTGTGCTATCAGCTCAGTGCCTGACCCAGGGCTCCATCTCATGAACCATTTGATCATGACCTGAGCCAAGATCCAGAGTTGTACGCTTAACTGAGTGAGCCACCCATGTGCCATGACTTCATCCTTTCCTATTTGCATTTCTCCATTTACAGATCTTTGGTCCTCCAGTTGAGTGGCAAAGTGGCATTGGGCTCTTGCCTGGCTTCAGCAGTGATAGAGGCACCAGAAGAACCAGTGCTGAGAGGAGAAGAAAATTGAATAAGGCAGGGCTGTAGGGCTAAGGATACCTTTAAGCTCTGCAAGAGAGAGAATGTGACATTCTACCTCTGCCAATAGCTGTTGTGGGCAGTGACCAAAACTAAGAGTTGTGGAGCTATATAAGGCACTGAAGATTCTCAAAAATCAACAAAAAGGAACTATGGCGAGGAAAAACCAACTAAACTGCCTTTGGTCAAGGAGTCGGAATCTTAAGTGATTAACACGTGGCTATTACCATAACTGTGGCTTTATTTTAGTAATAGGTAGGCTCTCTGACTTTCCCATTACACAGTCAATAGAGAATAAAACATAGATTGGTGGCTCTGGGAGACCCATGTGACAACAGGGGGAAATGGGCACCAGATTTTGTTCGCAACTTAATATTACCTATTCCCCCTCTCTCTACTTTTGAGGCAAAGCATCCAGCCGGGTTTTGGAATGATGGCATAAAGAAAAGCCTTATGTGATGTGGAACTTCTAGTTCCACAGTTTAGGAAACAGTAACACAGCAAACAAACCAGATTGTCTCTTCTCACATCTTTCTTGAGAGATATAACTGAGCAAAATGGTTCCCTTAATTCTGTAACTAAATACAATTAAAAAAATAAATCCAATGTTTTAGTTTTAAAATTTCCCTACTTTACAAAGATATCAAAGCAGGAAGAATTTTTTAAAAGAGAATTATCCTACAGATAATTAGTAGTAGTAAAAGAAAGACAGATTTAGGTTAATAGAAACTGAATTAAGTTCTTTGTGTCTCTTCCTAATAAGTCATCAATTATGGACATATCTAATTAAGTAAATCCTCTTGTAGGATAACTGGCACTTAACACCCCAGAACAATGCAGTGGTCAACAACAAGACAAGGACAAAGTTTAAACCTAGAATCAGTCTTTCCATCTGAAGACTCTTGTGGTTCAGTAGAAACAGTGAGAATGTGGGAGTATAAGGAGTGTGAGAAACAAAAAATGTAAAATAACGTAACATGTTCTTTAATAATTACTCATGCTTTTTCAAAGAGAAGAAAACTGAGGACTCCATATTGAAAAAAAGTAAATTTGAGGTCATTATTTTTTCAATAGAAATTTCTCCCTTCATCCATCACCAAACAGCACAATGTGAAAATTTAATTGAATGTTTTCTATGCCTAGGGAGCTGTGAATAATGGCAACAAGGATGGTAAATAATAATTCAAGGTCCTTTGGAGATCTTAACTTTAAAATAAACAGTAACACTCACAAGATTTCCAAGTTGAAAAAAACAAATTTAAATTGTCTAGTACTTTCAGTAAACATAAGCTAACATTTTATTAGTACTGCATATGGGGGAGAGGGATGTGAACAAGGAGAAACGATCCTTATTCTTTACATATCTCTCCTTTCTTCATCGTTCAAGGGAAAAAGAAAGCTATTATCATTAGGGTCTTATCAATGAAAGAGAGAAATGTCATGACAGTCAGGAGGATTATTCCACCAAGTCTCTGCTGGCCTTCCATCTGATAAATGGGCCCTGGCCATCCCCACTTTAAGACTTCATCCTGCCCAGGATAAGCACCAGCTATGACACAGACTTTCATGTTGGATCAGAGAAAGGATTTTAATTATATAGTGCAGTGAAAAAAAAATAACACTAGTCTAAGAGTCTGCCACTAACAGCTGTGTGACCATGGGGGACCATGTAAGGATCAGTTTCCCCATCTGTCGAATGAAGATGCTGGACTAGATCAGGAGGTGGCAAACTTTTGTGCAAAAAGCCAAATAATAAATATTTGGGGCCTTGAGGGCCACACAGGTTTTGTCTAATTACTCAATGGTGCTATTGCATCATAAAAGCAGCCACAGATATTACATAATCAAAGAAGCATGACTATGTTCCAATAAAAATTTATTTACAAGAACAAGTAGCAGGCTGGATTTGGCCCAAGGGCTATAGTTTGCCAACCCCTGGACTATACAACCTCTTTATCCCTTCAACTCTGCAAATCTATAATTCTAAAAATGAGAGAGGCAGAATGAGATTTATCAGACAGGCTTGAGCTGTCTAAGAGCCTGCTGATAGATGCAGGAATACTTCAGGGCAATTCAGAATGCTTTGTTAGCTTCTGGAGCCTGTGATCCACCCACATCTAGCAGTGCAACAAAGCAAGGAAATACCTAAAAGTTATAAGAATTGAAAAAGAAATAATAGAAATGTCATTATTTGTGAAAGATATGATTGTGTATATTTAAATAGAGAGAAATTATCAAAATAAGTCACCCATAAGCTGATCAACTTTCTATTCATCTCAGATTTGCCCACTTTTCCCCTGTCCTATACTGTATAAAAGACAACAAAATTTTGCAATCTCTTTTGCCCTCTAGCATTAAATGTGCTACTGTTTTAAGAATATAGACATCAAGCATATAATTTAATCAACCTCACACAGTTTGGATAGCAAAGCAGAAATCAAGAATGTTGAAAACTGTTTCCTCTAACTGTACTGAGATTTAACCAGGAATACGGGTTTATAAGCCTCCAGTTGATTCAGTGGACCCAGAGGAAAACAGAACAAAAGGCAAGAACTTAGAGAGATTCAGAATACTTGAACAAGAGGGGCACAATGATAATGAAAAGGAAGATATCAAAAAAAGACTTCCAGAAAGAAACAAAAGCGAGTTAATTTTAATATCACAAAGATATGTGGATACAAAAAGAGTATATAGGAAATGCATGTTTACCTCTGGGCTTGGTTGATTAACATGGGAACAATTTCATTTGTTATGCTCATTTGGTTATTAACTTCTGGATAATGCTCACAATACCTCAATAATTAACAGGTAAGTAGAAAATTCAAAATATTTACTTGCTCAGAACTATAAAAAAAATTTCTTATCAAACAAAAGTTAACAGAATATATATATAGACATGAGCTCGTGTCTATATATATATATATATATATATATATATATATACACTCTCTCTCTCTCTCTCTCTCTCTATATATATATATATATATAGACATGAGCTCGTGTCTATATATACATATAGAGAGAGAGAGAGAAAGAGAGAGAGAGACTATATTCTGTTAACTTTTATTTGATAAGAAATTTTATATAGAGATATATATATATAGCTCGTGTCTATATATATATACATATAGAGAGAGAGAGACTGTATTCTGTTAACTTTTCTTTGATAAGAAATTATATATATATAGATATATATATAGATATATAGCTCGTGTCTATATATATAGAGAGAGAGAGACAGAGACAGAGACAGAGACAAAGAGAGCAAGCTGGAGAGAGGTGGGGGGAGAATCTCAAGCAGGCTCCATGCTCAGCACAAAGCCTGACGTGGGGTTTGATCCCACGACCCTGGAATAATGACCTGAACTAAAAATCAAGAGTCAGATACTCAACCAACTGAGCCACCCAGGCACCCCTACTGTCTATATTAAGTGTGTTTTCTAGCAGGCAAGTTTGGAAGTATTTGGAAAATAGATATAGGTCATTGGATAAATGCAGATTATCAATGCAGTCACATTAACGCCTTGTTAAGTATCAATGCAATCTACTGTATGGAAAAACTATAGACTCCAATCCAGTACCACTAGTTGAATGTATTCAAATATTACAGATTATATAAATTACCTCTTTGTAAAGTAGATAACATTCTAAACACTATTGTGCCCAGCCTAATTAATGAACCAAGAAACACTGTGTCTCAGAAAGTCTCAAAAATTTCCCATTAGCTTAAAAATTCACTATAAAGTTTAAAAATAAGGGGCACCTGGGTGGCTCAGTCAGTTAAACATCCAACTTCAGCTCAGGTCATGATCTCGTGGTTCATGATCTCATGGTTCCTGAGTTCGAGCCCTGCCTCAGTCTCTGTGCTTGACAGCTCAGAGCCTGGAGACTGCTTCAGATTCTGTGTCTCTCTCGCTCTCTGTCTCTCCACAGCTCGTGTTGTCTCTCTCTCTCTCTCTCTCTCTCTCTCTCTCTCTCTCTCTCTCTCTCTCAAAGATAAATAAACACTAAAATAAATAAATAAATACATACATACACACACAGAGTTAGGATTAGAAAAGCATCTCTGTTGTGGAGAAGATGACATAGTACACATTTCATTCAGTGGAGGAAGTCTTACTTTACAGCTGAGTTAGAGGGTATCCTTCTGTATTCCTTGGTTTTTTTAGGCAGGGTGATTTGAATCCTGTGGCCATAACACCTACATTGGAATATAATCTGCTATAGAAGCAACATCTATAGGTTTTTTTTTCATTAACCCAGGCTATTATTGGAGGTAGCATTTTTCACGTGTAAATATTTTGTCATAATCCTTTGATGCTTCCAAGAGAACTAAAGTACATACAGGACTTTAAAATTCTACATAGCAATTTAACCTTCATCTAAAATGCCAGATTTTTTACTGCCATTTGTATTTTTAATTTGTTTCAATGTTAAATTGTATTTGTTTTTTTTTAATAGATGTTTACACATGGATTAAAACTCAAATAAGTTACTTTGTGTAAAATCTTTCCCCCTCCCCCACCATGCCTCTCTTCCAGGCACCCAGTTCCCAATCCATGAGCAGTCAGTGTAACTAAGAGGAGCCGTCTCAGAAATGCAGACCTCAGTCTCTCCCCTCCCACTCTGAGGTAATAATACTAGAAGGATCCCACTTGCCACTGCACAAAGATCCTTACAAACAAACCAATCCAGAGAAGTCCTCTAAAACCCTGAGTAGGTTAGGAGATACACCATCCCACAAAGGCAACCAAGGCTTAAATGAGCTTATCAGCCTCTGTGTGTTCACTGGGTCACCATGGTCATCACTGGCTGGCTTATGCAGCATCACACAAAGAAAAGGGTCTCTTCCAATTCTTGAACCCACTTTAGGAGGCTTTCTTCATTAGCAAGGGAGCTTGCTCTTACTCCTCCTAGTGTTGTTCTGTGTTATTCTCCCACACACTGCTGATTGTGAACCATTTATGAATATTCTACAAGGTTCCACAAGATCGATGTTTGCCTTATGGTTGTCCTAGGGACATATTCACGTTTGAAATTTTTACCCACTTCATGTGGTACAAATTAACAATTTTGTGATGTAACATGAAGTCTATTTCTTACACCAGTTTTACTGACTTTTATTTTAACTAGAACTTACCTTACTTCAGGAAGAAAGAAAAGGGTAGTAGATTAAAATGTGGGTGAAATTTGGTTGAATTTTCAATGTTCAACAGTCATTGCTAAAAGATGGTTCTCAAAACTTGAAATGCAAAGGAGATAATCTGGAGATCTCAAAGGATATGCAAGATAGGGAACTATTTCCTCTGGGCTAAGAAAAGAGGATTGAGGATGCATTTTGCATTCTTACATGTCTGCATTTTTTCCCAAATAAGTATACAATGCTCTTTTAATATAAAATTATCACCTATTAAAGTACATAAGCGGCTATTGTTCCCATTTACAGATAACAAAACTAAAGCAGTGATGGCTGAAGTGACTTTGCCAGCTGTATCTCAGAGAGTCAGTGGGGAAACGGAATTTCAAATGGGGTCCCTCCAGGTCCTAGTCTATTTTTTAGCCCACTGACTCTCCTGTCTTCTTTTATAAGAGCACTGTATCTTGAAAGCATCTCTCAGAGACACCTCTGAGGTTAATGCCTTAGAAAAACCTATCAAACATAATGACTTTGATAGAGACCATTTCACATTACTTTTACCAATCTATTTTTCTTGGTTCATGCTCTCAAAAATGTCTGACTTTTCCCAATGACACTGTTCACACTGATTCTAGTTTTTTAACAACATAGGCAAAGATTTAAGCTGACTGTCTATGAGGCAAAAAGAAAATGACAGTAGAATTCAATTCTCCAGGATAGATAGAGAATATGCAATACATCTCCATTTTAGGAACCATCAGTATTGCATTACCCAGCACCCACTACAGCAGCAAAAGGGGACAATCTTGGCAGCTTCATGAGATCCTTGGAGAAATCTCCCTCCTCCTTTGCCCCAGCCCCATCCCAATTCATCCCCAGACCATTCTTTGTAGCTATTATGGTTGCCAATATAACTGGCTCCAGAGCCCTATGGTGTGGGTTTAATGGTAAAGAGAAATGCGAAATATAGAATATGGAATTTCTAAACAGTAGAGGATGCTAGTGACATCTATTTAGTCTAATCCCCTCATAGACAGGATATAAAAAAGACCAAACTTTCTAATTAATTAACAAATAATGGGCTCTACTTCTTAAGGATTTGCATCTCCATGAAGAATTAAAACCATTTGTCTAGTTTGCCTAATACCTTTCCCAGGAGAAAGGGACTGGAGTAGAACTGTGGATCCCCCTCAAGAGGGATATAGGAAAGGGAGTATGTAGGTGCCAGGTGACTCACCGCTTCTCCCTCACCCCCTTTCATTAGAGCTACTGTCTCCCCATAAATATAGGTGTTATACCTCTTCCAGGGCATGTTTTCATGAGATACAACTTATCTCTACTCCATGAAGCAAATGGCATGCTCTTAAATCCAGAGGACTGGAGTCAAATGGATTGAGCTGGGCTAGGCAGGTCCAACCTTTAATCTGCCAAACTACCTGGAGCCAGGGATTTGGTCCTCAGGGACTAATCAACAAGCAATTCAGATATGATGGGTCAGAGAGTTCCATCTGGGTCCCATTCCTCAAAAAGGAGATGAAGTCAAATCAGGGAGTATATGTAACCAGGTCCAAGAACATCATAGAGGCCTAACTATGGGATAGAGCTAAGTATTGGAAGCATGAAAAGAATGGAGCACAGCTGGTCAGAGATGAAAGTATAAAGCACCTATGCAATTTTAGATTGAAGAATCCACCACTTTTCTTTAATTTAGCCATAGACAAAATACCCAGGGCTGCATCTGACTGGCTTAAAACAAAGACTGCTTTTTGTAAGAATTTCCTCTACATCTCCATCTCAAAAGCAAGTAGGGAATTGTCATATCCATGTTCTATGCAAAATTGAAGTGTAACTTATTACCTATAATCTATTATATCTCTCCTTGCCATGTTTATTGGTTACACTCCTGATTATAAGCAACAGAATTTGACACCAGCTGATAAAGCAAAAAAAAAAAAAAAAGTATAATAATTCATGGAAGTATTGGCTGGGAGACCTAAAGGCAAGGGCCAAGGATGAGCTTGGGTACAATGTCAAAAACCATGTTGCAGCTAGCCTGTTAAAGAACAACCACCACTGCTATGGTCTCACCAGAGAGTAGAGAAAACCACTGTGGTCACTGCCACCACTGCACCAGCAAGCAGGAAGCTACACTGAGACCTGTTTGTTCATATTGCTTCCTTCTGTATCAGTCTGTCATGGGTATTGCTGATGGCTGACTCCTAGGCTACAAGCTACATTTGAGCTGCACGAGAGGTTATAAACTTATGGTTTGACTCTTTACTAAAGATGTGGGATTCAAAAATGAAAACTACTCCAAGAAGAGAAAAGCTATTCAAAAGGTAATGGGAAATTTTTGACAGGGCTACCAAGATAATTCAACAGGAGAAAATACTGTTTTCAGCAAATAGTGCTGAACAACTAGATATTCACATGCAAAAGAATGAAACTGGAACCATTTCTGACACCACATACAAAAATTTACTCCAAATGGAGCATAGGCTTATATATAAGAGCTAAAGCTTTAAAATGTTTAGAAGAAAACATAAGAGTAAATCTTTGTGACCTTGAATTGAGCAAAGCCTTCTTGGATATGACACCAAAAATATAAGTGGCCAAAGCAAAACAAAACCAAAAATAGTACTTCATCCAATTAAAAACTTGTCTTTCAAACGATACCATAAAGAAAGTGAAATGTATGGAACCAGAAAAGACCCCAAATAGCCAAAGCAATCTTGAAAAAGAAAACCAAAGCAGGAAACATCACAATCCCAGACTTGAAGCTATACTACAAAGCTGTAATCATCAAGACAGTATGGCACTGGCACAGGAACAGACACTCAGATCAATGGAACAGAATAGAGAACCCAGAAATGGACCCACAAACGTATGGCCAACTAATCTTTGACAAAGCAGGAAAAGACTATCCAATGGAATAAAGACAGTCTCTTCAGCAAGTGGTGCTGGGAAAACTGGACAGCGACATGCAGAAGAAGGAACCTGGACCACTTTCTTACACCATACACAAAAATAAACTCAAAATGGATGAAAGACCGAAATGCAAGACAGCAAGCCATCAAAATCCTCGAGGAGAAAGCAGGCAAAAACCTCCTTGATCTTGGCCACAGCAACTTCTTAACACATCTCTGGAGGCAAGGGAAACAAAAGCAAAAATGAACTACTGGGACCTCATCAAAATAAAAACTTCTGCACAGCGAAGGAAACAATCAGCAAAACTAAAAGGCAACCAAAAGGATAGGAGAAGATATTTACAAATGAGATAAAGGGTTAGTATCCAAAATCTATAAAGAACTGACCAAACTCAATACCCAAAAAACAAATTATCCAGTGAAGAAATGGGCAAAAGACATGAATAGACACTTCTCCAAAGAAGACATCCAGATGGTCAACCGACACATGAAAAAATGCTCAACATCACTCATCATCAGGAAATACAAATCGAAACCACAGTGAGATACCACCTGACACCTGTCAGAATGGCTAACATTAACAACTCAGGCAACAACAGATGTTGGCAAGGATGCAGAGAAAGAGGATCTCATTTGCATTGTTGGTGGGAATGCAAGCTGGTGCAGCCACTCTGGAAAACGGTATGGAGGTTCCTCAAAAAAACTAAAAATAGAACTACCTATGACCCAGCAATGCCACTACTAGGCATTTATCCACGGGATACAGCTGTGCTGTTTTGAAGGGACACATGCACCACCATGTTTCTAGCAGCATTATCAACAATAGCCAAAGTATGGAAAGAGCCCAAAAGTCCATCAATAGATGAATGGATAAAAAAGATGTGGTATATATATACAATGGAGTATTACTTGGCAATCAAAAAGAATGAAATCTTGCCATTTGCAACTACGTGGATGGGACTAGAGAGTATTATGCTAAGTCAAATTCGTCAGAGAAAGACAAAAATCATATGACTTCCCTCATCTGAGGACTTTAAGAGACAAAACAGATGAACATAAGGGAAGGGAAACAAAAATAATATAAAAACAGGGAGGGGGACAAAACAGAAGAGACTCATAATATGGAGAACAAACTGAGGGTTACTGGAGGGGTTGTGGGGGGGTGGGTTAAATGGGTAAGGGGCACTAAGGAATCTACTCCTGAAATCATGTTGCACTATATGCTAATTTGGATGTAAATTTTAAAAAAATAAAAAATAAAACAAGTAAATAAATAATTAAAGAAAGAAAGAAAAGAAAGTGAAACATAACACAGAAAAGGAAAAAATAATGTAAACTACAAATGTTTTAATTTCTTCCTCTTTGACTCATTTGTAAGGGAAGGATTCCTACACTAGAGTTATGGGGATGGCTGAACCTACAACACCCGACAGAAAGCAGATGAGACTGGCAGCAGCTCATTAGTCACTATACTCACAGCCAATGGGACAAGGATACCACGTCCTGTGGAGCCAGCCACATGGGAGTTGCACTCAGGAACAGAGTGTACAACTAGGAGCTGTGGAGGACAATTTCATAGTAGCAAGAAGGTAGGATGACCCTTGGTTCCCAAGAAAGGATGTGATTGGTTTATTTGAATAAACCCATGGGTTGGCTGAAACTTGCTATTCAAGGATCAGCAAGAATCACATCTGTTCTGTTTGATATGGCAAGTTGTTTCAGGGACGTTATATATGGGAGAAGAATGGGAAGAGGACCTGGAAGTTAGATCATCCAAATCCTTTCCAATTTTTCCAGATGTTAAGGCAGCATATTATATTGAACCTTAATTTTATGTTTTAAACCACCATAAGACAAGTCTTCTAAGGGACTCATATCTAGGATATACAAAGAACTCCTACAACTACAGAGTAAAAATACAAATAACCCAATTTAAAAATGCATAAATGACTTCAATAGACATTTCTTCAGAGAAGAAATAAAAATGACCGACAAACACTTGAAAAGATGTTCAACATTATTAGCCATTAGGAAAATGTAATGTGATACCACTTTATACCTAAGATGACTATGATAATAAAAGAAAATGGACAAAAACAGTTGGCAAGGATATAGAGAAATTGGAGCCCTCCTACATTGCTGTGAGGAATGCAAAATGATGCAGCAGCTTTGAAAAGCAGTTTTGGCAGTTCCTCAGAATGTTAAACATAGAGGTACCATATGAATCAGCAATTTCACTCCTAAATATATACCCAGGAGAAATGAAAACATATGTCCACACAAAAAGTTGTATATGAATGTTCACAGAATTATTAATAGCCAAAAAGTAGAAACAACTCACATGTCCATCAAAACTGTTGAATGAATAAATAAAATGTGGTGTGTTTATGCAATGGAATATTATTCAGCAATAAAAAAATGAAGCATCAATACATACTACAACATAGATAAACCTTAAAAGCATACTAACTGAAAGAAGATAGTCATAAAAGAACACCTATTGTATTATTCAATTTATAAGAAATGTCCAGAATAGGCAAATCTATAGAGACAGACAGTACATTACTGTTTGTCTATGGCTGAGGGGTTGTGCCTAAGAAGTGACTGCTAATGATCATGGGTTTCTTTTTGGAGGATGAAAAGTGTTCTAAAATAGGTAGTGATGATGGTTGTACAATTCTATGAAAGTGTTAAAAACCATGAAATTGTACCCTTTAAATGGGCAAGTTATAGTGTGTGAATTATTGAGATATAAACTTATTATTTTTTTAAGGTATGAGTGCCTTAAATATGACCGATTCCAGAAGTTTAACTATAGTCAAATATCTACTTGAATCTTTTACTTAAAATATCTTCACAAAATTTGGAAACCCCTTATGGCTGATTGACTAATACATATTTCCTTATAAATCTCCTATAATCTTGCCAAACCTGTTGATGGCAACAATGAGAAACACAGTAGTTAAGTAGGTAAGTGACAACTGCAATTTCATTTTTTAAAATATTTATTTATTTGTTTTGAGAGAGAGCACATGCGTGTGAGCTGAGAAGGAGCAGAAGGAGAGGGAGAGAGAGAATCCAAACAGGCTCTGCACTAACAGCACAGAACTTGAACTCATGAACTGCGAGATCATGACCTGAACTGAAATGAAGAGCTGGTCACTGAACCACCCAGGCGCTCCTGTAATTCCATTTTAACCATCTGTGTAAATAAGGGTTAGGGAATAGGCTAAGTTTTTAGAGAAAGAAAGGCTAATAGAGACACACCAGGTGAGAAAATTGCTTCTCAAAAATGCTAGCTAACTTTTCCAAGGTCACAAAGCCAAATGATAAAGATTTTGTATATTGTGGAAACCTAATACACCATCCATGCTAGGAGGCTGGCTAGCCAGCCTCCATGATGGCTCCCAATGATTCTCACCTCCTGTTATTTACATTCTTATGCAGTCCTCTCTTCTCTATCCCATTGTTCATTCTCAGAGAAACTAGGTGAATGTCATGATGACATTTAAGCAACTATGGAGAGGTCCATGTAAAAGGAACTAAGGTCTGCTAACAATCACATGACTGAGCTTAAAAGCTTATCCTCCCCTACCTGAGTTTTCAGATGAGACTGCAGCCCTATTTGACAGCTCGATGCAACCTTATGAGAGACCATGAGCCAGAATCATCCAGCTATGCCTCTCTTGAATCCCTGCCTCATAGAAATAGTGTGATAATAAGTTGTTTTAAGCTACCATGTTTGGGAGAAGTTTGTTATACAGTAATACCCACTAATACATCCTTTATGCTGTTGACACTCTAACTACTACTTCTTATCTGCAAACCATTAAATACTTACAGTGATTTTCCAGGTTGCACAGGTTAAAATTCAAACCTTAATCTCTCTATTTGGGTAGGACTTTCATTTACATTTCTCCATTTAAGGAGAGGAAAATTAAATATTTCAGTATTTGCATAATTTTTTTTCAATCTCATTAGGAGATTTTGCTACTCCAGTAAGAGCAAGGTATAATATTTCAAAGTAGGATAACTTCTTAGGTATGTTGCTCCTGCTTTTGCTACCAGGGTAATTAAATCCAATCACATCATGTTCCAAAGGTTCATTGATCTCTATCTGTGTTATCTGTAAACAATTTCACCCATGTTCCTAAATCCACTCTGATCAATTTCCCAAGAGTTTCCCAATGTAACAAAGGAGCCACATGGAAAAATATAGAAAAGAAATCAGCATATCTTATCCTCTACATTGTGGAAGCAAAATTCATAGTAAAATTTATTATGACTGACATCCACTGTTCCCCTGACCTCTTTTCTTCATCTAATGTAGACTCAAGCACCTGATTCTCAGTCTCCTTCTCCTCTCTAATCATGTCTCAGTGACCTCACTAGAAAATAGCAGCAATCAGACAAGATTTAGTTAACTCTCCTCCAACCAAAACTACCAACCAATCTGCATCTATATCCACAATGGAATTCTCATCCATGTTCCTCTCAATAGTCAGTATTTCGGCACCTGGGTGGCTCAGTCAGTTAAGCATCAGACTCTTGGTTTCAGCTCAGGTCATGATCTCACAGTTCACGAGTTTGAGCCCCACATCAGGCTCTGCACTGACAGTGCAGAGCTGCTTGGGATTCTCTCTCTCCATTTTTGCCCCTTCCCAGCTTGCTCTCTCTCTCTCTCTCTCTCTCAAAAAATAAATAAACATAAACATAAAAAAATAGTTAATATCTCCACATGTGCTTTGTACTTCTTCTCTTCTTAAATACTCAAAAATTTTACATCCAGTATTTTCCAACCTCTCTTTCCTGGATTACCAATTTCTTGCCTCTCTTTGTATGCACCCCAGAAATTTATCAATATTCCTTAATACCACTTCTCTAAAAATATTCTCTCTTAATCCCATATACCAGTTGGCTGCTATCCCATTTCTCTGATCTCCTTCCTGGGCAAAATGTCTCAAAGCAGATTGGATTCTTGGTTTCTCTGTCTTACCATCTTTCATTTTTTACTTAACCCATTCTAGTTGAGATTTGATACCATCATTCCACCGATACTACTTTTATCAATTGGTACTAAATACCACATGTTTTGCCACTTCCAGTGGACATTTTTCTATCCTCATTTTACTCAGTCTTACATTTAATCCGGTAATCACTCTCTCCTTATTAACATACTCTCTTCTTTTGGTTCCTAGAATTCTGCAATATCACACTCTTCCTCCTACCTCTCTGGCTACTTCCACTCAGGCTTCTTTCCTGATTCCTCCTCTTTTGCCTGCCTTCCAAATGTTGCCACTTCACAGGGCAACATGTCCAAAGACATCTCCTCTCTCTCCTGCAAGTTGCTCATCTACTTCCAACACATGAAAGTCCATATAAACGCCAAAAAATCCCACATTTAGGCTTTCAGATTCATATATCCAACTTCTACTTGAGATCTCTAGTTGCTATTCACACATATTAAACTTAATATGTCTAAAACAGAATTTTTCATTCTCAAATAAATTATTCTCCCAAGCATCCCCATCCATCTACATACTCAAGCCTGAAACTAAGTGGAGTGTTATATATAATTTTTCCTTCTCCTTTTACCTCTCCCTATATTCAATCCAACAGCAAATTTTCTGGAGACCATCTCCAAAATGTGTCTTGAATCTATGTACTTTATGTTGTATACCACCAGCATCGTACTATATAATACATCGTACACCTATAATACTGCCAGGGCTCCCCTTTTTGCTCTTTTGAGAGGAAACTTGTAGAGTGGAAAGAGCATAATGGTATATTAATTATCTATTGCTACATAAAAAATTTCCCCAATTTCATTTTTTCTAAACTGAGCCCTCACCTTTGTCCCATCTACCGGGTTCTTTACCTGATAAATTTCTTATGATTTTATATATTTTAGATTAAATATCATCTAATTTCCTGACCATATTCCCTCTTATTCTCTTTTTATAAGTTCTTTATAATTTATAATTATAAATGTATTTACTTGTCAATTGTATCTCTACCCCTTCTAGACTCTAAATTCTATAAGCAAACCATGCTTTTTTATTCTTCATCCAAAACCTACTGTCTAGGTCAGTACTCTGAAACTAATAAGCTCTCATTAATATTTGTTCAATAATAATGACCGTGCTATAGGAGATTCATAAAATCAAAGAATATTCAGTTTAAGAACAACAAATCAAAAGACCTTTATAAGTAAACTGGGCATTCTTTTGCAAAAGGCCATCAGTATGCCTTGCATTTGCATTTAAGAAGTTCATTGCATACACTAATGCAAAATTACTGCATTCCCATTTCTGCCAGCCACATATTTGTGTCTGTTTGTATGAGGTTGTGTTTATTTCTTAAATATCCTTTTCTACTCTTTTAATTACTATTTTTAGCACCTTCTGATTCAGATTGAACAAGATCTGTCCCCCCAAAATGCTCTTGATTCTTATTAGAGTATTTGACCTTAAAAGGCCTCCTATCAGAAGCCTAAAAATGTCAGCATTTCCCCAGATGCAGAGGCTTGTCTCATTCCTTTAACCACTAAACTAAATGATAAATCAAAGATATTCTAAGGAGGGGGGAAACTATCAAAAGTCTTACTTGTAAAGCAGAATTGAAGTTGAAAAGAAAGTAAGAATGAGACACACTATATGGGCATCAGCAGCCACAGGGGAACACTGCCAAAAAGTCAGAAATAACTTCTCAAGGGTAACCATTTTCAATCTATTTTATTTCTTTTTATTACTCTTCCCAGGTAACAGAAAACTTCAACTGATATGAAACCTTTTAACAAATGTGGCTTGTAATATGGTCTATTTATATTCTTATTTTATTTTATTCAATTATTCTCCAATAATGCTCCTGGTATTAAAAGTCCTTTTGATGATTGTTCTGTTTTCCATTTCCAAAGTCATTAACCTCCATTCCCTACCTGAGGTGAAGGGAATGCTCTGTGAGTGACAGCCTTGTTTACAGAGAGCAGGAAAGGACTTGGCAGCTGTTCCAAAGTGTCAAATGAGATAGCCTGAAGAATGCTATAGAAAAATGTCACCAAATTGGGAAGCGACGTCACACTAACTAGACTGGCTCCTTGTCCACTAATAGAATTCTCTGACGTGTACCTCTTGAGAGAGAAAGATTTTGCTAGGAGGGAGGAGTGCTGGGTAATTTTTTTGTACCTTTCATATGACTTTCACAATCTTCCAACTATCAAAAGCATAAAGATTACCTTAAAAATGCAAATAATGAGAAGAAACAAACTAACAAAGACTATATTAATTTGAATTAAAAAAAACAGTGCCTTTTTTAAATGATTTCATTTTTAACATCTCAGAGTGCCTCTAATATGCCAAATTTTAACACAAAATTGATGCTCTTTAACTATTTCAAAAGGTATATCCGAAAGTGTGCCAAAGTGTTAATTTGAACTATGTCATTACTTAAAAAGCACATAATCAGGTATTAATTGGGCAAAGCCTTCTAATATATTTAAGTTTTCTATTCTCTATTCTCTTGTGACATTTAGTCTTTTAGTAAATGCAATTTTTCATTCAATAGACATTCCTTAAACCTCTAGTATGTGCAGGCACAATTCCAGGCACTTAAAATCAAATACAATTAAGAAATCAGTTTCTAAATTGTACCAGTCATATCTGGGAGACATCCAATAGTTCATACTCTAGTAGAAAAGAGAGAAAAGAGAACAATAAATAAATAAATCAGAACATTCACAAAGTTATATTCTTTTATTCCCTGTGCTTTCTCTGGGCCAAAGTCTCTCCCCTGAATCCTAATCGTTCTTTCTAATCCACAGATCTCCCATCTTCACCTCAAAATCAGGTCATTCAAGACAGATTTTGCCCTTGTGCCCAACTCCAGCTTGGTTCCAATCCCCAAATCCCTAATTGTCAAAATAGTAACCAACAATGAGCACATACTATGTATAAAGCACCGCATCAGTGTGGTACACTGATTATCTGACTTAACCTTCAAATTATTCCTATGAATTAGGTCATATTGTTAGTCTATTTTATAATTAAGGAAGCCAAGAATTGGAATACTAAGTAACATGCCCAAATAACTAGAAAGTAGTAGGTGTAGGCTGGTTTTGAAAATCAATGCTACACTGTCCAAAAGTTACATGTGGCCATTGAGCATTTGAAATTTGGCTAATGCAATGAAGAAATTAAAGTTTTTATATAATTTTTATTTATTTTATTTTATAAGTTAATTAAATTTAAGGGCCAATACTTAATTCAGTTATTGGATATGTGAACATAATTTTTCAAATGTAAATTTCATGAAATTTAAATATAGATCAAGTATTTCTTTTTTTTTTTTAAGATTTTATCTTTAAGTAATCTCTACATCCAATGTCGGGCTTAAACTTACAACCCTGAGATCAAGAGTCTCATGCTCCACCAACTGAGCCAGCCAGGCACCCCTATAGGTCAAGTATTTCTAATTAAAATTTAGCTTCCAAATTTACTAATTTGGAGTATATCAGTATAAAATATACATCAGATTCTGAAGACCTAGTATGAAAAAAATGTAAAATATTTCATTGATACTTTTTTATATTGACTACATGTTGTAATGATATTTTGGATATACAGCAGTTCCCCCCTTGTCCATGGGAGCTATTTTCCAAGACTCCTAATGGATCCCCAAAACCACAAATAGTCCCAAGTCTTACATATATTGTTTTTTCCTGTATATACTTAATTATGATAAAGTTTAATTTACAAATTAGGCACAGTAATATATTAACAATAATAACTAATAGTAGAACAATTGTAACAATATACTATAATAAAAGTTATATGAATGTGGTCTATCTATCATATTGTACTCTACTCACCTTCTTCTCTGTTGATGTGAGATGATAAAACTCTTCTGTGATGAGATGAAGTAAGGTGAACAACATAGGCATTGTGATAGCATTAGGCTGCTATTGACTTTCTGAGGATTCAAAAAAAGGAAGATCATCTGCTTCCAAACTATGGTTGACTGCAGGGAACTGAAAGCAGAGAAAGTGAAATCATGGATAAGGGAGGTCTACAGCATTGGGTTCACCAAAAACATATTATTATGATTAATTTTACCTGTTTCTATTCACTTTTTCAATGTGACTGTTACAGATTTTTTAATTGGCTCACATTATATTTCTATTGCACAGCACTGGTCTATAGCCTATTCTCCTAACCACTACACTATCTCAGCTGTCAGGAAGGTTTTTGTTTGTTTGTTTGTTTGTTTGTTTGTTTGTTTTAAATATCTATTTATTTGGGGGAAAGTGCAAGCAGGGGAGGGGCAGAGAGAAGGGAACTGAAGGTCCAAAGTTGCCCTGCACTGACAGTGCTTGACAGCAGCCAGCCCAGTGTGGGGTCTCAAACTCACGAAACACAAGATCAGATCTGAGCCGAAGTCTAACACTCAACTTACTGAGCCATGCAGGTGGGGCCCCTCTCAGGAAGGTTTTAATTCCATGCTTATGTGGTAACAAAGACCCATTAATCAAATTGGCTGCTGTCCCTGTCTCTCCCCCTCCGATTTGCTGTTTGAGTGTCCCTGTCATTTCCCCCCTACTATAAGCCATTTGTTTTGGGATATCTTATCCCCTTCACTCTCTAGCCTCCTCTCAATTATTCTTTAAGAATTAACTCAAGTCCTACCATTAAAGAATGACTTTTCTTGTTATTTATTTCAAAATATTTTTCATTCTTTCACTTCAACATATACGGAAATCATCAAATTAGACATTCAAGTCTAGTATTCTGCTACAAAGCATGGCTCTAAGCTACATGTTGAAAGAATGGGGGGAGAATTCATATATTTGTAATCATATTCCAGCTCCTTTTTCTAGTCTGCATCCCTGCCATTCATAAATTCATTCAAATAATTCTTGAATTCACTCACAACTGCCACTGCGAGTTCCACACTTATTTCACGAATAGTACTTTTATTTGCCTAAATTTCCTCATTCAAGTTTTAAAGAATGCCATGGTGTTCTTTCACAATTATGAAGATTATGTGTTATCTTATCCACTGTTTAATTTATAAATTTTAGTCATGTCTTATTTCAGTTTTAAATTCCTCAATTTAAGTTCCTAATCATTCTTTATATGGCAGTTATTATCACCAAGAGCAAAAAATATTATCTTTGACCATTGCATCTTAATCTACAATCTTTCTTGACATACATAAGAATTGACCATGGTCTTTAAGATTCCAGCTGAAAATAATATGAGAGGGTAATAGAATATTTTCTGTTTAGTGTCTAATTTCCTTTATAAAAATTATTTTAAGTACTTTAATATTTAGCCATACATTGATCTGATGGCATCAGGAAACATTCTATAACAATTCTTTGCATTTGAGTAATAACCACAACCTTTTTTTTAATACACAGAGAAGGTATATAACTATTTTATAATTCTGTTTTTGGTATTCACATTAATTTGCACTTCTCTGCTTATCCATACTGATGCATAAATCTTTATTCCTGTCTCTCCCTATCTTCTTGGTGTCACAGAATTAAGTCTTGGGAGATAATATCACTCTTAGATGTTTCACAACCTATGTTTTCCTCTTCATCATTTAGATCATTGATTCTCAAACTTCAGAATGCATAAGAATCCTAAGATTTTTACAGAAACTAAAGATGAAAATGAAGAAAATAAAAACATGCTAAGGCCTTTGTCTTACTCATTAATTCTCGCCATTCACTCAAAAAACATAACTTTAAAAATGTGAAAGAACTTATCTGTAAGATTTCTGTTTCTGGCAACATGGTAGATTAAATATTTAAAAAATTCTTGATAGAAAGCACACATAAATGCTGCATAACATATAACAAATATTCTTATAATTACCTATCTGGTATTATAAGAAAGAAAAAAAAGAAAATTCTCAGTCACCAACTCAAAGAGAATTAGAAACTAAGAATTCATATCCATAGCCAGCCCCTACATTGGTTTGGGAGTTAAAATAATGCTTCATGGTCTAGGAAAAGCCAAGATAAGAAAGTGAAGTTTCCTTAGGCCTACAATATTTGGGGATTGTCTGAAAGAACAAGCAAATCCTAAATCTAGGCCATCCAGGATTTCTATAGATAAAGTTTTGGTAAAATGGGCTTATATTCTAAAAGGAAATATTATAGAAACAAAAAGAGTCAAAGGAAGTGACAAATAGTGAATTAGACCCTACAATTTTAGCTAATGAAGAAATTATAACTATAATTATTAAAATAATAAACTAAGGAGATAACATAAAAAGAAAATTGGATACAACTGAATCAAGAATTAATGAACTAGAAGATAGGTCTGAAGAGTCCAGCAAAAAGAAAAGTGGTGTATAAAATGAGAAATTTAAATTACATTTAACAGTTCTTCCAAAAGGAGAAAATAAAGGAGGAGAGGCAATATATGTAGAAATAATAGTTAAAAATTTTTCAGAATTGTTGAAAAATGCAAACCCAAACATACAGACAGAGCAACATCTATAATGCTATCTATAAAAATTAGAAAACAACAATAGTAAACAAAAAGCATAAAGAGATCTTAAAGCTCCATAAAGAAAAGACAGTTGGCCTTTAAAGGATTAATAACTAAGCTGACAATAGACTTTTAAATAAGCAATGTGGAAGCCATAAGACATGAAAATATTTCCAAAATACTGGGGAAAAAATAAGTATCATCTAGAATTTTATACAGAACAACAATTCCTTTAAAAAATATGAAGCAAAATTTTTTTCATATAAAAACTGAAAAAAGTGACCACCAAAAGACTTTCTTAACAAACTTCTGTAGGAAGTAATTCATAAAATAAAAGGGGAAAAAAAAGCTTGAGATGCAAAAACATTTTTTGAACAAAAATGAGCAAAGATATTGGTGATATAATAATAAATCTAAAATATATCTGTATAAAATAGTAACAATACCTAATTTTTAGTGTTTAACAATCTCTAAACAAGACTGGCCTAAAATATCGGGCAAAAATTAGATGTAAGATGCAAGACTATGATTGGAATTAAAGCGCTCTAAGGCCCTTCTATCATTCAGGGAGAGGTGAAGATATCAATTAACTTAAGTATATATGTAGTAATTTCAAACATAATTACTAGAGAATGGAAATTATGTGTGACTTCCAAAGCCAATGGAAGGAGAAAAATGGAATTTTTTAAAAAACTTTGATATCAGGGGCGTCTGGGTGGCGCAGTCGGTTAGGCGTCCGACTTCAGCCAGGTCACGATCTCGCCGTCAGTGAGTTCGAGCCCCGCGTCAGGCTCTGGGCTGATGGCTCGGAGCCTGGAGCCTGTTTCCGATTCTGTGTCTCCCTCTCTCTCTGCCCCTCCCCCGTTCATGCTCTGTCTCTCTCTGTCCCAAAAATAAAATAAAAAACATTGAAAAAAAAATTTAAAAAAAAATAAAAATAAAAAAATAAAAAAAAACTTTGATATCAAACTAAAAACTTATGCACAGTAAAGGAAACAATCAACAAAGTAAAAAGACAGCCTACCAAAAGTATTTCCAACCATTTTCTGATAAGGGGTTAATATCCAAAGTATATAGGAAATTCATACAACTCAATAGCAAGAAAACAAATAACATGATCAAAAAGTGAACAAGGATTAGTTATTTCCCAAAGGAAGACATACAATAGCCAACAGGTATATGTAAAATGCTCAACACAGCTAATCAAGCAAATGTAAATCAAAACCACAATGTGATATCACTTCGTGTCTGCTAGAATGACTATTATCTAAAAGACGAAAGATAACAAATGTTGGCAAGAATATGGAAAAAAGGGAACCCTCATACACTTGGTGGGAATGTAAATTGGTACAGCCACTATGGAAAATAGTATGGAGCTTCCTCAAAAATTTAAAAATAAACTACTGTAGGATCCAGTAATACCCCTTCTGGGTATATAAACAAAAGAAATAAAATCAAGATATCAAAGAGATATCAGCACTCCCATGTTCATTGTAGCATTATTCATAATAGTCAAGATATGGAACCAACCTGTGTCCATTGACAGAAAAATAGACAAAGAAAATGTATATTCACATATATGTGTATATATACACACACATATACACACACACACACACATATATATACATACACACACACACACACACACTGGAATATTATTTAGCCTCAAAAAAAGGACATCTTGCCATTTACAACAGTATGGATGAAACTGGACAGCATTATGTTAAGTGAAATAAGTCCGACAGAGAAAGACACAAATTGTATGATCTCACTAATATGTGGAATCTAAAAAAGGGACTCATAGAAGCAGAGAATGCAATGGTGTTTTCCAGGGGCTAAAGGGAGAAGGAAATAGAGAGATATTTGTCAAATTTACAAATTTCAGCTATGCATGATGAATAAGTTCTGGAGGCTTACTGTACAGCATGATGACTATAGTAATTATACACTATTGTATAATTGAAATTTGAGAGAAGTGGGATAGATCTTAAATATCCTTACTACAAAATAAATATGTGAGGTGATGGATGTGACAATTAGCTTAATTGTAGTGATCATTTCATAACCATACTGTGATTATATTTGATAAACAGATAAAAACATCACATTGTACAACATAAACATATGCAATTTCATTTATCAATTATACCTTAAAATCTGGAAAAATATATTAATTAATTAATTAATTTTAATTTTAAAATTGTAATAAATTTATAAGACAGAAAATCTGAATGGAAGAAAAGATGACACAGAAAAAGCAGTGTCCCATGAAATAACTAAATAAGATAGTAGAAATAAATCCAAAATATTTGAAATGACAATAAAATAAATGGACTAAACTTAAAACAGTGAAAATAACATAGTCATTTTCAAATTGATGTTTTACAAAAAAATTCAGTTCTATGCAACTTACAAAAGACAATGTTAAAATGCAGATGACAGAGAAAGTTAGAGTGTTAAACCACACAAAATTATCCAGGTAACACTAAACAAATGAAAACCAGTGTAACTCTATTAATATAAGAAAAAAAACTTTAAATTGGTAGCTCTTTTAAACCTAGTTCACATTAAAATAATTTGGGGAATTTTTTCAAATTATCAATGCCTCACCTACACCAATTAACTCAGAATTTCTAGAGGTTGGTCTTGTGCATGTATGTTTTAATTTTTTCCTAGGTGGTTATGATGCAAAATCAGATTAATAACTTCAATTTTAAAGCCAAACCATGTTTAGGAATGAAGAAATACACCATGTTAATAAACATCTTTAACCAGGAAGAAATAAAAATCCTAAATCAGTATGCATATAATGATATAACTTCAACATATCAGTAAAGCAAAAACTGACAGATTTGGAAGAATATTCATAGTGTAATTTTTTGATACTTTTCTTAATAAAAGAGAAGTCAAGTAAAGCAAAGAAAAAAGTAGGGATAAGTAACATTCTTAGCAAATTTGAAGCACAGATATACCTGGATGCTGATACTCAATAATTAGCAACTACACAAATAAAGTATACATGGAATATTTACAACATTTTATTATGTAATAGGCTTTAATCAAGTCTCAACAAAACAGATAAAAACTTGCTACCATATAGATATCCTCATCAAAATAAAATTAAATTGGAAGTAAAGAACAAAAATATTTTTAAACCATATATTTAGTAATTTTAAAACCCACTTTTATGTAATTTGATAGTTAAACAAGGTATAATGGAAATTAAATAATAGAACTAAATCATATGGAAAATGTTACATATCCAAACTTGAAAAGTGCTGCTCAAATAGTTCTTAGAGGGGAATTTCTAAACTTAAGTGCTTATATTTTAAAAAGAATGTTTAAAACACACTGAAATAAGAATTCATTCCTAAATAGTTTTTTTAAATAAAATAATACATCATACGTTGCATTGTACTAAGGGTATGATATAAAATAATAATAATAATAATATCTAATTTGTAGAGTTTTAAAATAAGATAGACCTACAATATTGGACAGAAATTAAAAACAAGATGCAATAGGCAAGAGGAAGTAATTAAAAGCATAAAACTCAAAGAAAGAGATAAAACTATTTCTATTTGTAGATGACATAATTGTATATCTGAAAAACCCAAGAGAATCAATAGAAAAACCGTTACAAACAATAAGAGATTTTAGCAATGAAACTCAAATATTAACATGCAGAAATTAATAGCTTTCTATATACAAACAATAACCAGTTAGAAGATACAATGAGAGAGAAGACTCAATTTACAGAGACAACAGTAAAGAAAATACTTGGTTATAAGGTTAACAGGAGATATGTAAACTTATAGGAGGAAAATTTCCTATTATTTGCGAAATATAAAACAGTATACTTTGAACAAATGAAAAGAGAGACATTTTAGGATAGGAAGACTGAACATCCTAAAGATATCAATTCCCCCTAAATTAATTTATAAATTTGTTTCAATCCCCCAAAATGCCAAGAAGTTTTTCCCCAGATACAGATAAATTTGTTATAAAATTGAGACCGAAAAATAAACCAGCAGGATGGCAAAGTTCTGGAGATCCGTTGCTCTACAATGTGAATATACTTACCACTACTATAGTGTACACTTAAAAATGATTAAGACCGTACATTTTATACATCTTTTATCACAGTTAAAAAAAAACAACAGGAATATAAAACAACTTCTCCATACTGATCACCTCTCAAGCATTCTTATATAACATTATAGATAATCCCTCTATTCTTAAAGAATATCTACCTGGGGAACCAGAAATACTGATTCCACTGAGCTTCAGTATATTCCCTCAAGTGTGATACTCCTGTGCTTAGTCTAATGCCAGGCATGTAGTGAGTGATCAATAAATATAGATCATAAGTAAACTACAACTTTCTCTGTAAATATATTGAGTTATCAATAAATCTATGTGTATTTCCAAAAAATATGAACAAGGAAAAATCACTAAGTGTAAAAAAGAAGAAAAAATGAGGGAGGCTAATTCATATAGATACTAAAATATTGTTATAAGACCTATATTTAAAATTGTGTGGCATCCAGAAAAACAACATATAGTATCAGGAAAAAAAAAAAAAGAAACAAAACAGACTGTCCAGAAATAGACCCAAGTGCATTTGTAAGTTTATTGTGTGATAAAGATGGTTATCTCAAAGCAAAATGGCGGCAGACACAAAAATATTAATAAGTGGTATTGAGAAAACTGAATAGTCATTTAGAAGAATATGTCATTAGATTTATACTTCACAACATACACCAGTATAAACCCCAAATGAATTAGATATTTAAATGTAGACAGTTGGATGATATAGATAGATACATACATAGATACATAGAAGAAAGAGAGAAAGAAAAGAAAAGAAAAAAGAAAGAAAGAAAGAAAGAAAGAAAGAAAGAAAGAAAGAAAGAAAAGATGGAGAGAAGGGAGGGAGGGAATGAAGGAAGAAAGGAAAGAAGGAAGGAAGTAAGGAAGGGAGAGAGGAAGGGAGGGAGAAGAAAATGACAGACGAAAGATGTGAGCCAATTCCTCTATTACCTGGGATAGAAGAAGAAGTTCCTAACCATGATTCAATGTCCAGAAGCAATAAAATAAAATGGAAATTTTTAAAAATTAAAAATAAACAGAATTTGTAAGGCAAAAACAGTAACAGTATGTGGAAAATCAAAAGATAAATGACAATGATAAACCAGGAAAAAAAATCTCAATTTATATCATAGCAGATCTGACCTCTCATATATAAAGAGTTTTTAAAAATTCAATCTTGCCTAATAGGCTTAGACTTCAGCCTATTAAGATAAAACCAAAGCAAAGTTTCTTTCCATGGCCCAATATTTATTGGTTCTAGATAAAACTTTTCCAGTCTTTTCTACAATAAAAGTACTTCTTTTTGATCAAGCCTATGTTAGGTAAATTCAATTGTCTATTACAAACTATATAAGAAGAAAGAGTTGTCCTAAGAACAGGAATATTTCAGCCATTTCATTTCTAATAAAATCTCAAACAATATGGTGTTGTCTATATTCTAATTTCATCATTAATAGCACCCTTGCTTGCTTTCAAAATTCTCCTACTTTGAATGATAAATTATGTTTACCTTGTCTGTAGACCAAATGACGACCAGTTTTCATCAGAGTGTCACAGAAGGAATTTCATCCACATTAGCTGGCATTCATCAACTAGCAGATTCATATGGACCTAACCATCTCCCCTGTGCTGTTGTACCATGAACTGTTCCAGTTCTAGTAATTAGAACTAAGGCTAAATGCAATTAATTCTCTAAGTTTGAGCTGTTATGTTTGACTCTCTTAAAATTATATCATATAACAGGAGTATTAGGAAGGCTTGCTGACAAAATGAAAATAAGAGTAGGTATTAACCATGCCAGTAAACTTCCTTCGTACTTGTTATTCATATCCCAAGCCTGGGCTCCTCCTGTCCTACCATTTTTCTCAATAAGCACTCATGGACCTCTTACACGTACAAATTTCTGATCAGGTAGTCTCCCACCGATGCAATCCGGATGCTTCTTGCTGAAAATATGATTTCTTACAACCTCCAGCTTCACTTCTATCTACCTCTGCCTACCCTCAGGAGTTACTGACATATGTTTTTCACTTTTCCTGGTTAAAAACCCCATCCTTCACAATTTGCATTCTGGCCTAAACACTGAGAGTATCAATAGCATAAGATAACACCCACTGTTAGAAAAAGTAGGAGACAGGTCCCTGGGTGGCTCAGTTTGTTAAGCCTCTGACTTTAGCTCAGGTCATTATCTCATTTGTTGGATGAGCCCTGAGTCAGGATCTGTGCTACAGCTTGGAGCCTGGAGCCTGCTTCTGATTCTGCCTCTCTCTTGGTCCCTCCCCTGCTCTCTCTCTCTCTCTCTCTCTCTCTCTCTCTCTCTCTCTCTCTCTCTCAAAAATATATAAACATTAAAAAAGAAAGAAAGAAAGAAAGAAAGAAAAAGTGGGAGAAAACACAATAGATTTACAATGGTTTAGCCCAAATCAGTGAAATGGAAACACCTAATAAAAGTGAAAAAGAGGGGCACCTGGGTGGCTCAGTAGGTTAAGTGTGGGACTCTTGATTTTCGCTCAGGTGATGATCTCACAGTTCATGAGATTGAGCCCAGTGTCAGAATCTTGGGATTCCCTCTCTCCCTTTCTCCCTGCCCCTCCCCCCTTCTCTCTCTCTTTCTCAAAATAAATAAATAAACTTTAAAATTATTAATAAAAAAAGTGAAAAGTATATTTAGCTAACTCCCTATGCGTGCTGAGAATAGGTAATAGTGACTTTCTCACTCAAAAAGGACTTCTTGAAGGAAACTAAATACAAACAGGCATAGCTCCCACAGACCCTGCAGAGCCAACTTTGTGGCAATGGTTTGGTCATATTTCTTCTAATAGATCTACTAATAAAATCTCCTAAATGGAATTCGTTTCTTTCAAATAACCAATGAATTTACAATGATTATTTCTACATGGCCATTCACCATAAACAAGCTAGACCTTTATCTCATGGCCTCACTGAAATATAGCAGGCATGTTTCTTTGTGGAAATATACCAGAGTGGTGTGATACATCCACTGACCTTTCCAAATAATCTTGCTTTGTGAACAAAAGGAAATGTTAATTTCCTCGAGAGTAAAAGCTGATGCAGTTGTCAAAGATAAAGCAAAAAGGACACAAAAGCAGCAAACTTCAAATGTGCTCTGGATACTGCAATAATGATAGCAAAGGAGATCAGTGACCTCGAGAATGACAACGAACTAAAGTGGGATTTAGAGGTCCCTAAGTATAATGTATTCATCGACACTTTTATTTCGAATGGACAAGCAATGGACCAGAATTAATGCCCTGTCGAACTCATGGCTGTGCATCGAAATCCGCCAAGTTACCAAGACTTATGGGCTTTCCAAACAACCCAGGTGAAGGTGGCACTCTTTACAGGGTGCCTGACCAGCAGAATACAGATTTGATTCTCCGACCCCTGAGAAAAATACAAAGCAGTCACTTTGAGCTAAGACTCCAAATTACAGCTGTGGTTCAGCGTGGATTTTTTTTTTTTAATGAAACTTGCTGACTAAGGCCATAATATTTGATTTATCTTTTCCTTTTAATGGTGTTGATCAGAATAGAATTGGTCTCTTGTTACCACTCTGAATACATTGGGCTTTGCTGGATACCTAGCTGGGTACATCTATTCTAACCTCATTGTGGCTATCAGGAAATGAATTTCCTAATTAATAGCAGAAACCAAAGAACAAACAGAAAGAGTAAATGCAAAAGGATAATATTCTTTAGGAATGCTGTCAAACTGTATTTCGGACAGCTCCCCCTCGGCCAAATAACACACAAAACAAAGCACACAGGGGCTGTCAGCCATGAAGAGGCAGAGAAAAGAAAAGAACAGCAGATTGAATATAGAAATAATTTGTCATCTCAAAAGACTTCCAAAGTGCAATAAAAGACTGTTTGGAATCTAATTGAAATGATTCTGGGAATGAAATGACATCAGCGCTCACTGAAGGCACATTACGAAAATACAGTTGCTTGAGTGAAAAACTAACGGAGCCCTCAGTTTGGCCTAATGGTGCATGGGAAAAGTTACCTCCCAAGGTCACTCCCTTCAGTGCCACCACAAATCAATATGTGGGAACCCACTGAAGACACTAGGCAAACATCTTGATCGTGTATGTCAGTGAGAACCCTCTAACCCCAAATAGAAGTATTTATGATAAGAACAAAAAAGTAAATACAAAGCAGAGTTTTGCCAAACTCTCCACAAGAATTCTGTTTTAGGCTCTCCCAAGGATAAATAGTGTTGCTCCTTTCCCTACAGAAATGTAAAGCACACTGATATCCCCTTGGATACGGAAGGCAAAGTCTGAATCCTGCATTTCTTTAAAGTATTTCCGTCTCATTCAACCAATATTAACTGAACATCACTAAGTACTAAATAGACTCAGTACTTACATGGGGGACCCTGCAAGCCACAACACTTGTTTACATGAGTCACTGCCTAGTGGGGAATGAATTATCATAGTACAATGTGATTATGTGAAAAACATATATAGTCCAGAATGATTTGCTCCATCTGAGGAATTCACACATAGGGAGATGCCTAAGTGTGATGCTAAAGGTGAATATGAGTTCTCCATCCAGATAGGGCATTGAAGAGTGAAGTACCTGGAGGGAGCATCCAGAACTGCTATTGCCAAGAAACACAGAAAGGCATGACACAAGAGCCAAGTTGCTGTCCGCCTGTGGGTGCCCTTCTAAGTGTAGACCCTTAGCATTAACAGAGACTTGCCAGTAAAATCTTCCCGTGAAAGAGTTGTCGGTTTTCTTTTTCTCCAATTCCTCTCTTCACGTTTTCCCTTGAACTACTCCAAACAAGCATTTGACTCCATCACTTTGCTAAAATAGCTTTTGCCAAGGTCACCAATAATCTTTATGCTGCTGAATCCAAAGTCAGTTTTCAATCCTTAGAAATTTGGTATACCAACATTTAACAGACTGTACCACATCCTCCTTCTGGACATACTATCTTCCTCTGGCTTCTTGGACACGAGTCTCTTGACTCCCACCACCCCCAGCTTTATCTCCTTTGCAGATTCCCCCTCATGCCCTTGCATTCTAAATATTGAACAGCCTTAGGGTTCAGCCCTCAGACCTCTTCTTTCTCTATTCATACTAACTTCCTAAGATATCTTCCACCCGGTCCCACACTTTTTAAAAAACATCTATATGCTGGTGACTTCCATATTTATACCTCTGTCCTAGACAGTTCACAACTGTGAACTCCAAGTATATAGATCTCACTGCCTACTAAATATTTACATTGAAGTTCTCATAGGAATCTCAGCATTACAACATCTCAGAAGAAACTTCTTACTCCTTCCCCCAACTTATTCCTGCTATAATCTTCTCCATCTCACTTAATAGTATCTCCATTTTTCCATTGTTTGTGGCGGAAATCTTGGTGTTGCCCATGACTTTTCTCTTTCTCTTACATCCCACACTCAATCCAACACCAAATCAATTTCAGAATATATCCAGAATCTCATCCCTTCTTGGCACTTCTACTGCCAAAATCCTGGTCCAGGCCAATCACCCTTCACTAGGAATATTGTAATAGCCTCCACAGTGGGTCTCCCTGTTTCTGTTCTCATAATAAGAATGATTGTTCAAAAACTTAAATCAGATCATGGCATTTCTTGGCTCAAATTCATCCAATAACTCCTACCAAAGTCAGAGTAAAACCAACAGTTCCCTCCCAACACTGCTACCTGACCACATTTTTGCCCACTCTCTGCTTGTTTAGTCTCAGTCACACTGGCCTGCTTTCTAGTCCTCAAACATGCAGAGCAGTGTCCCACTCCAGAGCTTTGTACTTACTCTTCCCTCTGCTTCTAAAGCTTTACCCTCATGTTATCACATGGTTCAATTTCTCACTTTCTTTAGTATCTGTTTAAATATCCCCTTTGCAGCAAGGTCTACCATGACCACTTTCTATAAAAGAGTAACTCTTCTCCGTTACTCCAGCATTCTCTATTTCCCTCCCCCTGCTTTTTCTAGGTTGTATTTATTACCACTTGATATAGTCTATGTTTTTAAATGTATTTATTTCTTTCTCTATCTAATCCCCGCCAAAATATAAGTTCTGTGAGGGCCAAGGCTTTGTCTCTTATGTTTACTCGTGTATCCTCCAGCTCCCAGAATGGTGCCAGCTGTGTAGTAGGCACCTAATAAAAACTTATTGACTTAGGGGCACCTGGGTGGCTCAGGCGGTTAAGCATCTGGTTCTTGATCTTGGCTCAGGCTCATGGTTCATGGGATCAAGCCCCTCATTGGGCTCTGTGCTGCAGTATGGAACCTGCTTGGAATTCTCTCTCTCCCTCTCTCTGCTCCTTCCTGTGCATGCACACATGCACGAGGGCGCATGCGTGCACGTGCTCTCTCTCTCTCTCTCTCTCTGCTCTCTCTCAAAATAAATAAACTTTAAAAAATAATAAATATATATATATATACACAAAAGATAAACTTATTGGCATACTATGTGAATGAACAGAAATGGTTCCTAATACCTGAGAACTCATATGAGAGCTTCTTCTTTAGAATACCATCAGTGTTAGTTCCTCCAGAAAGAAGGAACTAGAGACTGACATCAGAACCACATAATTCCTAAATTCCCATCTCGCTTAAACAAAACACACACACATTTACAAACAGTAGATACTGAAATTCTCAGAATTAAATACAGATGTAATCATTTATAGGGTCCTCTTATAAACTTTATAAAGTTGCTAGTTTAAAAACATCATCTTGGGGCTCCTGGGTGGCTTAGTTGGTTAAGCGTCTGGCTCTTGATTTTGGCTCAGGTCATGATCTCAAGGTTTGTGGGATTGAGTCCCAGGTTGGGCTCTGTGCTGACAGAGCCAAGCCTGTTTGGGATTCTCTTTCTCCCTCTCTGCCCCTACCCCACAGGCACGTGCTCACACTCTCTCCCTCTCTTTCTCAAAAATAAACACTTAAAAACATCTTCTTAAGTATACTTTGTTATATTTTGTACTTGAACCAGATTCATACTTGGACTTTACCTGACTAGTAGGGCCAAGGGTGCATTGCCTTTGGCAAAAATTTTATACTAACTTTTTTGAAGAATTTTTAAAGAAAAATTGTTACTAAAGTTTAGATGTACATATCCTTCTACTGGGAATTCTGCACCTAGGGAAACCCTCTGTATGCAAACAAGGAGATATGCATGCAAAATGTTTATTGCAGTATTAGTTGTAATAGGGGGAAATAAGAAACAACCTAAATATCCACCAATCAAAGAACGGACAAATAAACTGTGGTATGTTCATAGAGCAGAATACAAAGTAGCCCTTCAGAATTAGAGCCTCACCTAATAACTTGGATAAATTTCAAAAGCATTGTCGAGCAAATAAACAAGTTGCATGATATATACCAAATAATACCACTTACATAAAGCTTACAAGTGTACAGCACAATACTATAGAGAATTTATGGAGACATAAAATAATAAATGCCAAATTCAGCAGGATGACTGCCTTTGTGAGGGATCAAGAGATGGGGATGAAAAGGGTCTTAACTGTATCAGCCATGACTTATTTTTTTTAACAAAAAATATATAGCTGAAGGAAATGTTTTAGGGTTTTAAGATTTGACAAAAACTGTTGATGTTTTTCGTATTTCTCTCTGCTTTCCTATGTGTTTGAAATATCTCGTAAAAGAAAATATTCTGTTCCCCAGTGTGGGGAAAACCAGAAAAATAGTGCTCTTAACACAGTGCAATATTAATGAAGCTTGATTATATTTATAAGGGCATGCCAGGTGGAGAAAACTGTATTTGCATAATTGCTTATTTTGGTAACACTAGTAGTCAGTTAAATCATGAAGGACTTTAAAAGTCAAGGTGAGCTGTTGGAATTTCATCCTGTTGGCAATGGAAGGTCATTGCATTTTAAGCAAGGGAGTAACTTGATATGATTTATATTTTAGAGAGATCACTCTTGGGGAGCAATTTGGGAAGTACAATGGAGGACTAAAGTGAATGGAAGTAGTAAAACCAGTTTGGAGGCTTTTATAATGATCCAGGCAAAAGATAATGATGTCCTGGACTAAGTTAGTGACATGGGGATGGAGAAAAGCAGAGGAAAGTAAAAGCATTTGGGACATAAAATCAACAGGACTCTTATGTGCAAAGTGCAAAAGGAAATCCAGGGTGCCTTTCAATTTTCTAGCTTGTTGGAATGAGTGCATAATGATTGCAACCACTAGGATAGGAAATTAGGGGGAAGTGCAGATTTGGGAGTGACAGGGGAGACAAAGAGCTAACATATGTTGATTCCAGCCATCTGTGAGAGGATATCCAGGAAGCAGATGAATTAATAGGTCTGTAGCTTGAGAAAAAATTTGGAGCTAAAGATAAATATTTGGTGTTTATCCACATATAGTTGGCAATTAAAATCATGGAAGTGAGTGAGATCTGCCTGAAGAGTATGGAGACAGGAGATTAAGAGAGAAGAGAACCAAGGGTTAGAACTCTAGGATCACCACATTGAATGGGGGAGACACGAGAGAGGTACCCATGAAAAAGGCTGAACAGAAGTAGGTGGAGATACTGAGGAAGAATCCAGAAATCATGTAAGGCAACTTCAGACCATTAAGCCTGAGGTTGGTCAGAACAAACCCTCCACTCTCCCCTGCATTGAAATGATTAAGAACTGTCTCTTCCTCCTCCTGAAGATTAATTTCTCCCCCTGGGCTTCGGATGACTTCAAAAATGGATATGTAAACCCTTGAAGGACATTAGGTATGTTGTTTGGAAAAATCTTAAGAAACCAATGTCGGATCCTCAAATTTCATATGACCCCTCCTAAAACTGACCTACCGTAGAATATTGGGTCCAGGCATTAGAAAAATGCTCTCTCACCTTCACTTCAACAATCGCCTTCCATTTAACAATCGCTTTCTTTTCCCTTCACAAAAGAAAGGCATTCTCCTCATCCATTCTTTTTTTTCTCCATATTTTTTTAAATTTAAATCCAAGATAGTTAACATATAGTGTAATAATGTTTTCTGGAGTAGAATTTAGTGATTCATCACTTACATATAACACCCAGAGCTCATCCCAACAAGTGTCCTTCTTAATGCCTATCACCCATTTAGCCCATCCCCCAACAACGCTCAGTTTGTTCTCTGTATTTAAGAGTCTCTTATGGTCTGCCTCCATCTCTGTTTTTATCTTATTTTTCCTTCCTTTCCCCTATGTTCATCTGTTTTTTTTCTTAAATTCCACCTATGTGTGAAATCATATGATATCTTTCTCTGACTTATTTCGCTTAGCATAATACCCTCTAGTTCAATCCACATTGTTGCAAATGGCAAAATTTCATTATTTTGATTGCTAAGTAGTATTCTGTTGTATATATACCACATCTTCTTTACCCATTTGTCAGTTGATGGAGATTTGGGCTCTTTCCATAACTTGGCTATTGTTGATAGTGCTGCTATAAACATTGGGGTGCATGTGTCCTATTGAATCAGCATTTTTGTATTCTTTGGAAAAATACCTAGTAGTACAATTGCTGAGTCATAGGGTAGATCTATTTTTAATTTTTTGAGAGACCTCCATACTGTTTTCCAGGGTGGCTGCACTAGTTTGCACTCCCACCAGCAGTACAAGAGGGTTCTTCTTTCTCTGCATCCTTGCCAACGTCTATTTTTGCCTGAGTTGTTAATTTTAGCCATTCTGACAGGTTTGAGGTGGTATCTCATTGTGGTTTTCATGTATTTCCCTAATGATTAGAGATGTTGGGCATCTTTTCCTATGTCTGTTAGACATCTGGATATCTTCTTTGGAATAGTATCTATTCATGTCTTCTGCCCATTTCTTCACTGGATTATTTGTTTTTTGGGTGTTGACTTTAATAAGTTCTTTATAGATTTTGGATACTAACCCTTTATCTGATATGTCATTTGCAAATATCTCCTCCCAATATGTCAGTTGCCTTTTAGTTTGGCTGACTGTTTCCTTCCCCATGCAGAAGCTTTTTATCTTGATGAGGTCCCAGTAGTTCATTTTTGCTTTTGTTTCCTTTGCCTCCTGAGACATGTCAAGTAAGAAGTTGCTGCAGCTGAGATCAAAGAGGCAGTTGCCTGTTTTCTCTAGGATTTTGGTGGTTTCCTGTATTACATTTAGGTCTTTCATCCATTTTGAGTTTATGGTGTGTATGGTGTAAGAAAGTGGGGTGTGTGTGTGTGTGTGTGTGGTGTAAGAAAGTAGCCCAGGTTTATTCTTCTGCATTTCACAGTCCAATTTTCCCAACACCATTTTCTGAAATGACTGTCTTTTTTTCTTTGGATATTCCTTCCTGCTTTGTAAAGATTAGGTGGCCATACATTTGTGAGTCCATTTCTGGGTTCTCTAATCTGTTCCATTGATCTATGCATCATTTTTTTGTGTGTGTGCCAGTACCATACTGTCTTGATGATTACAGCATTGTAATACAGGTTGGAGTCCGGACTTGTGATGTTTCCACCTCTGGTTTTCTTTTTCAACTTTACTTTGGCTATTTGGTCTTTTCTGGTTCCATACGAATTTTAGAATTGTTCTAGCTCTGTGAAGAATGCTGGTGTTGTTTTGATAGGTATTGCGTTGAATGTGTAGATCGCTTTGTGTAGTATAGACATATTAACAGTATTTGTTCTTCCAATTCATGAGCATGGCATGTTTTTCCATTTTTTTGTGACTTCTTCATTTTCTTTCATAAGCTTTTTATAGTTTTCAGTGTATAGATCTTTTACCTATTTGATTAGATTTATTCCTAGGTATTTTATGGTCTTCAGTGCAATTGTAAGTTGGGATCAATTCCTTGATTTCTGTTTCTGCTGCTTCATTATTGATGTATAGAAATGCAACTGATTTCTGTACATTGGTTTTATATCCTGCAACTTTGCTCAATTTATGTATCATTTTTAGCATTTTTTTGGTGGAGTCTTGGGGGTTTCCACATAGAGTATCATGTCATCTGCAAAGAGTGAAAATTTGACTTCCTCCTTGCTGATTTGGATGCCTTTTATTTCTTTTTGTTGTCTGATTGCTGAGGCTAGGACTTCCAACACTATATTGAATAACAGTGGTAAGAATGGACATCCTGTCGTGTTTCTCACCTTACGTGGAAAGCTCTCAGTTTCTTCCCATTGAGGATGATATTAGCTGTGGGTCTTTCATATATGGCCTTTAAGATATTGAGATATGTTCCTTCTATCCCTACTTTCCTTGAGTGTTTTTATCAAGAAAGGATGCTGTATTTTGTCTCTTCACCCAGTCTTAATTATACTTGGATACATTTCACTGAGGTATAAAAACTTCCAAAGGGCCAAAGAAATGATACCAAATTTTAGTCTCAGCAAAGCCTTCTTGAATCAATTAAGCACCTGAAACACATTGTGGGCCTTGTGTCTTTCCCTATCTTATATATTTCTGTTAGGAGTTTAGCATGGCTATAGAATCCTTTTTTAACCACCTTTTGTGACTTCTTCCATCCTCTCCATCTTCCCTCTTATTCTCATGTCCACTTCCAAACTGACTTTGACCAGCTTCTTGCAGATATAACCTACAAGTTCCTGGCCTCAACTTCTCTGGTGCTGTGGGAGGGTGGAATCTCACACAGGTGCAATCCCACATCTTGAGGAAGTTAACTCTCTGCGAGGTAATCCTGGAGTTATGATGCAGGTAGGTAAAGGTTTCCCATTTTATTCAGAGAGAGGAGCCTCATTTATTAGGCTCCTCAGGTGATCCTGTGGTATCCAGAAGCCAATCTTCCATACCAATGGCCAATCAGATAAAGCTTCCTTTATTGGCTCTCCTCTTCTTCCTTTACTTGCCTGTCTCACTGCTCCCTGTATGGTAAGCCTTTGTCTCAGGCTCCGCTTTTTGGGGAATTCCATGCTAAGGGAGTTGGGATGCCCTGAATTCAGATATTTTGTAAGATGGGACAGAAGGAGCGATGACAATTGCATTTAACAACTTCCCTTCTTCCATTCCTTGGACTACTGCCAAAAGATACATCACCTTAGGAGAATGCTAAGAGAGAAGACAGAACAGGAAAAATACCAAAGGCAGCAGTGTCTTATTTTACCCAGGTGACAAACTCAAGGCAAGGCTCTGTGGATTATCTATCTGTCCTAGAATTAGAATACTTGAGATATGTGGGAGGTATGCCAGGAAATCCAGCTGACCATGAGGCACACCTTCTCTGCATTTTTTTAAATAAAAAGCATTTGATGAGAACTCATTTCAGCTTTGTCTTGACCTAGGGCTCATATACAAGTTTTCATGATCTCAAGGAGGATCATGAAAAGTGCCTCCACAAGTCAGTGTTACAGCTTCATATAAAAAGAACATACATGAAGGTAAGTTAGCATTTTATATCTTGAACATTTATTCATTGTAGGAGAAACAATTTTGTTAACTTGTACTAAAATGTTATTGATGGGCACCTGAATGGCTCAGTCAGTTAAATGCCAGACTCTTGATTTCGGCTCAGGTCATGATCTCACGGTTAGTGAGTTCAAGCCCCGGATTCTTTCTCACCATCTCTCTCGCTCCTCCAACCTGCACACATGCGCACTTGCTTTACCCCTCTCTCTCTGCCCCCCCCAAAAATAAATAAAATAAAATAAAATGTTATTGAATCCACTTTCTTTTTAGAAGCAAGTCTCCTGTTTGCTGCCCCTGGTCAATCACTTCTCTGTTCAATTTTTCATTCCTATTATGTGTGTATTAATGTTAGATTAACATAATAGAAACATTTATTGATCTTACTGTAAATAATGTTAAGAATTGTTAATTTACTGCTTGTAAGTCCCACATTTACTAATGGGCTGATATGTTCCTTTTTATGAATTTCCATAAAGCAGGTTAATCTGTACCTTTAAAGCAGAACATTTTCTTGTGTCGAGAAATAGAACACAATTTTCACGAATTGATCTAGGAAATTAATATTAATTTATCTCTCTCAGAGGCAGAAATGCTGTTTAATTGCCTCAAATGTACAACGATAAATTTCTTCAATGATAAAATGAAATTGCTAATCTATATATAATACTCAAGTGTGTGACTCTGTCTGACCTCCACATTTTTTTAAATGTTCATTTATTTTGAAAAAGAGAGTGTGAGCAGGGGAGGGGCAGAGAAAGAGGGAAAGAATCCCAAGCAGGCTCTACACTATCATCACAGAGCCCCACATGGGGCTCAAGCTCACAAACCTTGAGATCATGACCTGATCTGAAATCAAGAGTCAGACACTTAACTGACCTAGCCACCCAGGCACCCCTGACCTCCGCATATTTTTTAAGACAGTTTAAGATAACATGGAAAATTAAAACTTAGATAAATATAAAAATCTCCATTAATATCCAACAGGAAAAATTCTAAAATGCACAGTTTCCAATTTTTTGGGATTGGTTTTTGCTCAACTGTCATGTAATCTTCACAATGAGTCTCTAAATGAAAGGATGGCAGGTATAATTAAGTGGTATTTGATAAGGTTGATAAAGCCTTCTAATTGTATTTCCCAGAAAATGAAAAAGTTAATACTTCTAAGACCTAGGTAAAAAAAATACTTGGGAAGTCAGCACTTCTCTATGTTTGCCTTCAACAAAATTATAACAGCAGTCTGTAGCTAAACTTTTAAATATAAGTCTTGACATATTATTGTGAATTTGAGTATATAACTTGGAAGAATTGCTAAGAATTGAGTGATATTATAAAAATTATTCAATTTCCTTCCATTTACTGTGTAAATAATTCTCATTTAACATACATAAAAATGGGGATATAGTTGATGCTGAATCGTGTCTCATTCTAGCAATGTCATATTTACCTATGGATACATGACCTAATTAGAAAAAAACTTTCAGGGGCGCCTGGGTGGCGCAGTCGGTTAAGCGTCCGACTTCAGCCAGGTCACGATCTCGCGGTCTGTGAGTTCGAGCCCCGCATCACGCTCTGGGCTGATGGCTCAGAGCCTGGAGCCTGTTTCCGATTCTGTGTCTCCCTCTCTCTCTGCCCCTCCCCCGTTCATGCTCTGTCTCTCTCTGTCCCAAAAATAAATAAACGTTGAAAAAAAAAAAGAAAAAAACTTTCACAAAAAGCAATGCAGTTCCCCAAAAAATTTACTTTCTAGATTTAATAATTATCATTATATATAACAAATTCATTTTATAATCATGTATTAAAAATAAGTATAACTTACATTAAGACATACTGCCTTATCTTTGAGAAAAACATGAAATTTTCCATTTATATACATGTTTTCTTACACGGAATTTTGATAGAATGATACATAAGATTATTAAGCATAAAATTATATTACATTAGGGTACAATTCTGTGGGGTAAAAGGAATGAAAATACTTCAAGGAGAAAAGGTAATGATGGAAATTTTTCATTGGTTAAAGAAGAGTTCATATACATAGTTTTAAAAAATAGATGATGGTGAATATCAAATCATTGTGAAATTTAGATATCCTTGTTTACATTTGAGAGAGTGATGTCACAGTTTTGTCTTTTAATGAGACATTTACAGGCAGCAGAAATTACATCCTTTTCAACTATTTAAACTTAGGATGAAGAATTTTAGATATTTGCATGAAAATATGTAAGGGGGTACATAGTTTTTAAAAATTTATTTAGAAGTTATGTGGGCAAAAATATTTGAAAACCACTGTATTAGTTTCCTTTTGCTTTTGTGACAAGCACAAACTTGGTGACTTAAAACAATACACATTTATTCTACACAGTTCTGTAGATCAGAAGTCTGATATGAGTCTGTCTGGGTTTAAAGCAAGATGTTGGCAGAGCTGTATTCCTTCAGTGGGGAATCTAGGAGAAAACCCATTTCCTAGTTTTTCTAGCCCCAATTCCTTAACTCCTGACCCTGTTTCTCCATCTGAAAAGCCTGCAATGTTATACCGAGTCCTTCTCACACCGCCGTCTGTCTCTTCTGCCTCCCTCTTCCATGTACAAGGATGCTTGTGATTACATTGGGCCCACCTAATCAAACATAGTCTTTCCATCTCAAGGTCAGTAGATTCGCAAACTCTAATCTCAACTGCAACCCACATTTGCTCCTGCCATAACATAACCTAACATGTTCTTCAGGTCAAAGATTAGGACATGGACATCCTTGTGGGGCCATTATTCTACCTACCACAACCATCTCTTTCTTCATTTTCTGGTTATTCACCTTGTGCCCCAGTGGTTGCACATAAATGAATTAATAAAAATAATTTAACAAAGACTTCTCTCCAATTTAAACTCCCCACGTCAAATGCCCCAGATGCCACCCTTTTTCTCTCTCCCCTTCACAGCCAAATATCTTGAAATAGCTATTGCTTTCTCATTCAGTTTCTCTACTTGTGACCCTCAAATCACAACCTGGCTTTCATCTATGAAAACGATCCTCCCCCAGTGGCAAACAATGGAGTATGTCATTACATCCAAAGGTCATGTGACACAATTTTGATCAGTTTCTCCATCCTGAAACTCCTGATTCGCTTGGTTTTTTGGCCCCACAGTCCTGGCTTCCTTCCTATGTCTGTGTTAGGTACTGCCAGTCTCCTTTGTGGAATCCTCTCCTCATGCCTAGTCCATACATTTTGCTGTTCATTAGGGTCCTGTCCTAACCTGTATCATAATTCTGCACACTCTCTAGGCAGTCACATAGCTTGATAAGCCAACTACAGGTAAATTGCTCCCAAATTCTTATCTCCAGTCAGACCTGTCTCCTGAGCTTCAGAAATACATATTCTACTGTTTATTAAATGTCTCCATATGATGTTCAACAGGTACCTCAATTTTAACATACTGAAATCTGAATTTGTCATTTGCTACTACATGTCAACCTACTTTAACTCTTATATTCTCTATCTCAATAAATGCCACACCAATTCCCTGGTTGAAAAAGACAGAACCCTAAGTGTCATAATCTCCATTCTCATGAATCATCACCAAGTTCTGTCAGTTCTACCTCCTAAATATATCTTGAATCCTCCATACAGTCACTTCTCAAGTTTATTTCTTGCTCAGATTTCACCATTATTTCTTGCTTGGATTACTGGTCTTCCTGCTTCCAACTTTGACACCCCCTTTGTTTTCTCCATACTGGATGCCCACAGTAGCCAAAATGATTTTTCTAGAAGACAAATAGCATCATATCATTTCCCAATTAAATCACTTCAATGGCTCCCTACTGCCATTAGGATCAAGACCCTAGCCTGATCTCTTACTCCAAATATGCTAAACTTTTTTCACTTCCTTGAACTTGTCATCTTGCTTCTCTTATCCAGACCATCTTACATGCTGTTACCCCTGCCAGACATGAGCTTCCCACACTCCTTGCCTCCCTGTTTAACTCTTACTTAATCTTGATCAGGAATGCATTTCATTTTCTGAAATTGGAGAGGGAAAGGAATGGATGGGTAGGAGAATAAATTATCTTGTAGTTTGGAAGTAAGGAATTGGAATGCATACCTGATGCACTTCTTAGTGAAGTGGTAAAGGCATTTCCTTGGAGTGCAATAAGTAAAAGTAGGTAGAGAATACAGAGGCAGGTGAAGTTTTCCTGATGTCATCCTTTATGGGAAATAGGAAAGAGGATGAGCCAAAGACAAGTAAAAGGATTGTCAAATGGAACCCAGTAATGATCCATCTGTAGCTTTCAGTCTGTTTGCTTGAATGGATTTTTCCAGCAATGCTAAATCAAGCCTGTCCTTCTAAAGCCCATCTACCTGATGTTCAAATCAAATAACCAGATTGTTGACAATTCAGACCTCTTTTTAATATCTTTACAATTCTTCACATATTCTGTTTTCATTTTTGCTGAAAATAATAATTTGATCATTATAATCAAAACATGTTTTGATATATGTATATACTGTGAAAAAATTACCACAGTAAATTTAGTTACCATCCAGTACCTCACATAGTTAAAATCTTTTTCTGGTGGGTACTGACAACTTTTAAGATTTGATCCAGTATTGTTCACTATAGTCACCATGCTTTACTTCATATCCCTAGGGCTTATTTGTCTTGTAACTGGAAGCTTGTCCCTTCTCACAACCTTCACCCATTTTGCTCACTTCCTACACCCTCCCTCTGGCAAAAACCCATCTGTTCTCCATATCTTTTAGTTCAGTGTTTTTTTATTCCAAATATAAGTAAGGTCATACAGTATTTATCTTTCTCTGTATGACTTATTTTATTTAGTGTAACACCCTCGAGTTCCATCAGTGTTGTTGCAAATGTCAAATTTTCTTTCTTTATGTCCAAATAATATTCCATTGTAGATATACCCCACATCTTTCTCCATTCATCTGTTGATAGACATGTAGATTGTTTTCATGTCTTGGCTATTCTGAATAATGCTGCAATGAATATGGGGGTGCAGATATGTTTTCAAGATAGTGATTTCTTTCCTTCAGATAAATACCCAGAAGTGGAATTGCTGGTATGGTATTTCTATTTTTAATTTTTACTTCAGTTTGAGAAACCTCCATACTGTCTTCCACAGTGGCCATACCAATTTACATTCCCACCATCGGTGCAGGGGGTTTCCTTTTTCTCCATATCCTCACCAACAATTATTATTATTCTTTTTTTTATTTGAGAGAGAGAGAGAGAGAGTGTGGCGGGGTGCAAGTGGGGCAGAGGGAGAGAGACAGAATCTTAAGCAGGCTCCATGCAGAGCTTGACGCGAGGCTCAACTCCATGACTCTGGGATCATGACCTGAGCTGAAATCAAGAGTTCGACCTTCAACCAGCTGAGCCACCCACGTGTCCCAACAATTATTATTTTTTGTCTTTTTTATAATAGCTACGTTCTAATAGATCTGAGGCAAAATTCATTGTGTTTTTTTAATTGAGATATAATTGACATATGACATTATATTTTCAGGCATACAACATAATGATTCAATATTTGTATAATTTGCAAAATGATCACCACAACAAGTCTAGTTAACGTCTATTACCACACACAATTACAAATTTTTGCTTCTTGTGATAAGAACTTTTGAGATGTTCTCTCTCAGCAACTTTTAAATATACATTGCAGGATTATTAACTATAGTCACCATGCTGTACGTTGCATTCCCATGACTTATTTATTTCATAACTAGAAGTTTGTAACTTTGACCATCTTCACCATTTTGCCCATTCCCCACCCCCATCTGGCAATAACCAATCTGTTCTCCATATCTATGAGTTTGGGAGGAGGTTGGGGGTTAGGTTCCACATATAAGTGAGATCATGTGGTATTTGTCTTTCTCTGTCTGACTTATTTCACTTAGCATTTTATTACAGTTTTGATTTGCATTTCCCTGATATTGTTGATCACCTTTTTAATGTACCTGTTGTCCATTTTTTATGTCTTCTCTGGAAGAAGATCAACTCAGATCCTCTGCCCATTGTTTGTTTCTGTATTGAAATATGCTTGACACACAAGGTTATATTAGTTTCAGGTTTACAACATATTTATTCAACAACTCTATACATTATTCAATGCTCACCATGATAAATGTAGCCATTTTCTGTCACCATACATTATTACAATATTATTGACCATATTCCCTATGCTGTACTTTTCATCTCCAACTTACTTATTTTACAACTGGAAGTTTGTACTTCTTTATTCTCTTTATTTTGCCTATCCTCCCACCCACCGCCCTCTGGCAATCACCAATTTGTTCTCTGTATTTGACTTCTGTTTTTTTGTTTGCTTGTTTTACTTTTTATTTTCCACATATAAGTAAAATCATAGGTTAGTTATCTTTCTTTCTGACTTGTTTGAATTAGCATAATAACCTCTATTCCATCCATGTGGTTCCAAATGGCAAAATCTCATTTTTTTTATGTGGCTGAATAATATTCCATGATAGATGGATAGATGGATAGATAATCACATCTTCTTTTTCCATTCATCTATCAATGGACAGTTGAGTTGCTTCCATAGTTTGGCTATTGTAAATAATGCTGTAATAAACATAGGGGTAAATATATCTTTTCCAGTTAGTATTTTGTTTTGGGGGAGTAAATATCCAGTAATAGAATTTCTGGATCATATGGCATTTCCATTTTTACTTTTTTGAGGAATCTCCATATTATTTTCACAGTGATTGCACCAATTTACATTCCCATCAACAGTGCACAAGGGTTCTTTTTCTCCACATCATTCCAACACTTGTTATTTCTTGTCTTTTCAATATTAGCTATTCTGACAGATGTGAGATGATATCCCATTATAGTTTTGATTTGCATTTCCCTGATGATGCTGAGCATCTTTTCATATGTCTCTTGGCCACCTATATGTATTCTTTGCAGAAATGTATGTTCAGGTCCTGTGCCCATTTTTAATTGGATTATCTGTCTTTCTGCTGTTGAGTTATGTAAGTTTTTCATATATTTTGGACATTAAACCCTTATCAGATACATCACTTACAAGTATCTTCTCCCATTAACTAGGTTACCTTTTCATTTTGTTGATGGTTTCCTTTGCTGTGCAAAAGGTTTTTATTATCTAAAAACTATCTCATTATTTTATTTTTACGTTTGTTTACCTTGCCTCAGGAGACTTATCCATAAATTTGTTGCTAAAATGATGTCCAAGAGATTACGGTCTGCTTTCTTTTAGGATCTTTACAGCTTTAGGTCTTATATTTAGGTCTGTAATCCATTTTTAATTTATTTTTATGCATGGTGTAAAAAAATGATCCAGTTTCATTCTTTTGTATCTGGCTGTCCTGTATTCCCAGAACCATCTGTTCAAAATACTGTCTTTCCCCATTGTATATTCTTGCCTCTTTTGTTGTAGAGTAATTGACCACCTAGGTGTGGGTTTATTTCTGGGCTCTGTATTCTGTTCTTCTGATCTATGTATCTGTTTTGGTGCCAGTACCATACTGGTACTTTATGCACCAAACCATATATATAGTTTGATTACTATAGCTTTGTAGTATATCTTGAAATCTCAGTTTGTGACACCTCGAGTATTTTTCTTCTTTCTTAAGACTGCTTTGGTTATTTGAGGTCTTTTGCGGTTCCATACAAGTTGTAGGACTATTCTAGTTCTATGGGGTGGGGAGAATGCTGTTGGCATTTTGATAGGGCTTTCATTGAATCTGTAGATTGAATCTGTAGTATGGAAATTTAAGAATATTAATTGCTCTAATCCATGAGTATGGTATATCTTTCCTTTGTGTCATCAATCAATATCTTACTGTTTTTAGAGGATAGGTCTATTACCTTCTTGGGGAAATTTATTCCTATGTATTTTATCCTTTTAGGTAAAATTGTAAATAGGATTTTTATTAATTTCTCTCTCCAATGCTTTTTATTTTATTAGTATATAGAAATGCAGCAGGTTTCCCCATATTACTTTTCTATCCTGTGACTTTACTGAATTAATTTTTCATTTCTAGTTGTTTTTTGGTGTTTTGGTTTTAGGGTTTTCTATATATAGTATCACCCCATCTTCAAATAGTGACCATTTTACTTCTTCATTACCAATGTGGATACCTTTTTTTCGTTATTATTGTTGTTGTTGTTTTACTTTAAGTAGGCTCCATGCCCAATGTGGGGCTTCAACTTACAACCCAGAGATCAAGAGTCACGCACACTACCAACTGAGCCAGTCAGGTGCTCCTGATTCCAGTCTTCTTAAATTTGAGACTTTTTCTATGGCCTGACATATGGTCTATCCTGGAGAACATTCCATGTGCTCTTGGAAAAATGTATATTGTTTTGAATGGAAGGTTCTCTGTATATCTCTTAGGTCCGTCTGGTCTAATGTGTTGTTCAAAACCACTGTTTCTTTATTGATTTTCTGTCCCAATGATCTATCCATTGCAGTAAGTGGGGTATAAAAGTCCCCTACTATTATTGTTTTGCTGTACATTTTTTCATTTATATCCATTAATATTTGCTTTGTATATTTAGGTGCTCCTATGTTGGGTGCATAGATATTTACAATTGTTATATCCTCTTGTCAAATTGATTACTGCATCATTATGTAGTGACCTTTGAATATGTTCATCCATCCCTTCACTTTGTCTCTATGTGTCTTTAAATCTGAAATGAGTCTCTTTAGACAGCATATAGATGATGGGTCTAGTTTTTTTAATCCATTTAGTCACTCTATATATTCTGATTGGAGCATTTAGTCCATTTACATTTAAAGTAAGTAATAGGTATGTACTTACTGCTATTTTGTTCATTGTTTTCTGGTTCGTTTTGTAATTCTTCTCTGTTCCTTCTTTTCCTCTCTTCCTTTTGGGGATGGCTTTATTCAAGGGTATGCTTGAATTCCTTTTTGTTTTTTATATATCTATTATAGGTTTTTGATTTGTCATTATGCTTGGGTTCATATATAACTTCTTATATGTATAGCAGTCTATATTGAGTTGATGATGATTTCAGTTCAAACGCACTCTAGAAGCACTAAATTATTACTTCCCTCTCCAATTTTTATGTGTATAAAGTCATATTTTACCCTTTTATACTGTGTATCCTTTGGCTAATTTTTATAGGTAGTTATTTTACTACTTTTGTGTTTTAACCTCCATACTGGCTTTATAAGTAATTAATCTACTACTGCCTTTATTATATGTTTGCTTTTACCTGTGAAATTTTTTTCATAATTTTCTTCTAGGGTATGGCCTTTTTCTTTTTCCACTGAAAGAATTCTCTTTAACATCTTGTAAGAGTGGTTTAGTGGTAATAAACTCTTTTAAACTTTGTTGGGAAACTCTTTATCTCTTTTTTTCTAAATCATAACATTTCTGGGTAAAGTATTCTTGGTCATAGGTTTATTTTCCTTTAATTGCTTTGAATTTGTCATGCCACTGCCTTTTGGCATGGAAAGTTTCAGCTGAAAAATCACCTGATCAACTTATGTAGTTCCCCTTGTCTGTAACTGTTTTTTCTTACCTCTGTTAAAATTATTTTCTTATCATTACTTTTGGACATTTTAATTAACATGTGTCTTGGTGTGAGTCTCCTTGGTTTTATCTTATTAGAGGCTCTCTCTGATTCCTGGGCCTGGATGTCTGTTTTCTTCCCTTGGATTAGGAAGGATTTCAGTTATCATTTCTTAAATAAATTTTGTGCCCCCTCTCTCTTCTTTTATTGGGATCCCTATAATGTGAATGTTATTGTGCTTAATGATATCAGAGTTCCCTTAGGCTATTTTCCTTTTTCATTCTTTTTTCTTTTCACTGTTCAGCTTGGATGCTTTCCATTACCCTTTCTTCCAGATTGCTGATTCAGTCTTCTGCGTCCTCTAACCTGCTGTTTTTATTCTCTACTATATTTTTTATTTCTATTATTGAATTCTTCAGCTTTGACTGGTTCTTTTTTATATCTTTTATCTTTCTATTGAAGTTCTCACTGAGTTCATCCACTCTTCCCTCAAGTTCACTGAGTATCTTTATGACCATTACTTTGAATTCTCAAATCAGCATTATCTTTGTTTCATTTAGCTCTTTTACTATGATTTGTCCTGTTCTTTAATTTGGGACATACTCTTCTGTCTCCTCATTCTGCCTAACTCTCTGTGTTTCTATGTATTCATAGGTCAGCTATATCTCCTGGTCTTGAAAGTAGTGGCATTGTATAGAAGTACTGTGGTGCTCTATGGTGCAGTCCCCCCTGGTCACCAGAAACAAGCACTTTAGGGGGTGTCCCGTGTATGAGCTGCAAGCATCCTCCTGCTATGGGTGAGCTAGACTGCCTTTAGTCCAGCCAGCTGCAGTGACCTGCTTGGCCTCCTGTGGGCATCTAGTGAGTGTTTGCTCCTGTCACTGTTGAGAGGCTGGTCTGTGGCAGTCATGGACTCATTAGTGGTTGAGGCCAGCAGTCAGCCTTGCTGTCTGCAATCAGCCTCTCTGCCACAGTCATACCAAAGTACAGAGTTTTCTCCCTGTGTAGCCAGCTAAGACACATGCCTACAGGAACTTTAGGCATGCTGATGTGTGTGCTCTTCCCTCCTCCCCCTCCCACAGGGCAGGAGCTACTTAGGAATGGCATCATCTCCAGCAGGGGTTGCCACCCAGGTTTGGTGGGGCAGGAGCTATTTTGGAGTGGCATCTACTGAGGCAGTCAGGTTGGATGTGGGAGGTTCACAGGGGAATGCCAGGAGAGGGCACATGGTGCTAGCAAGAAAGATGGAGAATGTTAGTGCTCACTCTCACAAGCACCGAGCTAGGGTGGGAGAGGGGAAGACAAATGGCATCCACCAGCACTCTTATTCCCAGGGAAATCTGCAATTCCCCGCCACTCCAGCACATGCTGTAAGATTAGTCAATATACCTCTTTCATGTAGGGGCACCTCGGTGGCTCAGTCAGTTGAGTATCTGACTTTGGCTCAGGTCGTGATCTCACCTTGGTGGGTTTGAGCCCCACATCGGGCTCTGTGCTGACAGCTCAAAGACTGGAGCCTGCTTTGGATTCTGTGTCTCCCTCTCTCTCTGCCCCTCCCCCACGTGTGCTCTGTCTCTCTCTGTCAAAAATGAAAATAAACATTAAAAAGTGTTTTAAATATATCTCCTTCATGTATACCCCAGGCACTTTTTAGGCTGTTATTTCAATGCTGTGTCTTGGGCCAAGTTATTTAGTTTGCTGGCTCTTTAGGGTGGGGACTTAGTTTCTTACTGCCTTCCAGCTTTCCCAGAGTTAATCCCATTGATTTTTTAAATCTCCCAGAGTTAAACCCCACTGATTTTTAAAGCTCCTGGCATTAACTCCATCTGGTTTTCAAAGCCAGATATTTTGGGGACTCAGTTTCCCAGTGCAGTTCCCCAGTGCCTGTAGCAACTGGTGTGGGGGCTGATCTGGCTTCCCTGTGTTTGTGATAGCCTGGGATTTGGTTCCCAACCAGGCATCCACTCCTCCTACCCTTGTTGGTGTGACTTTCTCTACATGATCAAAAATGGATTCTGCCAGTCCCTGGATCATTGTCAGAGTTCACTACATAGATGCGTATCCATGGGACAAGGTGAGCTCAGGATCGTCCTACTCTGCCATCTTCCTCAAACCCTTATTTGTTTTATTCTATTGACTTGTATGCATTCTTGATACATTTTGGATATTAACCCCTTATCAGATATCAGAAGCTTTTTAGTTTGATGTAGTCCCGCTTGTTTATTTTTACAGTTGTTGCCCTTGTTTTTGGTGTCAAATCCAATTCATACCCAATTAGTCAAGCGTAAGTGAGAATCTGGACTTAAAATTGGCATCTGAAATCAGGGGGCAGGGGGGTTGTCTTGTGGAACTGAGCCTATAACCTATGGGATTTGATGCTATCACAAAGTGAATACTGTCAGAATTGAGTTCAATTGTCGGGCACCCAGCTGGTGTCACAGAAACACTTCATATAGGAAACCCCCACACACATTTGGTAACCAGAAGTGTTCTGAGTATGGTAGTAGTGTGAGAAGTAAAGAGACACATAGGAGAGAAAGACTGGATATTTTTTCCAAAAACAACCATACCGTTTTGATTATTATAGCTTTATAACATAATTGGAAATCAGGAAGTATGACACCTCCAGATTTTTTCTTTCTCAAGATTACTTTGGCTATGGTGTGGTTCCATACAAATTTTTGGATTTTTTTCTGTGAAAAATGCCATTGAAATTTTGATAATGCCATTGAAATTTTGATAGGGAATGCATTGAACCTGTACATTGCTTTTTGTGCTATGGACATTTAACAATATGAATTCTTCCAATCCATGAGCAAGGTATATCTTTCCATTTATGTGTGTGTTCTTTAAGTTTTTCATCAATGTCCAATAGTTTTCAGTGTACAGGTCTTTGACCTCCTTCGTTAAATTTGTTCCTAGGTATTTTGTTCTTTTTGATTCAGTTATAAAAGGAATTGTTTTCTTAATTTTTCTTTCTGCTATCCTATTTTTAGCATATAGAAACACAACTCATTGGGGCGTCTCAGTTGGTTAAGTGTTTGACTTTGGCTCAGGTCATGATCTCGCAGTTCGTGAGTCCAAGCTCCACATCCGACTGTATGCTGACAGCTCACAGCCTGGAGCCTGCTTCAGATTCTGTGTCTCCTTCTCTCTCTGGCTCTTTACCACTTGTGCTCTATCTCTCTCCCTCAACAATAAATACTAAAAAAAAATTAAAGAAACGCAAATGATTTTTGTATACTGATTTCATATCCTGCAACTATAATGCATTTTTCTCTTAGTTCTAACAATTTTTTGATAGTCTTTAAGGTTTTCTGTATCTAATATCAATGCATCTGAAATAGTTTTACTTTTTCTGTTCCAGTTTGAATGTCTTTTAGTTTTCTTGCCAAATTGATCCAGCTAGAACATTTTGTAATATGTTGAGTAAAAGTGGTAAAATGGGTATACTTTTTTAAATTATTTTTTTAATTATTCTTTAATTACAGCGTAATTAACATTTGTTGTATTAGTTTCAGTGTACAATATAGTGATTCAACAATTCTATACAAAATTCAGTGCTTATTATAATTGCACTCTTAATCCACTTCACCTATTTTACCCATCCACCTACCATCTCGCCCCTGGCAATCACCAGTTTTTTTTCTGTATTTAACAGTCTACTTTTGTCCATCTCTTTTTTTTAATGTTTTTTCTTTTTTTTTTCTGTATGTTTTGTTTCTTAAATTCCACATATGGGGGAAATCATATGGTATTTGTCTTTCTCTACACTTCACTCAGCATTATATCTTCTAGATCCATTCATGTTGTTGCAAATGGCAAGATTTCATTCTTTTCATGGCTTAATAATATTCCATTGTGTATATATACCACATCTTTATCCATTTGTCTATCAATGGACACATCTATCAGTGGGTTCTTCTATATTTTGGCCACTGTAAGTAATGCTGAAATAAACATGGGGGGTATATATCTTTTCCAATTACTGTTTCTGCATTCCTTGGGTAAATGCCCAGTAGTGAAAACACTGAATCATTTGGTAATTATATTTTTAAATTTTTGAAGTGCCACTATACTATTTTCCACAAAGGCTGCACCAGTTTGCATTCCCACTAATTGTGCACAAGAATTCCTTTTTCTTCATATCCTCACCACTATTTTTTGTGTTTTTTATTTTACTGTTTTTTGGGTTTTTAACACAGGCGTGAGGTGATATTTCATTGTGGTTTTTATTTGCATTTCCCTGATGAGTGAGTGATCTTGAGCATCTTTTCATGTCTATTGGCTATCTGTATGTCTTCTTTGGAGAAATATCTCTTCATATCTTCTGCCCATGCTTAATTGGATTACTTGTTTATTGGTATTGTATGAGTTCTTTATATATTTTGGATACTAACCTTTATTGAATTAATTGAACATATTTGCAAATATCTTCTCCCATTCAGTAGGCTGTCTTTTGTTGTGTTGATTGTTCCCTTAGCTATGCAAAAGTTTTTATTTTGGTGTAGTCTCAATAGTTTATTTTTGCTTGTGTCTCCCTTGCCTTAGGAGACAAAACTAGAAAATTTTGCTATGACCAATGTCAGAGAAATTCATGCCTGTGCTCTCTTATAGGATTTTTATGGTTTTAGGTTTTAGGTTTGAATTTATTTTTGTGTATGATGTATGATAGTGGTCTAGTTTCATTCTTTTTGCATATGGCTGTTCAGTTTTTCGAGCACCATTTCAGAAACTGCCTTTTCTCAATTATATATTCTTGTCTCATTTATCATAGATTAATTGACCATATACACATGGTTTTATTTCTGGGATCTGTATTCTGGTCCATTGATCTATGTGTTCATTTTTGTGCCAGTACCATACTGTTTTGATTACTATAGTATCGTTTGATTACATACTGTTTGATTACATTGGAGTAGATCTTGAAATTGTGATATTTCCAGTTCCGTTCTTTCTTTTCAAGATTGCTTAGGTTAGTCAGAGTATTTGGGGGTTCGATACAAACAGTGGAATTATGTATTCTAGTTCTGTGAAAAATGCTGTTGGTATTTTGAGAAGGATTGCATTAAATCAGTAGATTGTTTTGGATAGTATGGACACTTTAACAATATTTGTTTCCCATTCCATCAACATGGTGGCATATCTTGCCACTTGTTTGTGTCAGGTATTCCACGTAATGAAGTTTCTTTATAGGTATTTTATTATTTTTAGTACAATTGTAAATAGAATTATTTTCTTAATTTCTATTTATATTACTTCATTATTAGTATATAGAATTACAAAGGACTTCTGTATATAAATTTTGTATCCTGCAACCTTACTGAATTCATTTATCAGTTCTGGTAGCTTTTTGGTAGATTCTATAGATTTTCTACATATGGTATTATATCATCTGCAACAGTAAAAGTTTTACTTCTTAATTACCAGTTTGGATGCCTTTTATTTCTTTTCTTGTCTGATTGCTGTTACTAGGTTTCTAAGTACTATGTTAAATAAAAGTGGTGAGAGTGGACATCCTTGTCTTATTCCTGATCTTAAAGGAAAAACTCTCATATTTTCACCATTGAGTCTGATGTAGGCTGTGAGTTTTTCAGATACGGCCTTTGCTATGTTGAGATATGTTCCCTCTAAACCTACTTTGTTGAGGGTTTTTACCATGAATGGATGGTGTACTTTGTCAAATGCTTTTACTACACCTATTGAAATGATTATATGTTTTTTAGTCTATCTTTTATTTATGTGATGTATCACGTTGATTCATTTGCAAATATTGAACCACCCTTGCATTCCAGGAATAAATCCTACTTGATCATGGTGAATGATTTTTTAATGTATTGTTGGATTTGGTTTGTTAATATTTTGTTGATTACTTTTGCACTTATTCTCATCAGAGATATTGGACTGTAGTCCTCTTATTTGTATTCTCATTATCTGCTGTTGGTATCAGAGTAGTGTGGGTCTCAGAGAATGAACTTGGAAGCCTTCATTCCTCTTCTGTTTTCTGGAAAATTTTGAAAACAGTAAGTATTAACTCCTTAAATCCTTGGTAGAATTTGCCTGTGAATCTATCTGGTCTTAGATTCATTTTTATTGGGAGGTTTTTACTATTATTACTATCAATATTATTATTATTATTACTATTATTATTAGTTCAATTTCATTGCTGGTAATTGATCTGTTCAAATTCTCTATTATTCAATTTTGTGAGGCTATATGTTTCTAGGATTTTATCCATTTCTTCTAGGTTGGGCAATTTGTTGGCATATAATTTTTCCATAATATTCTCTTATAATCCTTTCTATTTCTGTAGTATTGGTTGTTATTTCTCCTCTTTAGGTTCCAATTTATTTGAGTCCTCTCTCTTTTTTGTTTTTCTTTTAAGCTTGCTTATTTATTTATTTATTTTCAAATCAATGTTTTTATTTTTTTCTTGTTTTGCTCTTTTTTTTTTTACATGTAATTTATTGTCAAATTGGTTTCCATACAACACCCAGTGCTCATCCCAACAGGTGCGCTCCTCAATGCCCATCACCCACCTTCCCCTCTCTCCCACCTCACATCAACCCTCAGTTTGTTCTCAGTATTTAAGAGTCTCTTATGGTTTGCCTCCTTCCCTCTCTGTAACTTTTTTTTCCTCCTTCCCCTCCCCCATGGTCTTCTGTTGAGTTTCTCAGGATCCACATATGAGTGAAAACATATGACATCTGTCTTTCTTTGCCTGACTTATATCACTTAGCATAATACTCTCCAGTTCCATCCACGATGCTATACATGGCCAGATTTCATCCTTTCTCATTGCCAAGTAGTATTCCATTGTGTATATAAACCACATCTTCTTTATCCATTCATCAGTTGATGGACATTTAGGTTCTATCCATAATTCGGTTAATATGGCTGAGAGTAGTAAATAAATCTCTTCCCTGTATACCTTTTTCAAACGACTGCTTCTATAGTGTATCTCAGCAGGGTTGCTTGTTTTGCTGTCTCTTTAAGGGTAGTGAATCACTGTCCTCTCACCCTCCAGCTCTCTCAGAGCTGAGTCTTTGATTTTTAAAACTCATGAAGTTAAGCCCTTTGGTTTTCAAAGCCAAACATTATAGGGATTCATCTTCTCAGTGTGAGTCCCATGTGTTTGGGGTGCCTGGTGTAGGGACTACTTATCTCCCTTTTCCATTCTTGCAATGTCCCTCCCTCCTACAGGTCAATGGTTCTCAACTGTGTCTCTGTCCTTCCTACAATTTTTTATATGGTCTCTTCTCTACCATTTTCTGTGAAGAGTCTGGTATTCCAGGGTTTGTTTTATTGTTTTCTGGGTTTTTTACACTGACATGGGTGTTATCTAGGTATATCCATTGGAAGGTTAGCTTAGGATCCCCTAACTCCCATATCTAATCCAGAACTTCTGAGATGTGAATCCTTGTGTCTTATTCCTTATTTTAAGAGGAAACAATTTAAGATTTTCACCATTGAGTATTGTGTTAAAAATGGACTCGTCATAAAATGGCTTTTATTATGTTGAGTTACATTCCCTCTATACCCATTTCATTGAGAGTTTTTATCATAAATGGATGTTGAATTTTGTCAAATGCTTTTTCTCCATCTATTGAGATGTTCATATGATTTTTATCCTTCATTTTTTTAATGTGTTATATCAGTATATCATATTGTTGTGTGGATGTTGATCCATCCTCATGTCCCTGGAATAAATTCCTCTTGATCAGGTTGAATATCTTTTTAATGTATTGCTGAACTCAGTTTGTTAACATTTTAATTGAGGATTTTTATTTACATCTACGTTCATCAGGGATATTGGACTATAATTTTCTTTTCCGTGGCATCCTTACTTTGGGTATCCAGATAATTCCAGCCTTGTAAAATGAATTTGGAAGTGTTTCCTCCTCATACTTTTTGGAAGAGTTTGAGAAGAATTTTTATTAATTCTTACTTGAATGATTGGTAGAATTTATCAATGAAGTTGTCTTGTCCTGGACTTAGTTCATTGGGAGATTTTTGACCCTTACTGGTTACTGTTCTGCTCGAAATTTCTATTTCTTAATGATTCAGTCTTAGTAGGTTGTGTGTATCTTAGAATTTATCCATTTCTTCTAAATTATCCAATTTGTTGGCCTATCATTGTTCATAGAGGTTTCTCTTGGTCCATTGTATTTCTGTTGTATTAATCTTAATATCTCTTTCATTTCTAATTTTGAGTCCTCTCTCTTTTTTGTTAAGGTGAGTCTAGCTAAAGGTTTGTCAGTTTTATCTTTTTGAGAAACAAGTTCTTATTTTTATCAATCTTTTATTTTGTCTTTTTAGTCTCTATTTCATTTATTTCTACTTTTTTCTTTATGTTATTGCTTCTACCAAATTGGGACTTGTTATATTTTTGGAGTTGTTTGAGGTTTAATGTTGAATTGTTTATTTGAGATTCATCTTATTTTTGATGTAGGCATTTATTTCCATGAACTTCCCTCTAAGAACTGCTTTTGTCATAGGTCCTAGCATGTGTTTTTATTTTCATTTGTCTTCAGGTTTTTTATTTCTCTTTGATTTCTTCTCTGACCCATTTGTTTTTCAGTAGCAAGTTGTTTAATCTCCATTTTTTCCAGGTTTCTTTTTGTAATTGACTTCTAGTTTTATATCATTGTGGTTGGAAAAGATGTTTGATCTGATTTAAATATTTTTAAATTTATTAAGTCTTATTGTGTGATCTAGCAAATGCCCTATCCTGGATTATGTTTCATGTGTGCTTGAGAAGAATGTGTATTTTGCTGTTGGATAAAATGTTCTGCTTATGTCTGTTAAGTCCATCTTGTCTAATGTATCATTTAAGGCCAATGTTTTCTTATAGATTTTCTGTCTATATGTAGACAAAAAGATCCATCCATTTTTGAAAGTGGGATCTGTAAGCCCCCTACTATTATTGTATTGCTGTCTATTAATATTAATCTGGTCTGTTAGTATTTATATATTTAGGTGCTTCTATTCTGGGGTGCATAAATATTTACAATTATTTGTCTTGCTGAATTGACCTTGTTATTATGTAGTGTCCTTCTTTGTATTAGTCTTTTTAAGTTTTTGATGTTTTATTTTATTTTTGAAAGAGAGACAGGGTGCAAATGGGGAGAGGCAGAAAGAGAGAGAGAGGGAGACAGTATCTGAAGTAGGCTCCAGGCTCTGAGTTGTCAGCACAGAGCCTGACGCAGGGTTCGAACCCACAAACCATGAGATCATGTCCTGAGCCAAAGTCAAACCCTTAACCAACTGAGCCACCCAGTTGCCCCTGTTTTGTTTTGGTCTTTAGCTTAAAGTCTAATTTGTCTGATATAAATATAGGTACTCCAGCTTTCATTTGGTTTCTATATACATGAAATATCTTTTTCCTCTCTTCACTTTAAACCTGTGTGTTTTCTAATATCTGAAGTCAGTCTCTTGCAGACAGCTTATAGATGGGGATTTTTTTTTTCCCATAAACTCAGTCTTTTGATTGAATAATTTATTCCATTTGCATTTAAAGTATTTATTGATAGGGATGGGCTTATTGCCATGTTGTTCATTGTTTTCTAGCTACTTAGTAGTTCCTTTTCTCTTGTTCTGTTCCTTTATGATTTGATGATTTTCTGTAGTCAAATGCTTAGAGCCCTCTTTTTATCTTTTATATATCTCAATAAGTTTTTGTTTACCATAAAGTTTACATAAAACAACTTAAACACTCTATTTAAGTTGCTAATGACCTAAATTTGAACACATTCTAAAGCTCTGCATTTTATTACCCCCAAATTTCATGTTTTTGACATAACAATTAAACATCTTTCTTGTATATCTCTTAACAAATTATTAGTTATCTTTACTACTTTTGTTTTTTACAATTCATACCAGCTTTATAAGTGATTAACTCACCACCTTTACAAGATTATTCTGAATTTTACTAGATATTTACATTTGCCTGTGAGATTTATACTTTCATACATTTTTCTATTACTAATTAGCACACTTTCGTGTCAGTTTTTAAAAGTTCCTTTTACATCATTTGGAAGGCTGATGTAGTGGTGATGAACTCCTTTAGCTTTTGCCTGTCTGGAAAACTATTGTCCTTATTCTAAAGGACAGTTTTGCTGGGTATAAAATTCCTGATTTGCAGTTTTTTCTTTCAGCACTTTGAAAATATCATACCAATCCCTCCTGGCCTGCAAAATTTCTGATAAAAATATGCTTATAGTTTTATAGAGGTTGTCTTATATATAAAAATCTGTGTTTCTCTTGTTGATTTTCAGATTCTCTCCTTTAACATTTGACAATTAAATTATGTACTCTGTGTGGGGCTTTTTGAATTCATTTTGTTTAGAACACTTTGGACTTCCCAGATCTAGATGTCTGTTCTTTTCCCAGGTTAGGGAAGTTTTCAGCCAGTATTTATTCAATTAACTTTTCTCCCCTTTCTCTCTCTCCTCTTCTTCTGGGACACCTATAAAATAAATATTGAAATACCTAATGTTTTCCCATAAGACCCTTAATATGTCTTCACTCTTTTCATTTCTTTTTCTTTTGCTCCTTTTGTTGAATGAACTCCTCTGCTGTGTCTTTGTGTTTGCTGATTTTTTTTCTTTTGCTTTATCTAGTCTGTTGTTGAAACTATTAAACTTTTCAGTTCAGTTATTGCATTCTTCAACTCTGTGATTTCTGTTCGGTACTTATATTTTTATCTATGTTAAAATTCTCCCTTTATTCATTCACTGTTCTCCAGACCTCAGTAAATATCTTTGTGGCCATTATTTTAAACTCTTTATCAGATAAAACACATCTCCTTTTTATGAAGGTCTTTTTCTGAGGTTTTATCTTGTTTTTATTTTGAAACATATCCCTCTGCTTCTTCATTTTCTTTGATTCTCTATGTTGGTTTCTATGCATTACATAAAACATCCACATCTCCCAGTCTTGACAGAGTAACATTATGTAAAGAATGAACGTTCAACTAGGCCCTCGTTCCTGGTCATGTCTCAAAACTTTGTGATTATACAAGCTGCTTCTTTATTGTTAATGGTTCCCAGTAGTTGAGGAAGTGTTAAAACCTGTCAGTGTCCCAAAAGGGAGGCTCTCATTTAGCATCTAGATCCAGGCTGATTGGAGTCTGGATTCTCAGGCAGGAGCTTTTCAAGGTTGGTATGCTTCTTTCAGGGATGACTTGAAGATGGGTGTTTGTGCCTGTTCCTTCCTAATTTATCCCTGGCTTGAAAGAAGTTAAGAATGACTTACTTGTTTGCTATTATCTCATTGAACCTAAGATCCCCAGCCCTCTGGCCACGAGAGTCAAGCTATCAAGGGATGTATCCTCTGGGCAGCAGCCATAAAAGCCTGAATATCAGATATGTACAAAACTCCTTTCACAGAGACATTGGTGACCTGGTGGGGGGATGGGGGACTAGGCAGAAAGAGATTATAAACATAGTGCCCACTGACCTGCCTGATCTCTGGGGAGGATTTCAGTCAGCCCCTAAATGTGTGTTAAATTAGAAGTATATCCCTCAGGGGGCACCTGGGTGACTCAGTCTGTTAAGCGTCCAACTTCAGCTCAGGTCATGAACTTGCGGTTTGTGAGTTTGAGCCCCACGTGGGGCTCTGTGCTGACAGCTTGGAGCCTGAAGCCTGCTTCGGTTCTGTGTCTCCCTCTCTCTCTGCTCCTCTCCTGCTCACGATCTCTCTCTCTCTGTCTCGCAAAAATAAATAAACGTTAAAAAAATTTTTTTAAAAAGAAGTGTATCCCTCAGGCCACAAGTTTTAAGATCTACAAATATGCCTCTTTTATGGAAAGACTGAGAGTTTGTCTGTTGTCTTTGTGTTGTGCCCTGGTGGGATAACTGTTTAAGAACTGTTTCTCTGTTACAATCCTATGGAACTCATGAATGTAAGCCCTTGGCCACCAGAGCCAGGTGATCAAGGAATGTGTTCCCTGGGTGGCAGCCACAAAAGCTGGGGAGTCAGACATGTACACAAGTGCCTTTCCAAGAGATACCAGAAATCTGGGCCAAGGCAAAAGGAGAGTACAAAGATGGCACCCACTGGCCCCCCAGTCTCTGGAGAGTATTGCAATCAACTTCTAGATCTATGTTAAATTAGGAGACTGCCACTCAGACCAGAACTTTTAAGATAAGCACATAGGCCTCTTTTGTGGAAAGATTTTCAGTCTGCTGTCTTTCAGACTGCATTTCAGTCTGTTGCCTCTTCACTAAGCCTGAGTCAATAGCCACAGCAACTCCTCACAAGGCTGTTAAGAACTGTATTTTGGTTTGTGATAATCTTGTGGGTCTTGTGAATATATAAGCCCTACTGACTTTCAGAGCTAAATGCTTCAGGGGCCCACCTCTCAGGTAGAAGTCTTAAAAGTTTGGGCCCCAGATGTAGGTCCAAACATTTCCCTTCTTGGGGACAAGCTGAGAGCCATGCATTCCCTACCAATTGTATGTTGTCACACCACGGGATGGGTTTATGGTGAGATTGTGTCTCAGCCCCTCTTACCTATTTCAATGTGGATTTTTTTTTTTACCTATCTGCCTGATGTGTAGGAATTACTCAGCTAGTTTCTGGATTTATTTCATAGGAAATTATTCCATATGTTTCTATAGATTTGGTATGTTTCTCTAAGGAAGTAAGTTTAGGATGTCACCATCTTGAACCAATCTCTCCTGATCTCTGGAATTTAAATTTTTTTTTTTTTTACCATTCCCATGTGTGTTCTTTTATAGGGCTATTATTAAACCTTTAAAGGGGCGCCTGGGTGACGCAGTCGGTTAAGCGTCCGACTTCAGCCAGGTCACGATCTCACGGTCCGGGAGTTCGAGCCCCGCGTCAGGCTCTGGGCTGATGGCTCAGAGCCTGGAGCCTGTTTCTGATTCTGTGTCTCCCTCTCTCTGCCCCTCCCCCGTTCATGCTCTGTCTCTCTCTGTCCCAAAAATAAATAATCGTTGAAAAAAAAAATTTAAACCTTTAAAGAGCATTTCAGTATGACATTTCTAATTTCTATAAATATTTATCAAATTTGTAATTTTGTGTAAATTATGGGACTATTTTATATCTTTATAGTTGACTTTTTTCTATTTTTCTTTTGAACCCTTTAAATATCTATTAGCCAGTTTGTATATAGTAGCTATGTTTAATCATAATTATTATAAATTTTGCACCATTTATCTTATCATTAAAATAAGTTATGAAACTCTTTGGACACCAGAATATACATTCCCAAGGCAGAGAAGCTAGGATCACAGCAGGTGTTATACATGTTTTCACCGCATGAGGTGTGCTGTGGGGATTTCCCTATGGCAGAGACCAAAGGGCAAGCTTCTCACTGAAGGCTTTGATAAAATGCTAACAAATAACCACTGGGTATATTTACAAGAAATGTGAGAGAGCATGACTGGTGCTGTCATGCACAAATTGATGGGCACCAAAATCCCATGCACTCAAAATAACAGTTAAATGAGGTTTGCTTAGTTTTTATTTCCTATTTACCTACAAGGAGAAACAATCAAACAGCTGTAGTGAAAACTTAAGATTTTTCTCACTAGATTCCATCACTTGAAATAATCACAGAATTTTTCCCTGGAAATGTCTTTAGAGCTCATCTAGATCAACAACACCTCCTCCTGGGTTTTATTTCATACTCCATTTACCCATTTGCTGGCATGGACAATGCTTCTTTTTAAAAATATCTGTACATATAAATATTTGTGCATGAATACTCAGTGTGAAAGTTACACAGGTTGTGCTTATTATAGATTATGTGATTTCCTTTGCATCTTTCCTCCTTAAAACTATAATGCAATGACCTTTCCTGAGTAAACATTAGAAAAAGCACATTAAATACTTGATTTTGTGATGCCTAAATATTAGGGGAACAAGGAGTAGTTTGGAATGCAGAAAAGGCAAAACCATAGCAGACACATGTGAGAATATGAGGGCCAAAAAAGGTGTAGGACAAAGACTCTGGTTCTCCCCAAGCACTCACTTGAACTAAGTAGGTGATCAGAGTGGCTCACCAAGTAGAAGTAGGAAATGAGTCAGGCTACAGTAATTAAGACCCTCAGTTTGGAAAAATATATCTTAGTCAATTTTCCTTCCATGTCCAATTATTTGCATTTGAAGTAAGAGAAATGTAATGTGTCCATCCTCTTTTCTTGCCACCCCTATGCTTATTGAGCAGCAAAGAAAGTATAGGGCTGGATATAAAGAGCAGTGAATAACCTGGTACTGGGAAGTGGGAAGGTATTTCAGGTTCCAATTTTAGTTCTGATACTAGCTTGTTGTGTTACCTGGAGCTTTGCTCAAACTTTTCTAACCTCAGTTTCCCCATTTGATTAGTTGACATTCAACTGGTGATTTCTATAAGATCCCTTCCAGCTCTAACATCCCATGATTACAGGTGTTGATCATCTCTTGACCAGAGACTTGCCTTAACATAAACTGCCTTGCATGGGATCTGTGAAACTTGATCCCAATGAGCCTCTGAGTGTGGTAGAAGGACCTTATGAGAACCCTATATCTTTTATAAAGCCATCACCTAAAACAAAGTTCACACAAACTCAGTTTTAGAAGTTTCATCTCCCACAAGGCTTAACGGCATGCCTATAAACTGCAAACCTGAAATACAATTCATTCACTCATTAAGTACAAATGCCAAGATTACCCTCAGGAAACCACATATAACTTTTATTCTGTGAGTACTGGAGAGACAATGTGCACAGAGGGCTAAGAATGCCAGATGGAATCATGAACCATTTGCAAGGAGGGAGAGATGATACAGAGAAGGCTACATGAGCATTGTAAGCATTTGTGAGGGATATCAGAAGGCTCCACAGCCTTTGCAAGGGTTAGAGAAGCATGAGCATTTGTAAGATAGTAATGGGCAAAGAACATTTTCAGGCTGAAGGAACAATTTGGATAAAGGCAGAGTGAAGGCCATTGCTGTTTCAAGAAATGCTTAAAAAAGAACTGAAGCTAAAATGTAAGGGCATAGGATAATAGTGGCCAGGAAGAAAAGGTGTGAACAAGGCTGAGACCAAATTGTAAATGTTCTGATATGCCTGACAAAGGAATTTGGAATTACTCGTGTGGGCAACAGCTGGGGGTTGAGATGTTTGCAAGCATGAGCTAGACACAGATTTGTGTCTAGGAGGAAAATGTGCTGATAGCAGCAAGGAGGATCAAAGAGACTAAGAAAAGACTAGTGGAAGGGAAACCAGAGAGGGGGCTACTGCAGAGAAGATATCTAGCTCATCCTGGCTCGCACCACTTGCCATTTGTAGGACGGAGTCTGAATTATATTAGCATATCCATTCTGGTCTGATCAGGAGTATAAACAGAGATATAGAAAGACTTACCAGGAATCATAATGAGAATAACACGTGTCACTAGACAAATAGTGGCAGTCTTTTATAATTTTTTTTTAATTCCAGTGTAATTAATGTATAGTGTTCTATTAGTTTCAGGTGTAAAATATGGCGATTTAACAATTCTATACAAAATTCAGTGCTTATCATGGTAAGTGCACTCTTAATCTTTACCAATTTCACCCTTCCAGCCACCCATCTCTCTTCTGGTAATCACCAGTTTGTTCTCTATATATAAGAGTCTGTGGTTTGGGTTTGTTTTTTTTTTTATTTGGAGAGAGAGCAAGAGAGTAGGGCAGAGGGAGAGAGAGAGAGAATTCCACGACCCTAGGATCATGGCTTGAACCGAAATCAAGAGTTGGACACCCAACTGACTGGACCACCCAGGTGCCCCAGATCTGGTTTTTTGTCTCTCTTTTATTTATTTCTTTGTTATTTCTTTGTCTTATTTCTTAAATTCTACATGTGGATGAAATCATATGGTATTTGTCTTTCTGTGACCGATTTCACTCAACATTATAGACTCTAGGTTTATCCATGTTGTTGCAAATACCAAGATTTCATTCCTTTTTATGGCTAAGTAACATTCTATTGTTTATATATACACCACATCTTCTGTATCCATTAATCTATTTATGGACAATGCTTCAATATTTCCACTATTGTAAATAATTATGCAATAATCATAGGGGTGCATATATCTTTTTCATGTAGTGTTTTTATTTTCTTTGGGTGAATACTCAGTAGTGAAATTACTGGATCATATGGTAGTTCTATTTTTAATTTCTTGAGAAACCTCCATACTGTTTTTCACAGGGGCTGCACCAGTTTGCATATCCACCAATAGTGCATGAAGGTTCCCTTTTGTCTACATCTTTTCCAACACTTGTTATTTCTTGAGTTTTTAACTTTAGTCATTCTGACAGGTGTAAGGTGATCTCTCATTGCGATTTTGATTTGCTTTTCTCTGATGATAAGTGACGTTAAGTATCTTTTCATGTATCTGTTAACAATCTATATGTCTACTTTGGAGAAATGTCTGTTCATATTTTCTGACCATTTGTTAATTGGATTATTTTGGGGGTGGCGTTTGGTTTGAGTTGTAGAAGTTCGTCATATATTTTGGATACTAACCCCTTATTGGATGTATCATTTACAAATATCTTGTCCCATTCGGTAGTTGTCTTTTTGTTTTGTTGATTTTTTTTCCTTTGCTGTGCAGAAGCTTTTTATTTTGATGTAGTCCTAAAAGTTTATTTTGACTTTTGTTTCCCTTGCCTTAGGAAACATATCTAGAAAAATATTCCTTCAGCCAATGTCAAAGAAATTGCTGCCTGTGCTCTCTTGTAGCATTGTTACAGTTTCAGGTCTCACATTTATGACTTTAATCCATTTTTAGTTTATTTTTGTGAATGGTGTAAGAAAGTGGTTCAGTTTCATTCTTTTGCATGTAGCTGTCCAGTTTCATTGTATAGTGTTCTATTAGTTTCAGGTGTAAAATATGGTTCATTGAAGAGACTTTTTTTCCCATTGCATGTTCTTGCTTTGTTATAGATTAATTGACCATATAGGTGTGGGTTTAATTCTGGTTTAAGTCTCTGTATTCTGTTCCATTGATCTGTGTGTCTATTTTTGTGCCAGTATGCCAGTTCCATACTGTTTTGATTACTACAGCTTTGTAGTACATCTTGAAATCTGGGATTGTGATACTTCCCGTTTTGTTCTTCTTTTTTAAGATTGCTTTGCCTATTTGGGATCTTTTGTGGCTACATACAAATTGTAGGATTATTTTTTCTAGTTCTGTTAAAAAAATTAAAAAGAAAGTTGGTATTTTGATAGGGATTGCACTATATCTGTAGATTGCTTTGTGTAGTATGGACATTGTAACAATATTTGTTCTCCCAGTCCATCAGCATGGAATATCTTCCCATTTGTTTATGTCACCTTTGATTCCTTTCATCAATACTTTTCAGAGTACAGGTATTTCACCTCCTTAGATAAGTTTATTCCTAGGTATTTTAATATTTTGGGTACAATTGTAAATGAGATTTTTTCCTTAATTTCTCTTTGTGCCACTTTATTAGTGTATAGAAATGCAATGGATTTCTTTATATTGATTGGGTATTCTGAGACTTTACTGAATTTATTACTTCTAGTAGTTTTTTGGTGGAGTCTTTAGGGTTTTCTATATATAGTATCATGTCATATGCAAATAGTGAGAGTTTTACTTCTGCCTGACCAATTTGGATGCCTATTATTTCTTTTTGTTGTCTGATTTCCATCACTAGGACTTCCAGTACTATGTTGAATAAAAATGGTGAGAATGGGGGGAAAAAGCAATAGTTATGGGGGTTTCTCAAAAAATTGCCCCATGACCCAGCAACGCAATACTAGGCATTTATCCAAAGGATACAAAAATGCAGATTTGAAGGGGCACATGCACCCCAATCTTTATAGCAGTGTTATCAACAATAGCCAAATTATGGAGAGAGCCAAATGTCCATCAACTGATGAATGGATAAAGAAGATGTGGTTTATATATACAATGGAATACTACTTGAAAATGAGAAAGAATAAAATTTATTACTGGGTTTTTATTTGTGGTTACCATTATTTTTATATATAACATCTTATACATATAACAGTCTATATTAAGTTGACAGTTGCTTAAGTTTGAGCCTATTCTAAAAGCACTAAAATTGTACTCCTATCCCACCCTCCTAAGGTTTTCAGTATATAACAGCATAGTGTACATCTTTTTATTTTGTAAATCTTTTGATTTTTATAGATATACTTAATTTCACTGCCTTTGCACTTCCTACTTTTCTTACTCCTGCTTATGGTGTTTTCTTTCTATGCAAAGAATCCCCTGTAACATTTCCTATAGGGCTGGTTTAGTGGTGATGAGTTCCTTTAACTTTTGTCTGGGTAACTCTATCTCTCTTTCTGAAGACATAGCCTTGCTGTATAGAGTACCCTTGGTTGCAGGGTTGTTGTTTTTTTTCTTTCAGCACTCTGAATGAATCATGCCACTCCTTTCCAGCCTGTAATATTTCTGCCAAAAAATCAGCTGGTAACCTTATGGGGTTTCCCTTGTACGGAACTGTTATTCCTTTCTGTTGCTGCTTTTGAAATTCTCTCTTTGTCACTACTTTTTGCTAATTTAATTACTATGTGCCTTGGTGTAGACCTCCTTGGGTTGATTTTGTTGGGAGGACTCTGTGCCGCCTAGATCTGGATGTGTTTCCTTCCCCAGAGTCAAGAAGTTTTCAGCTATTATTGCGTCAAATAAATTTTCTGCCCCCTTTGGTCTCTCTTTGCCTTCTGGGATCCCTATAATGTGAATGTTACTATACCTGGTAGTGTCACTGGTTCCCTATGTCTATTTTCTTTTTCTTTTTCTTTTTCTTTTTTGTAAGATTTTTTAAGTAGGCTCCATGCACAATATGGAGCCCAGAGTAGGACTCAAACTCACAACCCTGAGATCAATACCTGAGTTGAGATCTGAGTTGGATGTTAACCAACTGAGCCACCCAGGTGCCCCTCATTTTTTATTGTGATTTTTTTTCTTTCTGCTGTTCAGCTTGATTGCTTTCCATTACTCTGTCATCCAGGTGTTACAACCCCACTGCTGTCACTGAGCTATGTTTGCCTTCAGTTCAGCTGTCTACAGTTTGCTTCTTGTGGGTAGGGTTTGGTCCACATGTTGTTAATGGGCCAGTCTAGGGCCACCTTGGTCTTAAGTTGGGTCAGACTAGATGTTCTCTAGAGCTGCTGTCACACCAAAATGCAAGGCCCTTTCCTATGTTGTCCCTAAGAGGCTTTCACTGGTGGGTGGGGCTTGTAGTCAGACCAGCTGTCTGCACCCAGCCCTGCTGTGTGTGCTTATATTCTCCTCTCATCTCCTCTCTAAAGGGACAGGAGTCACTTTAGAGTGGGGCTAGCCTCTGTTGGTGCTGCTTACACAATGTCATGCTTCTGACACTGCTTTGGATGGACTTCAGTTTAGGACAGGTTGGAGAGGGGTGGATCACAGAAAAGCATAGGTGTGGGGCATGCTGTTAGCAAGCTAAAAGGAGAATCTTCACACTACACTGGTTCCCACAGATGTCAGTGTATCTGGGGGGGGGGGGGAGGGCAGGGAAGAGAAATGGCACCCACCAGATCTTTTGTTCTTGTAGAAATCTCCTAAAGATCCCTACCCCTTCAGCACACATTCTGAGATTAGTAAAATAAATCTTCCTATTTACCTCAGGCATTTTTCAAACTGCTGCTTCTATGCTACATCTCAGTGGGGCTGTTGTACTGTCTCTTTAAGGGAGGAACTCAGTTTCCTATATCACCCTCTGGCTCTCCCACAGCCAAGCTGCTGTTTTTTAAAGTTCCAAGTGTTAAGCCCCACTGACTGCAAAAACTTGCAAAATTAAGCCCCTCTGGTTTTCAAAGCCAAATATTTTGGGGATTTGTCTTCCCAGTGCAGGCCCCCATGCCTGGGGTTCCCAGCGTGAGGTCTGCTCCTCTCCTTTCTCCCATTTTGCAGTAACCCTCCCTCCTGTGGACAATCTCATAGGTCAGCTTGGTTCCTGACTGCATCTCTGCCCCTCTTCCTATCTTCAATATGACCTCTTCTCTACGTTAATCTTAGTCTGTTCTGCCAGTCTTTACGCCATTTTCTTTCTTTTTTAAAAATATTTTAGGTTTATTTAGTTGAAAGACAGAGAGAGAGAGAATAAGCATGGGAGAGACAGAGAGAGAACCCCAAGCAGGCTCAGTGCTGTCAGCACAGAGCCCAATGCGGGCCTCAAACTCAAAAACCATGAGATCATGTCCTGAGCCAAAATTAAGAGCCAGACACTTAACCAACTGAGCTACCCCGGTGCCTTTGAATCTTTGGGTCATTTTCTGAGTTATTTAACACTAAGATGGTTGTTCTCTATGTGTTTCCATGGCACAAGGTGAGTTTAGCTGACAGTCTTACTGCATGAATAAAACCATCATATCTCTTATTATATAATTTGTTACACAAATTCATTCCATAATTCTTAATACATAATTTATTACAGAAATTAATAGTATGCTACTATCTGTGTTATAATCCACATCCTTAAGGAGGTCTTCCAGAATGAATGTCCATTTCACCATCATCATTCTCTTTCCTCTAATGCTGGCCTTGTCTGAACTGTAGAATTTTGTGTATTGATACTTGTCTTGTTAGAAATAAAACAGATATTTCCAAGCTTTATTTTGTTTTTATTTTATAAGGAATAACCAAGATAACTAATTTTATAGAATCACATAGGTATACAGAAAACTCAGGTCTTGGGTAAATATGAAAAATATTTCAAGATTTCCAGATTTCCTGTTTCTTCCTACTAAATTCCACTTCTTATTTATTTATTTTTTTTAGATAGAGTGAACAAACTGGGGAGAGGCAGTGGCAGTGGGAGAGGGAGAGAAAATCTTAAGCAGGTTCCACACTCAGTATGGAACCCAAGGTGGGGCTTGATCCCACAACCCTGAGATCATGACCTGAGTCAAAATCAAGAGCCAGATGCTCAACCTACTGAGCCACCCAGGTGCCCCATCTACTTCTTATTATTAACAATAATTTAAAAGCTGATAGTGTTATTGCTGTCGTGCTGAGAGAATACATTTGAAATACCAAAAATAAAGGGTACTTTTCTGTTTCTACAGCTGCCCAAACTCTCCCAGCACCCCTTGCCTCAGGATCTCACAATGCTTTACAAAAGTAAAATTCATTAAGGCTTCCCTTGTAAAGTGGGCAGCATTATTATTCTCATTTCTCACACTGACAAGACAAAATAGAGAAATGTCTTTCAGTTTCCTGCCGAAAGTCAAATCTAGTGGCAAAACTAGAAACAACTCAGTTATCAGCCATCAACTATTATCAAGCAGCTGTGCCCTTTCAAGTAAAGCTGAAGTAACTTACCTATAACTAGAGTAAATTGCATTTCAGAATAGAAATAAGAACGTGGGCTACTGCTAGCTCTTACACATTACCTGTATCTTCTCCACTGAGCACCAACTGACCTTCCCCAGAAGGATGCAATCTGATTACTACCTAAATAGACTGATATAACACATTCCAGATCACATCAGCCCTACAAATGGTAACTAAAAGAGTCAAACCCATAAATAAACCATGCCTACCCTGGAGACACAGGTGAGATGAGGAGGGAGAGGACTTTTAAAGAATGAACACTAGAAAGAGAAAGTAAAAGAACTAAAATAAAGTTATAAATATATGTGTGTGAATACAACATATAAATGTATGACATGATATATAAACATGATACATATTATATACAATAAATGTGAAATGTGTAACATGTATTTTATATACATATTGTATATAACATATATATTATATATTTACATGTTTTATATATTATATACTGTTATATATAATATGTCCATGTTATATTTATATAAATACATATTTTATGTTTGTATGTATATATATACATACATATATATGTATACATATGTATATATGTATATGTATGTGTGTGTGTGTGTGTGTATATATATATATATACATATATATATATATGAGATACAAGACACAAAATATGATGGCTGTGTATCAGCCCATTGAAAATCTAGCATGGAATTCAATAATGCACCTCATGATATTTAATATGGAAAAGATTTAATGCCTTGGTAGTGGACTGACTTTCTATTAGAAAAACTATATATATTTTTAAAGATGATTTTACTTATATACTTATGAAATCTGTGCTTTAATTTATATTTCTATAATAAAAGAAATGTCATGTTAAAAACATACATTTTCAGGTAATAAAGAAGTACATTTTGGAGAGAAAAGCTAATTTCTTCAAATTAAGCAAACATCTTCTTACAATAAGAAATCTAAGGGGAGCCTGGGTGGCTCAGTCGGTTAAGTGACCGACTTCACCTCAGGTCATGATCTCATGGTTCATGAGTTCGAGCCCCGTTTCAGACTCTCTGCTGACAGCTCAGAGCTTGGAGACTGCTTCAGATTCTGTGTCTCCCTCTCTCTCTCTCTGCTCCTCTGCTGTTCACACTCTATCTCCTTCTCTCTCTCTCTCTCTCTTTCTCTTTCTCTTTCTCTCTCTCTCTCTCAAAAGTAAACATTAAAAAAATTTTTAAGAAATCTAAGATGATAAAATACACTTAAGAAGCAATAGTCTGTACATAAAATTGATGTACTATGATAGATACAATATTATTAAACCATATATGCCATAGTTGAAAAAAAACATGGTTTAGAATTTTAGTTACTTAGCCACAAGTTTTTTATACTAGAGAATTAAGTAGGAAGATAAATAATGACAAATTATTATAGGGACCAACAGAGATTTGACAAAGTTTAAGTAAAATTGTCATATATAGGTATACATATATATATATCTGGTCTTTACAAAATAGTTTAATGGACTGATAGGTTTTGAATAAAGAGAATATCTAACTTCTTGAATATATACATTTATACCATTTATTAGTAACAATAAAATTGTCTTCATTACTATGTGTAGAATGACCTTAGCCATCTAAGGTTCTTCTGAATAATGTCCTACAAAAGGATGCTAGAAAATAAGTGGTTGAGTTTGGAAATTTTCTAGTCTTGTCATATTTGAACTTAATTCTTCTCATGAGTTTATTTTCTAAAGTGGTGTTAGTGCAACATGCATCTTTTTTTTTTTTAGTATTTATTTCTGAGAGAGAGAAAGCACAACAGGAGCGGGGGGGGGGGGGGGTTGCAGAGAGAGAAGGAGACAGAGGATCCAAAGCCAGCTCAGTGCTGACAGCAGGGAGCCTGATGTGGGGCTCAAACTCACAAACCATGAGATCATGACCTGAGCTGAAGTTAGATGTTTAATCGACTGAGTCACCCAGTCTGCATCGATGCAGAAAAAGCATTTGACAAAATTCAGCATCCTTTCTTGATAAAACCCTCGAGAAAGTTGGGATAAAAGCTGATAGTGTTAGGGATAGTGTTAGGGATAAAGGAGTGCTGATGAACTTAAACTTCATAAAAACCATTTATGAAAATCCCACAGCTAATATCATCCTCAATGAGGGAAAACTGAGAGCTTTCCCCCTGAGATCAGGAACACGACAGGGATGTCCACTCTCACTGCTGTTGTTTAACATAGTGTTGGAAGTTCTAGCATCAGCCATCAGACAACAAAAGGAAATCAAAGGCATCAAAATTGGCAAAGATGAAGTCAAGCTTTCACTTTTTACAGATGACATGATACTATACATGGAAAACCCGACAGACTCCACCAAAAGTCTGCTAGAATTTATACGTGAATTTAGCAAGTCGCAGGATACAAAATTTATACACAGAAATCAGTTGCATTTTTATATACCAATAATGAAGCAACAGAAAGACAAATAATGAAATTGATCCCATTCGCAATTGCACCAAGAATCATAAAATACCTAGGAATAAACCTAACCAAAGATATAAAAGATCTATATGTTGAAAACTATAGAAAGCTTATGAAGGAAATTGAAGACACAAAGAAATGGAAAAACATTCCATGCTCATGGATTGGAAGAAAGAATATTGTTAAAATGTCAATACTACCCAAAGCTATCTACACATTCAATGCAATCCCAATCAAAATTGCACCCGCATTCTTCTCGAAGCTAGAACAAGCAATCCTAAAATTTGTGTGGGACCACAAAAGACCCCGAATAGCCAGAGTAACATTAAAAAAAAAATCAAAGCAGGAGGCATCACAATCCCAGACTTTGGCTTCTACTACAAAGCTGTAATCAAGATAGCATGGTATTGGCACAAAAACAGGCACATAGATCAATGGAATATAATAGAGACTTCAGAATTTGACCCACAAATGTATGGCCAACTAATCTTTGACAAAGCAAGAAAGAATATCCAACGGAAAAAAGACAGTTTCTTTAACAAATGGTGCTGGGAGCACTGGACAGCAACATGCAGAAGAATGAAACTAGACCACTTTCTTACACCATTCACAAAAATAAACTCAAAATGGATAAAGGACCTGAATGTGAGACAGGAAACCATCAAAACCCTAGAGGACAAAGCAGGAAAAAACCTCTCTGACCTCAGCCACAGCAATTTCTTCCTTGACACATCTCCAAAGGCAAGGGAAATTAAAAGCAAAAATGAACTATTGGGACCTCATGAAGATAAAAGCTTCTGCACTGCAAAGGAGACAATCAACAAAACTAAAAGGCAACCTTTGGAATGGGAGAAGATATTTGCAAATGACATATCGGATGAAGGGTAAGTATCCAAAATCTGTAAAGAACTTACCAAAGTCACATCCAAAAAACAAATAACTCAGTGAAGAAATGGGCAGCAAACATGAATAGACACTTCTCTAAAGAAGACATCCAGATGGCCAACAGGCACATGAAAAGATGCTCAACATGACTCCTCATCAGGGAAATACAAATCAAAACCACACTGAGACACCACCTCATGCATGTCAGAGTGGCTATAGATGCTGGAGAGGATGTGGAGAAACAGAAACCCTCTTGCACTCTTGGTGGGAATGCAAACTGGTGCAGCCACTCTGGAAAACAGTGTGGAGGTTCCTCAAAAAATTAAAAATAGATCTACCCTATGGCCCAGAAATAACACTGATAGAAATTTACCCAAGGGATAAAGGAGTGCTGATGAATAGGGGCACCTGTACCCTAATGTTTATAGCAGCACTTTCAACAATAGCCAAATTAAGGAAAGAGCCTAAATGTCCATCAACTGATGAATGGATAAAGAAAATGTGGTTTATATACACAATGGAATACTACTTGGCAATGAGAAAGAATGAAATCTGGCCATGTGTAGCAACGTGGATGCAACTGGAGAGTATTATGCTAATTGAAATAAGTCAGGCAGAGAAAGACAGATATCATATGTTTTCACTTATATGTGGATCCTGAGAAACTCAACAGAAGACCAGGGGTAGGGGAAGGGGGTAAAAAAAAGTTACAGAGAGGAGAGGAGGAAAACCATAAGAGACTCTTAAATACCGAGAACAAATTGAGGGTGATGGGAGGTGGGAAAGAGGGGAAAATGGGTGATGGGCATTGAGGAAGGCACCTGTTGGGATGAGCACTGGGTGTTGTGTGGAAACCAATTTTACAATAAATTATATATTTTAAAAAAGATTGATTGATTGATTGATTTTGATGGGGGGGGTGCGGGGGAGAGAAGGGAGAGCATCCCAAGCAGGCTCTGAGCAGTCAGCACAGAGCCCAACACAGGGCTCAATCTCCCAAACTGTGAGATAATGACCTGATCTGAGATCAAGAGTCAGATTCTTAACTGACTGAGCCACCCAGGTGTCCTGAGTCCAACATGCATCTTAGTTAACACTGTACCTGGCATTTCATCATGGTCAATCAGTATTCATTGAAGGGATAAACTCTTCCTAAACATAGTTGGAGCTTTTTACTTCTCATGTCCCACTCTCAGCCCAATAAATGAGAACATAGGTTTCTGGGAGGATACTGTCTATTAACTCCTCTCAGACAACAGTGAGGCCCAACCATCTGTAAGTAAGCTGCCCAGTTGATACTGGCACTTGGTAAACCTGGGTTTAGTAATCATTCCTTTTCTACCCACCTACTCCACAAAGCTACTCAAAGAATATAGGGACACACAGCCTTCAGTTTGCAATTCATTTTGTACCACATCGCTCTTTGCAGATTCTTTCTCACAGTATAGAAGGCAGTGAGCAGGTCAGCAGGAAAATTTCCCCTGTCATCATAGCTTTCATAATTTGTCAGTGACTTAATTGTGCAAATCTGTTTGGACACAAATGTTAACTATTCCTAAACTCTAGTGTATCATAGATCATATATTTTAGTCAAGGTTTCCCAGAAGTAGATCCAAAAAGGATTTGAAGGTAGGCAGTTTATATTGGAGATGATCGCGAGAAATACCAGTAGGAGAGTGAGACAGGAAAGGGAAAGATGCCACTAGAGATGTGTTGATAAGCTACTTACTACTGGAGGCGATTAGGACTTAGTCCTGCTAAAGACCTCTAAAATATGGCTGAGAATAGGCTACACAGGCTACAGATTTGTCCCCTACTCAGGAAGGAAGTTAGGAAAGCTATCTTCCAACTCATGTCCATCATTGGCTGAGATTATTGCCAGGATGTTCATTCTGCTGGCACATTCAGCCTGCTTTATAAGTGTCCAAGCTTCCTCCTGAGGCCAGAGAAGAGCCTTGAGAGAGTCACAGATGCTTGTTGCAAGACTATCTAACACAAGGTCTTACACAGCATTGCAATTTGAATCTATCCGGTTATTTACAAAACCCAGGTCCATCCTTTTCTGTGATGGATATTTTCCATTCCCTTTATGTCTATTAATATTTACTTTATATGTTTAGGTGTTCCTATATTGGGTATCCAAAATATATAAAGAACATATAAAAATTCAATACCCAAAAACCAAATATTCCGATTAAAAAGTGGACAGAAGACATGAATAGACATTTCTCCAAAGAAGACATCCAGATGGCCAACAGACACATGAAAAGATGTTTATCATCATTCATCACAAATAAGAACCACAATGAGATATCACCTCACATCTGTCAGAATGGCTAAAATCAACAACACAAGAAACAACACTTGTTGGTGAGGATGTAGAGACAAAGAAACCCTCTTGCACTGGTGGGAATGCAAACTGGTGCACCCACTGTGGAAAACAGTATGGAGGTTCCTCAAAAGGTTACAAATAGAACTACCCTACAATCTAGGAATGACACTACAAATACAAAAACACTAATCCAAAGGAACATATATACCCCAATGTTTATAGCAGCATTATTTACAATAGCCAAGATATGGAAGCAGCTCAAGTTCCCATCAATAGATGAATGGATAAAGATATGAAATATATATACAATAATATTATTTAGCCATTAAAAATAAAATCTTGCCATTGCAACAACATGGTTAGATCTAGAGAGTATAATGCTAAGCAAATTAAGTCATATGATACCTATAAATGAAACAAATGAGCAAAGGAAAAAAGGCAAACCAAGGAACAGACTCTTAACTAGAGAGAACAAGCTAATGGTTACCAGAGGGGAGGTGGATGGGTGGATGGGTTAAATAGATGATGCCGATTAAAAAGTACACTTGTCTTGATGAGCACCAGATGATAAATGGAATTGCTGAATCACTATATTATACATCTGAAACTAATATAACACTAAATGTTACTATACTGGAATTAAAAACTTAAAAATTGGAACTGCCATACAATTTAGCAATTGCACTTCTGAATATTTATCAGTGGTAAATGAAATGCTGCTTTGAGAAGACACATACACCCTTATGTTTAGTGCAGCATTGTTTGCAATAACCAATATATGGAAACAACTTAATTGTCCATTGACAGTGAATGGAGAAAGAGGATGTGCTATATACACAATGGAATATTACTCAGCCCCAAAAAAGGAATGAGATCTTGCCATTTGTAACAACATGAATGGACTCAGAGAATATAATGCTAAGTTAAATAAATCAAAGAAAAACAAATACATGATTTTATTCACATGTGTAATCTAATAAACAAAATAGAAACAGTCTCATACATACGGAGAAGAAACTGATGGTTGGCAAGAGGTGGACAGTATAGGGAATATAGTCAGTAATATTGTAATAACTTTATATAACTAGTCATAGGGTTGTGATCATTTTATAATAATGTTGTAAACCTGAAACTAATAAATATTGTATTTATTAGGTTGGTAGGTGGCAATTTTTTTTTAATTTTTAATGTTTATTTTTGAGGGCAACAGAGACAGTATATGAGCAGGGGAGGGACAGAGAAAGGGAGACACAGAATCTGAAGCAGGCTCCAGGCTCCGAGCTGTCAACACAGAGCCCGAGGCGGGGCTCAAACTCACGAGCTGTGAGATCATGACCTGAGCCAAAGTTGGTCCCCCAACTGACTAAGCCACCCAGGTGCCCCAATAGGTGGCAATTTTAATAAAAACAAAGAGAATGTATATACAAGGCATGTCTTAGGCAGCAGCAAGACAAATGGATCTTTGCACCCACCCACCAAACCTTAAAAGTTTACAAAGAGCCCTTAACTGGGTTTAGTCATGTATAACATGCAGGTGTTCTCAATGCCACATTATTATCTCGAGGCTATGTCCTTGAAACAGCCTCTAGGAGGGGAAAAGGCAAGTGGGACTCAGATTCCAAGAACAGGGGAGAACATGAGGAGCTTCTGAGTGCCTGGGTCCAGCTCACAGGTCAACTTTTTGATGATGTTCCCCCAAAAAACATGGTTTCATTTTTTGCTGTGAGAATTCAGTACGATGATGTATGTAAAGGAATTCACACATAATCTGGAACATGGTTATGTGCCTATTCAGTCATTCAAAAAATACATATTAAAAATCTTCCATGTACTTATATAGCTCAATACACCAAAAACACAAATAACCCAATTTATAAATGGTCAGACAACATAAACAGACATTTCTCCAAAGAAGACATATAGATTGTTAACAAACACATGAAAAGATGCTCAACATCACTCATCAGGGAAATGCAAATCAAAACCACATGAGATATCACCTCACACCCATCAGAGTGGCCAAAAGAGTATGGAATTTCCTCCAAAGTTAAAAATAGAACTACCATATAATCCAGTAATTCCATTACTGGGCATTTACCCAAAGAAAGTGAAAACACTAAATGAAAAAGATATATGCACCCTTATGTTTACTGCAGCATTATTTACAATAGCCAGATTATGGAAGCAGCCCAAGTGTCCATCAATAGATAAATGGATAAAGAAGAGGTGGTAAATATATACAATGGAATATTACTCAGCCATAAAAAAGAATGAAATCTTGCCATTTGCAACAACATGGATGGATCTAGAGAATGTAGTGCTAAATGAAATAAGATGAATATCATATGATTTCACTCATATGTGCAACTTAATAAACAAAACAAACAAAAGGTGGGGGAAAGAGAGACAAACCAAGAAACAGACTCTAAACTATAGAGAAAAGATGGTTACCAGAATGGAGATGGCTGGGTGGATGAATGGATGAAATAGGTGAAGAGGTTAAGAGTACACTTATCTTGATGAATACTGAGTAATACATAAAATTGTTGAATCACTATATTTTACTAGTGTGAAACTAACACTGTATGTGAACTGTACTGGAATTAAAATTTTTTTAAACTTTCATGTACTAAGTACCAAACTAGATGCTGGGTTTACAGCAGTGAACATTCCCTATTCTTAGATCCTAAAAATGAAAAAATTATATATATCAGGTGGTAGTAGGTGTTAGAATAAAGGATGAAGATATTCTAGATAGAGAATGATGGTAGAGCAGAGATATTTTACAGGGTGGTCAGGCCATTTTGATAAATTTGAGCAGATAACTGATCTGAAGGAATAAACTATGGGATATCTGAGGAAAGCCTATTTGAGGCAGAGAGAAGAGCAAATGCAAAGAGGGGACGTGCTTATTATAGTCCAGAAATACTGAAGAAACCTTGCAACCACAGCAAACTGAGCAAAGAGGGGAGTACAGAGATGACCAGAGAGGTGACAGAGACCTAGACCTGATAGACTACTGTAGGGACTTCCAACTTGACTCTGTGCAAGTCAAGCAGCCATCTATGGGTTCTGAGCAGACAGACATGATCAGATGGCATTGCTCTGGCTGTTCTGTTCAGAATAGACTGAAGAAGAGAAGAGCAGAAACTGGGATACCAGCTGAAAGGCTATTGCAATGATCTACATAAGAAATGATGGTACTAGGGCAGTAGCCATGGAGATGGTGAGAAGTGACAAGATTCTGGATATATTTTGAAGCTGTTGAGATTGTTAGTTCAGATACAGAATATGAGAAAAAGAAGCATAAGAATGAGTCTAAGTCATTTAGCCTGAGTGACTAGAAGGAGGCAGTTGCCATAACTAGCTGGGGACTGTTGAAGTGAAGCAGATTTGGAGGGTAGTGGTTACAATTGAGAGCTCATTTTTAGGCAAACACAAGATGTGGAGAGGTGTTAAGAGAGCTGAAGTGAGTAGTGTAAGTTGAGTCCCACAAGAATATATAGTTTATATATGATAGTTAGAGCTTTGGAACTAGATGATACAACCACTTTAATGATACAGATAGTCCATTAATAAGAGCACCCATTGTCATGCAATAAATAAACATATGCCTTACAGGAAGTTTCCAGAGTAGAATGATGTTCTTGGTCCCTTTTGTGAAAGAAAGAATCTAATTCAACTTGTAAATGCAACAGAAAATGGAGCCACATAAAACATTTGTTGAAATTTGGTCAGAGCATTAATTTTAAATTGTGGTGGCCTGAGGACTTTAATTACTTCAATTGATAGGATATTGGTTTCCAGATCACTGGAACTGAGTTTATGTATCTTAAAAACACCAGGGTTGTGTTAGGGAAGGCAACTTTTCTGGGTTAGACTTTTGACAAAATTTCTTTACATAAGTATTCTGAAAGTTTAATAATAATGCCTCTAGAAATTTACTGGCTAGACTTAAGGAAAGCAAACATAACATGCTGTTTTACAATGATTTTACAAGAACTGGAAATATTATCTTATAGCTCAGAGACAAGCTTTTTCATTAAAGGCCAAATAGTAAATATTTTTTCCAGTTTTATTGACAAGTAATAGACATACATCACTGTATATGTTTAAGGTGTACAAGATGATACTTTAATTTACATATATTGTGAAGCGGTTACTACAATAGGTTTAATTAACATCTATCATGTAGATACTTTTTTTCTTGTTTTTTAAAATTGGGTCTTTGTGATGAGAACTCTTAGGATCTACTTTCTTAACAACCATCCTGTATATCACACAGCAGTATTACCTATACCTAATGTTATATATTACATTCCTAATACTGTACTTGTAACTGGAAGTTTGTACATTTTGACTACTTTCCTCCAGTTCCCCCTCCCTACACTCTGTGCCTCTGATAACCACAAATACGATCTCTTTTTCTATGAGTTTGGGGGAGTGTTTTTCAAAGAGTAAATATTTTAAGCCTTGCAGATCAAATGGTCTCTGTTTACACTACTCAACCCTGCAGTTCTAGTGTAAGCAGCCATACACAATATGCAAATGAAGGAGCATGGTTGTGTTCCAATAAAACTTTATTTATAAAAATATGCAGTAAGAATTTGGCCAGGTGGCCATAGTCTGCTTCTCCCCATCCCCACACCCTGCAAAAGCTTGGAAAAACAGCTATATAAATTTTGCTCACCTTCCCGTTCATAAACAAAAATATATTGTCTTTTCTCAAGCTGTCATTAAATGTTTAACAAATTTAGAAATAAGTTATACCAGTTAAATATTTTTGCAACAATTCAGACAATACTTCATAAGACCTTGGAACTGGGTAGGAACAGTAGAGGTGACAGAAAATGGTCACATTCTGAATATATTTGATTATAGAAGCAACAGGATGTGCAGAATGATTGGATGTAGAATGTGAGAGGAAGAAAGGAGTTTAATATGGCTTCATGGATTTTGGTTCACCCAATATGGCAGCTATTAATGTTATGTTTATATAATTATAGTCTATATCTTACTTCCTTAACCTGGCTTCTGTAAGCACAAAATTAAAAATGTGTTCTATGTATATGAGATACTTGCCATCTTACTGAAAAAAGAATATTCCAAGAAAATTGTATTTTAGGAATCTTATTATATTATTTATCAAGGATATACTTCATAAGGATCATACAATAGCAGCATAATCATTATCCCAAAGCCAGCTTCCAGTTCAGATTTTCTTTATTTATCCTATAGAGGCTCACTGGCTGTCAGAGATACAGCCCTGATGAGAATCTTTGCCACAGTATGAGTTCCCTTGTGTACAACCACTTCCTGTGAGTTCATCAACAGTCCACAGCACTAGTACATTCACTCAGCAAAGTAACTCATAATCATTTGAATTTTGCTTTGACATACTGATCATTAACATAAGCCTACTCTTGCATGACTTTCCTAAGGACATATGAAGATGTTCATGGATAGTTGAGCTGTAAATTTCATAAAGAATTTAAATTATTAAAAGTTAAACTTTGGGGTCTTGTGCTTCTTGGTTTAACTATGAAAAACAACTGGACAAGTGAGCCCCTTTAAAGAGCTCCATTTCAGTCTACTGGAGAAGGGGGCCCAAAGAGTCAGATAGGGAGTTATTTACTGTGGTGTAACTTGCAGTAAGGCATCCTTAAGGTCTTGGGAAACTTTGAAAATGCAACTGAATAGGAGTCATTCATTCATTTACTTATTCATTCAGCAAGTATTCCTTTAGGACCTACCAATTGCAGGAAATATTCTAAGTGCTGTGCACATGGAAACAAACAAGGTGGACTAAATTCCTGCCATTAAAAAACTCATATCCATGAATATCTTAGGTGAGGGTAACCAGACAATAAGCATGTAATCAAATAATTTGAGATATAGATAAGTGCTATGAAGAACATAACATAGAGCAGTGGGAGAGAGAATGCCCTAAGAACAAGGGCATTGTACATAAGTCATTTTTTGGGAAATGATACTTGAGATGAGTCCTAAATGATGCTAGTTGCAGGAAGATTGAGCGGAAGAGTATGGCAGGCAAAAGAAGAGCAAATTCAAAATTCTGACTGTGGAATTGATCTTCACGTATGTGAGGACATTAAGCATCCTTTTAACCCTTAGGCATTTGGTGATTCAAAAGAACCAGTCAAAAGAGAGGTTGGGTATATTTTTTGGCTATCTCATGATACAGAAATTGGAGCTCAAAGCTAAAGTGACTTGCCCAGTTTTCCTGGGACTGAGGGGTTTCCCAGGATACAAGCAAGGCATCTAATAATAAAACTGGGAAAGTCCCAGACAATTGTCCCAGACTAGAAGTTAGTCAACCTTTCAAGGCCCAGCAAGATAAAAGGGCCCTATAAAACACCCCATACTTTCATTTTGAAAGACTCCTTAAAAGCTATACCTTTGAGTAAAATAAGCCAGGATAAGGCCATTCCTCACAAAGCCTAAAACCTAGCCTTTTTTTTCACCCTAGTTTCTCTTATGTGTTACTACATATTTTTTCAAATTGATTGAAGTATAATTGACAAATAAAAGTGATATATTTAAATGTACATTGTGGTAATTTGATATATGTTTATATCCCCCCCATCTAGTTAATTAACATCCATTACTATACAACACACACATCTGTGTAATGTGAAAACTTTTAAGTTCCACTCTCTTAGTAGATTTCATTTATATAATAGAGTGTTATCAACTACAGTCACCATGTTTTACATTACATCCCCAAACCTTATTCATCTTATAACTGAAAGTATATGCTTTTACCAACCTCTTCTCATTTCCCCCAGCCCCAGGCAACCACTTTTCTACTCTGTTTCAATGACTTTGTTTTCTTTATAATTCTAATGTCCTAATATGTCATTGTATATGTATATATCTTCTTTATCCATTCATCTGTTGATGGACACTTGGGTTGCTTCTCTATTTTGGTTATTGTGAGTAATGTTGGAATGAGCATGGGAGTACAGATCTCTTCAATATCTTGTTCTTATTTCCTTCTATATATACACAAAAGCGGTATTGCTGGATCATATGGTAGTTCCATTTATATTTCTGAGGAACCTCCATACATTTTTCATAGTCACTGCACCAATTTACATTTCCACCAACATTGCACAAGGATTCCCTATTCTCCACATCCTTGGATCATCTTTATTTTTGATGGTAGCCATTCTAATATGTGGGAAGTGATATCTCATTGTGGTTTTATTAATATTTTTCTGGTTATTAGTGATGTTGAGCACCTTCTCATGTACCTTTTGGCCATATGAATGTCTTCCTTGGAAAAATGTTTATTTAGTTCCTCAGTCCATTTTCTTTTACTTTTTCCAATACTGGTTATTTTTAAATATTGGGAGCCTTTATATTTAAAGAATTCAATATCTGTTTCAAATGAGAACTCTGGTACTGAGATCTGAATAAGTTGTCTCAGGAAAATTGTTGGTAAACACTAAAAATTGCATTATTGGTGGGGCACTTGGGTGGCTCAGTTGGTTGGGCATCCAACTTCAGTTCAGGTCATGATCTCACAGTTTGTGGGGTTTGAGCCCCACATCAGGCTCTGTGCTGACAGCTCAGAACCTGAACCCTGTTTCGGATTCTGTGTCTCCCTATCTCTCTCTGTCTCTCACCTACTTGCACTCTTTCTCTCTCAGAAATAAATAAAACATTTTAAATGAAGTTCCCAAAGGTTTTGTTAAAAAAAATAACATTATTGGGGCGCCTGGGTGGCGCAGTTGGTTAAGCATCTGACTTCAGCCAGGTCACCATCTCGCGGTCCGTGAGTTCGAGCCCCGCGTCAGGCTCTGGGCTGATGGCTCAGAGCCTGGAGCCTGTTTCCGATTCTGTGTCTCCCTCTCTCTGACCCTCCCCCGTTCATGCTCTGTCTCTTTCTGTCCCAAAAATAAATAAACGTTGAAAAAAAAAATTAAAAAAAAATAACATTATTGGTTTGCAAAAGTCACCAACATATTATGATGGTTTTGGTAAAGCGAGGCACAATATGTGGGAAAAAAGAAAATTAAAAAAAAGCTTTCATCAGCAGCAATGTTGAAAACCACAAAATCAGTAATTAGATTTAGAGGAAAAGCCAGTGGGGGGGAAGGGGGGAACTACACTGATCCAATCAACTAATCTAGAGCTAGTTAAAACTATAGCTTAGCTTGAATGCCAATTGATATCTATTGCTGACACAGACTGAAGGAATAAAAATCAACCATAAATCAGGACCAAGATGACAGAGTAGGAAAGCCCTGAGCTCACCTCCTCCCACAACACACCAAAACTACAACTGCATATAGAGCAACTCTGAGAATGACCTAAAGACCAGCAGAACACCTCTTCCATTAACTAAAAACATAAGAAAAAGCCACCTCAAGTATGCAGAAGGGGTAAAGATATGACCTCAGGATACACAGTCCCAGCACAGAGACCAACAGTGGGAGCAATATCACAAACACAGAGGTCCTTCCTGAAGAGTGAGAGAGTTCAAGCCCCACACTGGGCATACACACCCAGGGAACTAGTACTGGGGAAACCGAGCCTATATACTGCCTTTGAAAATCAGCAGGAAACCAAGGAAACCAAGGACTCCACTCTTAAAGGGCCCATGCACAAACTCACTTGCTCCAAGACCCAGCAGAGGGAAAGCAGTTTAGAAGTTCTTGGGCCTTATGTAAATATTTATTGATGAATTTTAGAGTATACAACATAGGGGCATGGATCTGGAGAAACTTTCTCCAGGAATGGAGCACTTGCAGGCATCATTATTCTTACCCTCCTCTACCTTGCTGGCCCAGTGCCAGCAAGTGCCATTTCTGAAACTCTCCATCCATCTTTCTAGTACTGCTTACCTAGACTTGGTTTTCCCCTATGGACCTGCCCCAGCAGGAGCCTCTCCAAAGTGGCTCTTATAGTGAATCGCTTGGCTAGAACCAGCTCTTCCCCAAAGTGACTTCCATACTGTCACACTCAGCAGATAGATTCAGCTGGGATCAATGCCCTACCAAAGCAACTCCTGTTCCACAATACCCAACAGGTGGCCTTGAATGTCACCAGTGTCTCCCTGGAATCTTTTGCCCTAGTGGGACCAGACCTGACCACCAGTGGCCAGTTGTGGCCAGCAATTGCCACCAGCTAGCCGGTTCCAGCCCCACCCATGAGCAACACTTAAATCACAGTCATAATAGAATGGTTCACACAATACATACAAAGGACATCCCTGGAGTCCCTGGCTCTGGTGACTAGGTAGGAGTACACTTGTGGAACACACAGGACACTTTCTACATATGGCCACTCTTTCAAGCCTGGGAGACAAAGCTATCAGTTTAATATATGAAAACAGAGAGTCAGGCAAAATGAGAAAACAGAGAAATATGTTTAAAAAATCATAAAAAAGTTCTTTTTAAAAATGGAGATAAGTAATCTACCTGTAAGGAATTCAAAGTAATGAGGGTGCCTGGGTGGCTCAGTCAGTTAAGCGACCTATTTCAGCTCAGATCATGATCTCACAGTTCATGAGTTTTAGCCCCACCTCAGGCTCTGTGATGACAGCTCAGAGTCTGGAGCCTTCTTCAGATTCTGTCTCTCTCTTTCTGCCCCTCCCCTGCTTGCTTTCTCTCTCTCTCTCTCTCTCTCTCTCTCTCTCTCTCTCTCAAAAATAAGTAAGCATTAAAAAAAAAAGGAGTTCAAAGTAATGCTCATAAAGATGTTCACCCAAATCAAGGGAAGAATGAAGAAAAACAGAACTTGAACAAAGAGATAGAAGACATAAAAAATAAATAATCAGAGCTAAAGAATACAATAACTGAAATGAAGAAGGTAGCAGAAGGAATCTGTGGCTGATTAGATGATGCAGAAACATAGATCAGTGATCTGGAAGACAGGATAGTGGAAATCAACCAGGTTAAACAACAACAAACAACAACAGCAAACAGAATTTTTAAAAATTTTAGGGGACTTCAGGAACAATATTGAGCATATTAACATTAGCATTTTAGGGGGCCCAGGAAAAGCAAGACAGACAGAAAACTTCTCTGAATAACAGCTGAAAACTTCCCTAACCTGAAGAAGGAAACAGATACCTAGGTCTAGAAAGCACAGAGAGCCCCAAATGGGATGAATCCAAACAGATCCATGCCAAGACACATAATAATTTAAATGCCCAAAATTAAAGATAGAGACTCTTAAAAGCATCAAGATATGGTGTGGCTCAGTTAGTTGAGTGTCTGACTTTGTTCCAGGTCATGATCTCTCAGTCTGTGGGTTAGAGAGATCTAACTCTATGATCTAACAGAGCCCACTCATGTTGGGCTCTGTGCTGACAGTTCAGAGCCTGGAGCCTGCTTCAGATTCTATCTCCCTCCCTCTCCCTCTCTCTGTCCATCCCCTGCTGGTGCTCTATCTCTCTCAAAAATAAATAAACATTAAAATTTTTTAATTTTTTTTTTAATTTTTAAAAAGCAGCAAGATAAATGAAAATATCTATGTACAAGGTAATACCCATAAGACTATTAGCTGATGAATAGCTGATGAATGACTATTTAGATGAATTTTTGCAGGCCACAATGAAGTGGTATGATATACTTAAGATGCTAAAAGGAAAAACCCTACAACCAAGAATATTATATCTGGCGAGGTTAATATTAAGAATTCAAAAAGAGATTAAGAATTTTCTAGACAAAAATTTTAACAAAAGTTAAAAGGCTTTATTGCCACTGAAGTGGGCTTACAGGAAATATTGCAGGGACTTCTTTAAGCAAAAAAGAAAAGGTCATAACTAGAACTAAGAAAAGTATGAAAGAAGAAAGGTGGCAAAAGCAAACATACAGTAAATGTAGTGGATCAATCACTGATACAGCTAGTATGAAGGTTGAATGACAAAATTAGCAAAATAAACTATATCTACAATAATTAGTTAAGGTATACACAACATAAAAAGAAACAAAAATATGACAATAAAAACCTAAAATATGGGAGACTAAAAATATAGAGATTTTAGCATGTGTTCAAATATAAGCAACCAGAAGTTGAAATGGGCTTCTAGGTATATAGGATGTTATATATGAGACTCATGGTAACCACAAAACAAAACCTATAATAGATACACAAAAAATCAAAAGAAAGGAATCCAAACATAACACTAAAGAAATCCATCAAATCATACAAGAAGAAAGCAAGAGAATAAGAAAGAACAGAGAAGAACAACAAAAGCAACCAGAAAACAATTAACAGTGGGAAAATTACATAAAGTACCAGTGATTACTTTAAATATAAATGGACTAAATACCCCAATCAAAGGACACAAGGTTGTGAATGGATAAAAAAATAAAAAAATAAAAAGACTTAACTATATGCTACCTAAAGAGACTCACTTCTGACTTAAAGATACATACAGATGGAGAGAAGACATGAAAAAAGATATTCCAGAAAATGAAAACAAAAAGAAAGCAGGGTTACACTTCAGAGAGTTTATCAAGAGACAGAGAAGGGCATTAAATAGTGGTACCACCTATAAATATCTATGCTTCCCTTTCTCTCTCCTGGCCATTTTGGCGGTTGCTTCTGGTTGGGTCCGCCCTGCACCTAAGGCAGGAAGATGGTGGCCGCAAAGAAGACGAAAAAGTCGCTGGAGCCCATCAACTCTAGGCTCCAACTCGTTATGAAAAGTGGGAAGTATATGTTGGGGTACAAGCAGACTCTGAAAATGATCAGACATGGCAAAGTGAAACGGGTCATCCTCGCCAACAACTGCCCAGCCTTGAGGAAATCTGAAATAGAATACTATGCCATGTTGGCCAAAACTGGTGTCCATCACTACAGCAGCAATAATATTGAATTGGGCACAGCGTGTGGGAAATACTACAGAGTGTGCACACTGGCTATTATTGATCCAGGTGATTCTGATATCATTCGAAGCAAGCCAGAACAGACTGGTGAAAAGTAAATCACGTAAAATTTTTCGTTAATAAAATTGGCTAGAGCTTGTTTTTAAATAAATAAATAAATAAATAAATAAATAAATAAATAAATAAATAAGCTTCCAAAATGGGTATGCTTAAATATATAAAGCAAATAGTAACAGATATGTAGAGAAAAAATTGACAGTAAGGCAATAATAGTAGGGATCGTTAGCCCTCCACTTACATCAATGAATATATTTCTCAGGCAGAAAATCAGTAAAGAAAACAGTGGCCTTAAATGATACATTATACCAGATTGACTTCATAGATGGTACAAAACTTTGCAGCCAAAAGCAACAGAATACACTTTTTTTTTGTCAATTGCACATGGATCAACTCCAGGATAGATCACATGTTACATCACAAAGAAAGTCTCAATAAATTTAAAAAGGTTGAATCATATCAAGTATCTTTTCCAACCACAAAGTATGAAACTAGAAATCAATTTCAAGAAAAAACTGGGAAAAACAAACACATAGAGGCTAAATAGAATGCTACTCAGCAGCTAATGGGTCAACACGAAAATCAAAGAGGCAATCAAAAAATACCTGGAGAAAATTGAAAATAGAAACACAACATTCAAAAATCTATGGGATGCAGCAAAAGCAGTTCTAAGAAGGAAGTTTATAGTGATAAAACTTTACTTCAAGAAACAATATCTCAAATAAACAATCTAAACTTACAGCTAAAGGAACTGGAAAAAAAGAACAAACAAATCCAAACATTAGTAGAAGGAAGGAAGTAATAAAAATCACAGTAGAAATAAATAAGAAAAAACAAAATAATAGAACAGTTCAATGACACTAAGGGCTGGTTCCTTGAAATGATAAATAAAATTAATAAGCCTTCAGCCAGACTCATCAAGAAAAAAGGATACTAGGCCCAAATATATAAAATAAAAAATGAAACAGAAGTTACACCAAAACCACAGAAATACAGAGATTAGAAGAGATTGCTACAAACATTTATAGGCCAACAATTTGAATGACCTAGAAGCAATGGGTAAATTCCTAGAAACATAATCTTTCAAGTCTTGAATTAGAAATCAAAATCTGAATAGACTGATATCTAGTAATGAAATTGTATTGGTAATCAAAAAACTGCCAATAAACAAAAGTCCAGTTCACACAGCTTCACATGTAAATTCCACCATTTAATGAGTAGTTAATACCTGTCCTTTTCAAACTGTTCCCAAAAATTGATGAGAAAAGAACATTTCCAAATTCATTCTGAGGCCAACATTACCCTGGTAACAAAACCAAAGTTACTACCAAAAAACAGAACTATAGGCCAATATCCGTGATGAACATAAATGCAAAGATCCTTAAAATATTGTAGCAAACAAAATTCAACAATACATTAAAATGATCATACACTCTGATCAAATGTAATTTATCCCAGGGATGGAATAATGGTTTGCTTTACACAAATCAAAGTGATACACCACATTAACAAAATGAGGAATAAAAATTATATAATAATCTCAATAGACATAGTAAAAACATTTGATAAAATTCAACATACATTTATGATAAAAATTCTCGGGGCACCTGGGTGGTTCAGTCGGTTAAGGGTCTGACTTCAGCTCAGGTCATGATCTCACAGTTTGTGAGTTTGATCCCTGCATTGGGCTCTCTGTTTTCAGCACAGAGCCCACTTCGGATCCCCATCCCCCTCCCTCTCTGCCCCTCCCTGTTCGTGCTCTCTTTCTCTAAAAAGTGATAAACATTAAAAACTCTCAACAAAGTGGTTTTGGAGACAACATACCTCAACATATTAAACAGTGTGGTAAAGCAACAGCTAACAGAATACTCAATGAAAAGCTTTTCTCAAAAGCTTTTGGCTTTTCATCTAAGATCTAAAACAAAACAAGAATGTTGGCTCTCATCGCATTTATTCAACATAATATTGAAATTGTAGCCACAACAATGAGACAAGAAATAGAAATAAAGGCATCCATTGGCAACAAGTAAAACTGTCACTGTATGAAGATGACATGATACTGTAGATTAAAAAAACCTAAAAACCACCACAAGACTAGAAGTAATAAATGAATTTAAGAAAGTTGCAGGATAAAAATTAATATACAGAAATCAGATAAATTTCTACGCAGTAATAACAAACTACCAGAAAAAGAAATTAAGAAAACATTCCTACTTAAAATTGCATCATAAAGAATAAAATACCTAGGAATCAATTTAACCAAGGAGGTGAAAGACCAGTACTCTGAAAACTGTAAGACATTGATGAAAGAAATTGAAGATGACACAAATAAATGGAAAGATATTTTGTGCTCATAAATTGAAAAAATTCATATTGCTAAAATGTAATTAGTACCCAAAGCAATCTATAAATTCAATACAATCCCTATCAAAATACCAAAGGCATTTTTTACAGAATTAGAACAAATAAAGCTGAACGTATCATTCTCCATGACCTCAAGCTATACTATAAAGCTATAGTAATCAAAACAGTAGGGTAGAGAACAAAAACAGATACATAGACCAATGGAACAAAACAGAGAGTTCAGAAATAAACCCACATTTATGTGGTCAATTAATCTAAGACAAAGGAGGCAAGATATACAACGGGAAAAGGACAGTCTTCAAAAAATGGTGCTGGGGAAACTGGACAGCTAGAGGAAAAAGAATAAAACCAAACCAGTTTCTTACACCATATACAAAAATAAACTCAAAATGCATTGAAGACCTAAATGTAAGACCTGAAACCATAAAACACCTGAAAGAAAACATAGGCATTAAACTCTTAGACATTAGTCTTAGCAGCATTTGTTTGGCTCTCTCTCCTCACGGAAGGGGAACAAAAGTAAAAATAACAAATGGGATTACATCAAACTAAGAAGTTTTTGTACAGTAAAGGAAACCATCAACAAAACAAAAAGTCAACCTACTGAATGAGAAAAGAAATTTACAAATGATATATCTGTAAGGTGTTAATATCCAAAATATATAAAGCATTCATACAAGTCAACACCAAAAAACAAGTAATCCAGTTAAAAATGAGCAGGAGACCTGAATGAATATTTTTTCCAAAGAGAGCAGATGGGCAATATCACTAATTATCAGGGAAATGCAAATTTTAAAAAACACAGTTAGATATCACTTCACACAAGTCAAATGGCTATTGTCAAAAAGACAAGAAATAACAAGTATTGGCAAAGATGTGAAGAAAAAGGAAACATTGTGCTCTACTGGTGGGAATGTAAATTGGTGTAACCACCATGGAAAAAGAGTATGGAGTTTCTTCAAAACTTCAAAAATTAAAAATAGGGGCGCCTGGGTGGCTCAGTTGGTTAAGGGTCTGACACTTGGTTTCATGATCTCAGGTAATGATCTCAAGCCCCATATTAGGCTCTATGCCGACAGTGCAAAGCCTGCTTAGGATTCTCTCTCTCCCTCCCTCTCTGCCCCTCCCCCACTCACTCTCTGTTTCTCTCTCAAAAATAAATAAACTTTAAAAAAATTTTTTTAGCAAAAATAAAACTACCATATTGTCCAGCAATCTCACTTCTGGGTAATTACCCAAAGAATACAAAAACATAAATATGAAGCTATATGCACCCCTGCGTTCATTGTAGTATTATTTATAATAACCAAGATATAGAAGCAAACTAATTTTGCTTAGATAGTTTGCTTTGCATTGATAGTTGGATAAAGATGTGGTGTATATGTACAATGGAATATTACTCAACCATAAAAAAGAATGAAATTTTGCCATCATGACAACATGGATGGACCTAGAGGGTAGTATGCTAAGTGAAATAAATCAGAGAAAGACAAATACCACATGATTTTGCATGATACATACATATGATTATATGTATAATCTAAATATATATATATATATATAAACAATATAAAACAGAAACAGATTCACAACAATAGAGAGCAAACTGCTGGTTGCCAGAGGAGAGGGACTGAGGGGAATGGACAAAATAAGTGAAGGGAATTAAAAGGTACAATCTTCTAGTATAAAATAAGTCCTGGCATGTAAAGTACAGCATAGGGAATATAGTCAATAATGTAATAACTTTGGTAACAAATGGCAACTAAATTTTTCATGGTGATCATTTCAATAAATTATATAAATTTTGAATCACCATGTTGTACATCTAAAACTAATATAATAGTGTATGTCAAGTATACTTCAGTTAAAAATAAAATCAGGGGCTCCTAAGTGGCTCTGACCTCAGTTCAGGTTACGATCTTGTGGTTCATTGGTTCGAGCCCAGCATAGGTCTCTGCACTGGTGGTGAGGAGCCTGCTTGGGATATTCTCTCTCTCTCTCTCTCTCTCTCTCTCTCTCTCTCTCTCTCTCTCCCCCCTCTCAAAATAAGTAAATAAGCTTTAAAATAATAATAACATAAAATCATAATAATTAAGGAAATATAACATCAAAGCTCCATAAAAGAAAAAAAATAAAACAATAGATAATAATAAAGATACCCATTGTAGTTTGCAACTGGATTTTTTTGATAATAATTTTCCAAACATACCATGCAGGAGTTTATCAAAGTCTTGTGGTTTCATTGTGCAGATATTTCACTTGGACAAATTTATTCCTAAGTATTTTATTATTTTTTATGCTATTGTGAATGGGATAGTTTTCTATTTAATTTTCTGATGTTTTGTTTGTGTATAAAAACAGCACTGATTTATTATGTTGATTTTATATCCTGCAACTTTACTGAATTCGTTGAACAGTGTTTTGGTTGAGTAAATAGAATATTCTATAAGATCATATCATCTGTACATAGTGACAATTTTACTTCTTTCTGATTTGGATGCCTTTCATTTATTTATTTTGCCTGATTGCTCTAGCTAGCACTTCTAATACTATGTTTAATAAAAGTGATGGCAGAGGGCATCCCTGTCTCTACCTGATCTTAGAGGAAACGTTTATAATTTTTCACCACTGAGTATGATAATGGTTGTGGCTTGTCATATATGGCCTTTATTGGTTGAGGTATGTTCTTTCTATACACAATTTGTTGAGGGTTTTTAATCATGAAAGGATACTGAATTTTGTCAAGTGTCTTTTCTTCTGCATCTATTTAGATGATTATATGATTTTTGGTTCACTCTATTATTGTGGTGTATCTCATTTACTGATTTGTGTATATTGAACCATCCTTGCAAACCAAGGATAAATTCCACTTCATCATGATGTATGATCCTTACAATGTGTTGGTGTTAATCCCCAACACTTATTTAACCCATCTTCCCACCAACCTCCTCTCTGGTAATTATCAGTTTGCTCTCTATAGTTAAAAGTTTGTTTCTTGGTTTTCCTCTTTTTTTTTCTGTTTGCTCATTTGTTTTATTTCTTAAATTCCACAGATGAGTGAAATCATATGGTATTTGTCTTTCTCTGACTGACTTATTTCCCTTAGCATTATACTCTCTAGTTCCATCCATATTGTGGCAAATGGCAAGATTCCATTCTTTTTTATGGCTGAGTAGTATTCCACTGTATACATATACTGCCTTTTCTTTATCCATTCATCAGTCATTAGACATTTGGACTGTTTCCCTAATTTGGCTATTGTTGATAATGCTGCTATAAACATTGGGGGTGCATATATCCCTTTGAATTAGTATTTTTTATTCTTTGGGTAAACACCTAGTAGTGCCATTGCTAGCTAATAGAGTAGTTCTATTTTTAAATTTTTGAGGAACCTCCATACTGTTTTCCACACCAGTTTGCATTCCCACCCACAGTGCAAGAGAGTTCCCCTTTCTCCACATCCTTGTCAATATTTGTTGTTTCTTGTGTTGTTGACTTTAGCCATTTTGTCAGGTATGAAGTGGTATCTCACTATAGTTTTTACTTGTATTTCCTTAATGATCAGTGATGTTGAGCATGTTTTCATGTATCTGTTGGTCATCTGTCTTCTTTTAAAAAATGTCTATTAACGTCTTTTTCCCATTTTTTAATTGAATTATTCATTTTGGGGATGTTGGGTTTTATAAATTCTTTATATATTTTGGATACTAACCCTTTATCAGATGTATCATTTGCAAATATCTACCCCCATTCCATAGGTTACCTTTTAGTTTTATTCATTGTTTCCTTTGCTACGCAGAAGCTTTTTCTTTTGATGTAGTACCAATAGTTCATTTTTGCTTTTGTTTCCTTGCCTAAGGAGGCTATCTAGAAAGAAATTGCTACAGTTGATATCAAAGAAGTTACTGCCTGTGTTCTTTTCTAGGATTTTTATGGTTTCCTGTCTCACATTTAGGTCTTTAATCCATTCTGAATTTATTTTTGTGTTTGGTGTAAAAAAGTGGTCCAGTTTCATTCTTTTGCATGTTGCTGTCCAGTTTTTGCAACACCATTTATCGAAAAGACTGTCTTTTTCTCATTGCATATTCTTTCCTGCTCTGTTGAAGATTAAGCAACCATATAGTTGTGGGTTCATTTCTGGGTTTTCTATTCTGTTCCATTGACTATTTTTGTGCCAGTACCATATTGGTTCAATCACTACAGCTTCTAACATAACTTGAAGTCTGGAATTGTGATGCCTCCACCTTTGCTTTTCTTTTTCAAGATTGCTTTGCCTATTTGGGATATTTTGTTGTTCTGTACAAATTTTAGGATTCTTCTAGCTCTATGAAAAATGCTGGCAGTGTTTTGATAGGGATTTCATTAAACATGTAGACTGCTTTCGGTAGTATAGACATTTTAACAATATTTGTTCTTCCATCCTTGAGCATGGAAAGTCTTTCCATTTCTTTGTGTCATCATCAATTTCTTTCCTCAGGGTTTTATAGTTTTCATAGTAAAGACCTTTCACCTCTTTGGTTAGGTTTATTCCTAGGTATCTTATGGTTTTTGATGCAATTGTAAATGTGATTGTTTCCATGATTTCTCTTTCTTCTGCTTCATTATTGGTATATAGAAATGCAACAGATTTGTGTACATTGGTTTTGTATCTTACAATTGTACCGAATTTGTTTATCAGTTTCAGCAGGTTTTTGGTGGAGTCTTTTGGGTTTTCTATATAGAGTATCATGACATCTGCAAATAGTGAAAGTTTGACTTCTTCCTTGCTAATTTGGATGCTTTTTCTTTCTTTTTGTTGTCTGATTGCCGTGGCTAGGACTCTTAGTACTTTGTTAAATAACAGGGGTGAGAGTGAACATCCTTGTCTTGTTCTTGACTGTGGAGGAAAAGTTCTCAGTTTTTCCCCATTGAGTATAATATTAGCTGTGGGTTTTTCATATATGGCCTTTGTTATGTTGAGGTATGTTCACCCTAACCCTACTTTGTTGTTTTATATAACGGGTGTTGTACTTTCTCAAATGCTTTTTCTGCATATGTTGAAATGATCATATGGTTCTTATTATTTCTTTTATTAATGTGGTATAATTGATAATAATTCACTGATTGATTTGTGAATATTGAACACTTGCAACCCAAGAATAAATCCCACTTGATTGCAGTGAGTGATTTTTTAATGTATTAATGAATTCAGTTTGCTAGTATTTTATTGAAAATTTTTGCATCCATGTTAATCAGAGATATCGGGCTATAGTTCCCGTTTTTAGTGGAGACTTTATCTGGTTTTGGGATCAGGGTAATTCTCCTCAAAGAATGAGTTTGAAAGTTTTCCTTCTTTTTCTATTTTTTGGAATAGTTTGAGAAGAATAGGTATTAACTCTTCTTTAAACATTTGGTAGAAATCACCTCTGAAGCCATCTGGTCTTGGACTTTTGTTTGTTCAGTTTTTTGATTATTGACTCAGTTTCTTTGCGGGTGTTGATCAGTTTTGGTAGTTTATATGCTTCTAGGCATTTATCCATTCCTTCCAGGTTGTCCAACTTATTGGCATATAGTTTCTCATAATTCTCATAATTGTTTGTGTTTCAGTGGTGTTGTTTTTATTTCTCCTCTCATTCTTGGTTTCATTTATTTGGGTCCTTTCTCTTTTATTTTTGATAAGACTGGCTGGAGGCTTATTAATTTTATTAATTTTTCAAATTCTTTCAAAGAACCAGCTCCTGGTTTCATTGATCTGTTCTATTGTTTTTGGTTTTTGGTTTTTGTTTTGTTTTGTTTTAGTTTCTGTATCATTTATTTCTGCTCTAGTCTTTATTATTTCCTTCCTTCTGCTGGCTTTAGGCTTTGTTTTTCTTTTTCTATTAGATGTAAGGTTATGTTGTTATTTAGTTGAGATTTTTCTTGCTTCTTTTTTTTTTTAATTTTTTTTTTCAACATTTATTTATTTTTGGGACAGAGAGAGACAGAGCATGAATGGGGGAGGGTCAGAGAGAGAGGGAGACACAGAATCGGAAACAGGCTCCAGGCTCTGAGCCATCAGCCCAGAGCCTGACACGGGGCTAGAACTCACGGGCCGCGAGATCGTGACCTGGCTGAAGTCGGACGCTTAACCGACTGTGCCACCCAGGCGCCCCAAGATTTTTCTTGCTTCTTGATGTAGGTCTATATTGCTATATACTTCCCTCTTAGGACTGCTTTTGCTGTATCCCAAAAGTTTAGACCATTGTATTTTCATTTTCCTTTGATTCCGTGTATTTTTTTAATTTCTTCTTTGATTTCCTGGTAGAACCATTCATTGTTTAGTAGCGTGTTGTTTAACTTCCATGTATTTGTGGTCTTTCCAAATTTTTCTTCTGGTTGATTTCCACTTTCATGGCATTGTGACCAGAAAAGTTGCATGGTATGATTTCAATCATTTTGTATTTGTTGAGGGCTGTTTTGTGACCTACTATGTGATCTATTTTAAAGAATGTTCCATGTGCACTTGAAAAGAATATGTATTCTTGGGGTACCTGGGTGGCTCAGTCAGTTAAGTACCCAACTTGGGTTCAGGTCATGATCTCACAGTTCCTGAGTTTGAGCCCCACATCAGGCTCTCTGATGTCAGCCCCGAGCCTGCTTCATATCCTCTGTCCCCCTTTCTGTCTGCTCCTCCCTCACTCTCTCCCTCTCTCTCAAAAGTAAATAAACATTTTTTTTAAATGTGTGTTCTGCTGTTTTAGGATGGAATGTTCTGAATGTATCTTTTGAGTCCATCTGGTCCAGTGTGTCATTCAAAGCCATCATCTCTGTTGATTTTCTATTTAAATGATCTGCCCACTTATATAAGTGGGACATTAAAGTCCCCTACTGTTATTGTATTATTATTGATTAGTTCCTTTATGATTGCTATTCATTGTTTTATATATTTGGATGCTCCTATGTTGAATGAATAAATATTTACAATCGTTATATCTCCTTGTTGGATTGTCCCCTGAATGATTATATAATGCCCTTCTTTGTCTCTTTACAGTCTTTCTTTTAAAGTCTAGTTAGTCTGATATAAGTATTGCTATACCGACTTTGTTTTGATATCAATTTAAATAATAGATGTTTCTCCACCCCTTCACTTTCGATATACAGGTATCTTTAGGTCAAAACGAGTCTTATGCAGGCAGCATATAGATGAGTCTTATTTTTTTTATCCATTCTGATATGCTATGTATTTTGATTGGAATGTTTAGTCCATTTATATTCAATGTAATTATTGAAAGATATGTATTTATTGCCATTTTATTACTTGTTTTGTCATTGTTTCTGGAGATTTTCTCTACTCCTTTCTTGTCTTTGTCACTTTCACTCTTTCCTTTGCATTCAAAAAATCTTTAATATTTCTTACAGGGATGGTTTAATGGTCACAAACTCATTTAGTTTTTGTTTGTCTGGGAAACTCTTTACCTCTCCTATTCTGAATGATAACCTTGCTGGATAGAGTGTTCTTGGCTGTAGATCTTTCCCATTCAGCATTTTTAATATATCATGCTACTCCCTTCTGGCTTGCCAAGTTTCTGTTGAGAAATTTCCATCTAGGCTTATGGGTGTTTCCTTATAATTTAAGAGCTTCTTTTGTCTTGATGCTTTTAAGGCTGTTTCTTTATTACTATATTTTGCAAAATTAATGACAATATGTCTTGGTGTTGTCTTGTTTTTGTTTATTTTTATGGGAGTTCTCTCTGCCTCCTGGATCTGGATATGTTTCCTTCCCCAGATTAGGGAAGTTTTCTGCTATGATTTCTTGAAATAAATTTTCTGCCCCCTTTTCTGTCTTCTTCTTCTTCTGGGACTCCTATAATTACAAATGTTATTACAATTGTTAGAGTCACTGAGTTCCCTAAGTCTATTGTCCTGTTGCATAATTCTTTTTCTCTTTTGTTCAGCTTCATTATTTTCCATTATTTTGTCTTCTAGCTTACTAATTCCTTCTTCTGCTTTTTCCAGCCTGTTGTTCATTGCATCAAGCCTGTTTCCAATCTTATTTATTACATTCTTCATCTCTGATTGATTCTTTTTTAAAAAAACTATTGCTCTGGTAAGGGTCTCACTGATGTCTTCTTTTCTCAAGCCCAGTGAGTTTCCTTATTATTGCTGCTTTAAATTCTCCACCAGCCATGTTACTTATATCTGTTTCACTAGATCTCTGGCCATGGCCTTATCTTGTTCTTTCATTGGAGATAAGTTCCTCCATCTTGGCATTTTGTCTAAGTCTATGCCTACTTCTCTGTGTTCTAAAAGCCAGTCATGTTCCCTGCTCCTGAAAGCAATAGCCTTATAAAGAAGTCTTGTATTGCCCAAAGCCTGGTGCTTCAGTGAGTTTCTCTGTTGTGTGCTGCCTACTCTCTACTGTTGTGTTTTGGCTGCTCTATCCTTCAGGCCAGTTGTCTGAAGAGGCTCTCCTTCCCTGTTGTGGGCCATGTTGGTCCCTGGCCTGAATGTGGTGTTTTAACTAGGTATGCTTTGGTCTGATTGTGAAATGAGACTTGACACCAACTCCACCAGAACTGAGATCCTGCAGAACTCTCTGATGATGAGATATGGTGTGAGCAGGAGGTTGTGCTGATATTCTGGTGGAGGAGCTGACCGTGCTGGTACTGAGGCAAGCTTGACTGAGAAGGGCAGTGCCACCAGAGCACTGGGTGGGGTGTGGGACTTGGTGTAAGCAAGTTGGGCAGCCATTGTAGGCACTGCACTGCTTCCCACAGGTTTATGCTGTTTATGCTAAGGGGTGGAAGAGGGAAATGGCACCAACCAGCTTCTTTATTCCCAGAGAGATATCTCTGTGAATGCTGCCTCTCAGGAAAGCACTCCTGTAGTAGTGAATAATCTCCTTTCTGTGTGCCCCAGGCATTTTTCAGATTGCTGTTTCCACATTGTCTGCCCCTGGATTTTTTGCCTGCCTTCTCTCCAGGAGCAGGGAAGTGCCCTCTGGGCTTTATCCCAGCCAAGTCTACTGACCTTTAAACCTCAAGGCTTTAAGCTCCACTGGTTGCAAGAACTCACAGTATTCAGCCCCTCTCATTTTCCAAGCCAATGGCTTTGGGAAAACATTCTCCTTTGTATTTCCCTGTGTGCTCCTCTCACTTCCTTGACCTTCTCCTCAACTATGACTCCTTCCCCTCTGCAGCACCCACAATTCGTTTCTCCCCTAAACCATATCTTCATGCTTCCTACCTATAGCCTTTTCTCTCCCTCTAGTTGTGGAGTTTGTTCTGTCAGTCCTCAAGCCAATTTCTGGGGTAATTAGGATGACTTGATAGTTATCTAGTTTTGTTCGTGGGAGGAGACAAACCTAGGGTCCTCCTACTCTGCCACCATATTCTAAAAATTCTCTTAGCTCCCACTTTAAAGAACTGAAAACCCCAGGACTGTTTTGATTGAAGGCATAGTTTCAATACACTCTCACAAAGGAAGTAAATTCACGATACTTATTATTTACAAATCCCAGAAGTGGAATAGGGGTATGATGAGCTGGGAGAAGGCCTCCATCCCAGGCCACGAGCAAGCAAGAGCTAGGGGGCAGAATAGCAAGTAGCTACTACTTATAACATGGTGGGGTGGTAGTCACTAAATTTTTGCAGGTTCAGCTTTAAGTGGTTATTTTGAAATGTGCCCTAGGAAAAGCAAAGTAGGGATTTGTGGTGGGAATCCTAAACTTGAGTTCTTATCTAAATGTCTAGACACTGGGTATGAATAGGGCTTTCACACTGTAAATGCCTAAATATCCACTCAAAATAACTCTGTTTCCTCATCACAATTGACCTCATAATACATAGGCATTAGTCTTTAGGGAAAATCACAAGTACTGTCTGGATGGTAGAGATATTAAAAGCCACTGGCAGGGCTTTAGGCACCCAGCACATGAAACATTTGAGCAAAATAAAAATGCCAATCAATAATAGCAATAGACTAATGGTAGTCTGAAATATTGTCTGTAACTATAGATAATGTAACACATTGGGTATAACAGCCCAGTGTGTTCAGTCAGGGTGGCTGACAAGTTGGCATTTGCCTTAATTTGGTTTTATCTTTTTTTTTTAAAGTAGGCTCTATGCCCAATGTGGGGCTTGAACTCATGACCCCAAGATCAAGAGTCATATGTTCTACCAACTGAAACAACCAGGTGGCCCTAGTGTTTTTCTTTTTAATTAAAGTATACAAATACAATATCATATTAGTTTCAGGTGTACAACATAGCAATTGGACAATTCTATACATTACTCAGTGCTTACCACAGTAAGTATAGACCTTATACTGTTGTTACATGTGTATGGTGGGGGCACCTCACACAGTTCCCATGATAAATAGTTGCAGACCTACTCCCAACATAATGGAGATGAATATTGCATACTTTTGACAGGAGGGAGCAGAAAGACAGATGGATTGGGAGTTGGTGATTTGTAAAGGTAGTCCCAGGGAGAATAAAATGTGGTTGGTATGAACAGACAGGAATCTCCAGGGGCCATCAAGGAGGCAAATGCATTGGAGATTAAAGGAAGAAGTACACATATAGAGAACTATGTAGGTGTGAAGGCCCCAGGACACTAGACTCATAGTGGACGCCAACTGTTTGATTAGGAAATCCAAAGTAAGTTGGAATTCTGGGTGCCTGGGCCTCAAGGTCCAAGACCATGTGGATTGTGCTCCTTGGGATGAGGTGTAGGTCATATTCATCCATGTGATGTTGGTACCTGTACAGATATGGATAATTATAAACAGCATGGGAGGGGGAAGGAGGCTCCTGCCAGGCACCACTTACTATATTGCAAAGTATCCTATGTGAGAGCAGTTGAGTACCATAGAGAGCAGTCAGGCAAGGTGCAGGACATGAGAGTGCCTTCTGTTGGGAAAACAGAGGCAGGGTAAATAAACCATCCAGATAGGCCACTAACTGGGGGAAAACTCTTTGTTGAGCCCAGTAACATGTCCGGCCATTACAATGACCAAAAAAATGAGCTTCAGTTTCTGGCCATTGTATAAAAATATTAAGACTGCTAGAGGGTTCACATGGGAGGATTTTAGAGCACAGCAGCTAGCCTGACTTCTCTCTATGGTACTCAACTGCTCTCACCTAGGATACTTTGCAATACAGTAAGTGGTGCCTGGCAGGAGGAGCCTCCTTCCCCCTCCCATGTTCTTTGTAATCATCCATATCTGCACCAGTAACAACACCACATGGATGAACATGACCTACACCTCATCCCAAGGAGCACAATCCACATGGTCTTGGGCCTTGAGGCCCAGTCACCCAGAATTCCAACTTACTTTGGATTTCCAGTTTCTGGCCTTTGTATAAAAATATTAAGACTATTAGAGATTAGAGGGTTCAAATGGGAGGATTTTAGAGTGCTGTATGGTGATGGCGGGAAAGGGTCCCCTCAGGATGGTATAGGGTAGTGACACTGTTGTGGTGGTAGCAGTATCTGCCACCAGAGAAGGGTTCTCCTAACAAATTAAATTCACTCACCCACAGTAGGGCACATAATATGGACCAATCTAATGGGTGTGATGAAGGCAAGCAATTGAATAAAGTGTTTGAGGATGCCTCTGTACGATTATGAAACTCAACACATACCTTGGCCTTCCAAAGCTTAAAGGCCCTGCAAAGAGCAACCTGGCAATCATTGTACTGTTATCATACTCTCAAGCAGCAAGCATTGTCGTTAGCAAGGGTGCCTTGGGGTAGATGCATGGTTAACTCTGCAAGCTGCAAAACACCATTCAAGGGGGTCATCAGTAGGGCATTTCGGTAAACAAGTGTTCAATTCAGCAACCAAGTACCAGGGAGTGCTCACCATCATCAGCCACCATGTCTTCCTCAGCATTATCACTTGACATAGTGGAAGGCTATGGAGGCAGTATTCAAAATAAAGTTGTATCCCGTGTTGTCATGAAGTGAGGCATCATCATCTCGAATTATGTCCCACAGTGCTGGCATTGTCATTTCTTGAATTGTCATGTCCTGCACCATCGTGAGTTGGGGTACAATCATCTCCAGTGCTGTTGCCTGTAAAGGAGGTATCCCAGATGAGCTTGTTGGCTTCCCAGGGAGCCACCCAAGAGAGGAATTGAGGGCCCAAGATGTCTGCCAGAGTCACATAGATTTGGGATGCCCTGATTAAGATTTGTTTGCACCACTGGAAGAATGTACTGATGTCACAAATTCTCAGTAAATTTGGGAGGTGTTCAGGGGTATAGCTCATAAATGATTGGGCAGTGCTCTCCTCCAGGGCATAGGTGGTCTCCATCCATAAACAGAAAAGGTTGGAGGCATATGGATAGCCTTGGTTTAAAGAAATTTGGTTATATGCTCCTGAAAATCTTATGTTTAGCCTTATATTACCAGAGATGGGTCTTAACTGCACAAGCCTGTCAGTCATTAGGGTCAAAATTAGGGCAGTGATGGCCAATGCCCAGAGGTCAGAATGTTGGTGTTTGGGCAGGGAGGATGGCCTGTAAGCATTTGTGCCAATGATCTTATTTAAGATAGAAGGTTTGAATTACCCAGCTAGTATCCATACCTGATGGCATTTCAGGCTCAGCCCTCCTAAGGCTGACTTCCAACACATACCACCCCCTGATTCTGGGATACAATTGTGGATGAGTGCTATGTGGTTCCAGCAAGTTTCTTGTATTACCTTTCAAGGGTCAAGGAGAAGGCCCATGACCCACATAGCACAGAAGTTACAGAGTAAAACCAACAGTAGAAAGCATTTGCATTTTGTAGTTTTGCATCTACCTGTGGACTGCCCCATGTGAATATTTATTATAGGGCCACCATGACTCAGCAGCTCACTGGTGGCCTCCTCCAAAGTTGGGCAGGGCCAAGTATTGTAATCGTATTTCCATGATGTCATCTTCTAATGTTTCAGGTGTCAACCAACCTGGTTGTGTCCCCACACCTTTTAGAGATCCACCCTGTTCCTTTGATGGGTCTGGGTGCAATTATTTCCACTTCTTTTATTTTTTAATGTTTATTTATTATTTTGAGAGAGAGAGTGTGTGTGTGTGTGTGTGTGAGCAGAGGAGGGGCAGAGAAAGAGGGAGACACAGAATCCAAAGCAGGCTCCAGATTCTGAGCTGTCAGCACAGAACTGGACACCAGCACAGATCATGACCTGAGCTGAAGTCAAATGCTTAACTGACTGAGCCACCCAAGTGCCTCTTTTCCACTTCTTGTGGAGAAGTATAATTAGGATAAATGAGCCATCCACTAAAGCCACTATACATTAGAATTCAACTGGAATTTTCATATCAAGTGGGCAAGTGTGGTCCACCAACAGCATAGTGGGTCTGTATTTCTCGAGCAGGCCAGGACTATCTATGACCAGGAGGTCATGTTTAACCACAAGTCCCTAATCAAGTTGCCAAGGAATATTGGAAGGCAAGATGAGTGACATTTTCAATCTGTAAGGGGACTCAAAATTGTTGGGAAAAATGTAAATAATATTGTCCCACAAGATGAAGACATCAAATTCCCCCATGATAACAATTATAAGCAGTATGATTGGTGAGTTGTAGTTGTAGCAATATGGTCTAGAGTTTAAAGTGGTAAGTGCCTATGGCAGCAAGGAAGTCCATTTAGGATTCCATTTACCACTCTGTAACTTAAGGTGCAAGAATCTTAGGGGCACCTGGGTGGCTCAGTCGGTTAAGCACTGACTCTCAATTTTGGCTCAGGTCATGATCTCACAGTTCATGGGATTGAGTCCCACATCAGGCTCTGTGCTGACAGCACAGAACCTGCTTGGGATTCTTTCATTCCCTCTTTGCCCCTCCCCAGCTCAGAAGCACCCCCTCTCACTCTGTCTCTCAAAATAAACTTCGGAAAAAAAAAAAAAAAGAAGAATTTTAAACTACCATGGCTTTCAATAATGCCAGAGGCCTGTTTCTGGTATGGGAGATAAAAGTACCTTTGAATTCCTGGAGGAGAGGCTAGTGCTGTGCTATATTGGTAATAAAATGAGACCTTGATCTGAGTCATTGCCAAGAGGGCCAAATGGGGGCAGGATATTTTTAGAAAAGAAAAGATTACCTGTTCCACAGAGGTGTTCTTTTGGGTGTAGTAGGTCAGTAAAAGAATCCATATATGTAATGGCAAAGCAGACAGTGCCCATGGAAGGAGGAAGTGGCCATATGAAGTTAGCCTACCAACAGCTAAAAGGACAGGGTGGTCCCCTCACAGAACTGAGGCATGATGGGACAGTTTCCAATGTTTGGTTTGGGAGCATAAGTTGCATTTTAAAACCATGCATTTTGCAAGGGTGTATAAGCAGACTGTCCCTGTGGTAGGCCCAGGCCAGTGTGGTAACAACTTTTCCATAACCCGAAGAGAAATGGGAGTATTTGGCCTGGGAATAAGGAGTATGGAAGTGATGAGTAAGAAAGGCCAGAATGGTGGAATCAAGGATTGATTGAGAAGGGAGAGGCTGTGATTTTGTGGTACTGGATGGAGCTGATGTAATTGGTGATTGAAAGTGCCAAATGGGTGATGACATGGATTTGGATAAGGGAATCCACCTTGCAGTTAAAGACAGACTCTGGTGTAGGCAGTGTTTTTATGTGGTGAAACAGGGATAACCTTAATTGTGACTGGTGCCTGGGCAATGTGTGTCCAAATTGAGGCACCCCAAATGAGATGGCCTTGAATGTGAAAGTTGTCCTGCTGCCGTTGTCCCAACCAAACTTCTAACCTATTAGCAACCACTCCTGAATCGTAAAAATATGGACAAGAGGCTTGCCATGGACAATGGTATGCACAATCATTTGTACCACCATAAGCTCAGCAAACTGCGCTTACCCTGACTTGCTGTCTTTGATAAGCCTGGCACTGCTGCTGGCAGGATGGTACGCTGCCCCTCCACCAGATGGTGGCACTACTATTTGTAAAGTACACAGACTCCTTTCCTCACTCCATCAACTCATCCCAAGGGCTACCCCAGGTTGCTAGACACTTAGGCAATTCCTTGAGGCCTCTGGGCAGAGACTGGAGGAGTATGGAAACCACATCTTCCTGTAATTTGGAAAAACCTACCACATCAGGTTTAGCCCATTCCTGAAGATACCATTTCCATTTTAACAAGGTCATGGCTGTGCCAAGTCACTGTTAAGAGGCATTCCTTATCCATGACATAATAGGAATATGCGTACACAGGAGAACAAGCTCCGTTCCCACGGGGATTTCTGTTTCTAACCAAGCCCAATAAATGGCTAGAATTTAACGTTCTAAGAGGGTGTAACAGGGGTTACGGAGAGAAGCCATCTGCCCAGATGCCCATAAACAACCAAAAGAAGCCATGTTTAGTCCATAGGCTCCCAAATTGTCCATGGTGGTCAGTGCCTCATCCCAGAAGAAGGAGCCAGGAAAACCAGGAGGAGGACTTGACGAATTGATCTTTGTGTCAACTACAAAGCTTGTTGTTGAAATTCTTCCCCCCCACACACACACAAAGTGTGGAGAGTTTGTGCATGACTACATAAATAGGTTTAGGAATGATGTATCAGTATGGTATGTGTCCCTGCCAAAATGTGAAGAGGCTTTAAGACATGTTGAACTTGGAATAGCATGGTAGGAAACTGAATGGTTAACAATTGATGTAAAAGCAAGCAGAATTTCTCAGCCTTTAGAGGACTAATTAATACCCAAAAATTTAACAGTTGTGGATGACCCTTAAATTTTATGGGGGCAGTAGCCCAACCTCTATATTGCAGATGGGTCACCAGCTGTATTAGGGCCTCACACACCATATCCTCCAAGGGGCCCTGGATTAGAATGTCATCAATATAGTGTCAAAGAGCACAAGGGGACACTGTAAGAGCATCCAGGCCTTGCCAGAAAAGATTGTGGGCAAGAGTCCAGCCGTTGAGTTAACCCAGAACCAGCCAGGTAAGTGTATATGCGATGCCTTCAAAAGTGAAAGCAAACTGTGGCTGGGACCTGTCAGGTGACTGAAACTGAATAGAATGTTTTAGCTAGAATAATCACAGCAAAATAGTCCCGTGGAGCCCTTTGGATGTCCTCAATTAACTGGACAGTATTGGGAATGGGATTCTTAATAGGGGGCACCAAAGCATTTACATTTCCATAGTGAACTCTAAGGCACCACTCATGAGTAGTGGACTTTAATACTAGACATATGGGGAAGATGAAAGAAATGATGTGTTTAATGACTCCATTTAATAAATCTTGAATTTTGAGTGGCAATCTCTCAGTCCCCAATGTAAGTGCTATGGGATGGTATTTACCATCTTAATTGAAGGCAACAGTCTAATGGGCTCCTAATGTGCAGCTCCGACCAGAAAGTTCAGGAATTTGGATTTGTTCTAAATGGCATGGCTTTGAGTCAAAGCATCAATACATAAAAAAAAAGGAAAGGGTAGGGTCAAAAAGGCTACCACCACTAAAATATTTTAAATAAAAAATCGTTCAGGGGCACATACATGGGTGGCTTAATTGATTGAGTAGCCGACTCTTGATTTTGACTCAGATCATGATCCCAGGGTTGTGAGATCAAGCCTTGAGTTAGGCTCTGCATTGAGCATGGAGCCTGCTTGAGGTTCTCTCTCCCTCTTTCTCTCTATCTCTATCTCTATCTCTATCTCTATCTCTATCTCTATCTCTATCTCTAATAAAAATTAAAGAAAAAAGAAAAGATTGTCCAAATAGTGACATCCAATGAAAGTTGAATGCCTTTTATTACCTTACCTGTTATGCCTTGTAATTTAAAGGGCACCACTCACTTATGTTTGGAGGAGGTCCTGGGAAGCACTGTGATTTGGGCTTCCATGTCAATGAGAGCTGTAAAATCTTTGTTATGTGTGTCTGAAAAGATAATTAAAGAAGCATATGAGCAGTTATCCCCTACAGGAGGGACATGCTCTGAGGAACTGCTGGTCCCAAAAGCAGGGGCCTTGGTGGCTGCTACTCTGAAAGATCAGGGTATTGAATCCTGGATCCCAGCTTGGGACTGGGGCATTTGAAAGGTGATGGCATATGCCTACAGAGTGGGACAGGAGGTCTTTTAAAGAGCCTGAGGTGCCCAAGCAAAGGTTTCTAACTTATGTTTGGGCTTTCAGAAATTAAGTCACTAGAAACCCCTGTTCTCCAGAGCTGCCAGTACAGGGAAGCCTATTGGTCATCTCATGAGAGAAAGGGCTTGTTCAAGGTGCCATCCCTTGGTAAGGACCAATAAGGGGCCTGAGAGCTCCTATATATCCTAGAGTCCCTCCATTGATGAGCTCCCATATGTCCTAGAGTCCCTCCATTGATGAGCTCTCATATGTCCTAGAGTCCCTCCATTGATTCTTGGCTGAGGGACAGCATGGCTCATTTGCCTTCATCAGCAAACAAGATTGGGCTGTAGAAAAATTCTCTTTTTTGTTTCTAACTACAGCATTGATGTAATCTAATGCCTCTTGTATATATCTGACATTCCAATGAATTATAATGGCCTTATAATTATGGAGAATGTACATTAAAAGGAACTCCTTAGATTCTGGCCCCAAGGGCACCTACTCTGAGTTATAAAGGTCAGGGGGTCTGTGAGAGCATGATGCTCAACAAAAATATATAGCCACTGAACCATCTCTTTTTAATATAAGAGTAGATATGCTTCATCTAGGATTTTGAACTCACCGTGAGCCTTAGCTCTAATCACCATAATGGATGGATGGGTTTGGTGCCAAGCCATAAAAGCCCAGGTCAGGGGCGCCTGGATGGCTCAGTTGGTTAAACAGCTGACTTCAGCTCAGGTCATGATCCTATGGTTCGTGGGTTCAAGCCCCGCATCAGGCTCTGTGCTGGCACCTCGGAGCCTGGAGCCTGCTTCAGATTCTGTGTTTCCTTCTTTCTCTGCCCCTCTCCTGCTTGTGTTCTGTCTCTCTCTCTCTCTCTCAAAAACAAATAAACATTAAAAATTAAAAAAAAAAAAAAAAAGCTCAGGTCAGGAAAGCCAGACCTTCTTCCTCCTTATTCCTGTTGGCTTTGGAGGTTTGTAGGGATCTCTTTCTCAGAGTCCATTTCCTTTTTTATTTTGTCTGTATCTCCTGTTCTGGTGGCTCCATGCATTCAGGAGCACCCTCACTGTAGCGATAAGTTCAGGGGCTCCTCTCAGGAACCTAATAAAATGGGCCATCAGTATCTTGGAGTTTTTAACAAACTATAAATTTTGAGTCTTAGGCCAAATTGGTCAACAGGCATATCTCAGCCACTGTGGGCAACATTAGAGCCAGTTCCAAAGACCCATAAAAGCCAATCCAGGAAAGTCATACCATCATCTTTGTTCTTTGGGGTCCTTTGTGTTTCCATACAAGTTTGGAGATTATTTGTTCTAGTTCTATGAAAATGTCTTTGCAATTTTAATAGAGATTGCACCGAATATGTAGATCACTTTGACACTTTAACAATATTGATTTTTCTAATCCATGAGCACAGATTATCTTTCCATTTATTTGAGTCATCTTCAGTTTCTCTCATCAATGTCTTACAGCTTTCAGTATATAGGACTTGTACCTCCTTAGTTAAATTGATTCCCATGTATTTTATTCTTTTTGATGCAATTGTAACTGGGATTGTTTTTTAATATTTCTTTCTAATAGTTCATTATTAGTGTATGGAAGCACAGAAGGTTCTGTGTATTGATTTTGTGTTCTGCAACTTTACTGAATGTTTTAGTTCTATCAGTTTTTGATGGAGTCTTTAGGGTTTTCTATATATAATATCATATTGTCTGAAAACAGTGGCAGTTTTATTACTTTTTTCTGGTTTGAATGTCTTATATGTTTTTCTTGCCAAATTTTTTTGGCTAGAACTTCTAGAACTATGTTGAATAAAAGTGGTGAGAGTGAGCATCTTTGTCTACTTCCTGACTTTTAGGAAAAAAGCTTTCAGCTTTTCACCATTAAATGTGATATTAGATGTGGGCTTGTCATATATGGCCTTTATTGTGTTGAAATATGTTCCTTCTTTGCCCACTTTGTTGAGAGTCTTTATCACAAATGAGTGTTGAATTTTGTAATCTGCTTTTTCTGAATCTATTGAGGTGATCATAAGATTTTTTATCCTTGATTTTGTTGTGGTGGTATATCAAATGATTGATTAGCAGATGTTGAACCATCCTTCCATCCCTGGAATAAATCCCTTGATCATCATGCATGATCCTTTTAATATAATGTTGAATTCGGTTTGCTAATCTTTTCTTGAGGATTTTTGCATCTATGTTCATCATAGATATTGGGCTATAATTTTCTTTTCTTGTGGCATCCTTGTCTGGCTTGGTATCAGGGTAATGCTCACTTTATAAAATGAGTTTGGAAGTGTTCTGTCTTATTTTTAGAATATTTGAAAAAAAAAAGGTAGTAATTCATCTTTAAATATTTGGTGAAATTCCCAGTGAAGCCATCTGATGCTGGACTTCTGTTCATTGGGAGGTTTTGGTTACTGATTCGATTTCCTTACTATTAATTGGTCTGTTCAGATTTTCTATTTCTTCCTGATCCAGTCTAGATAGGTTGTAAATTTCAATGGATTTATCTATTTCTTTTAAGTTGTTCAACTTTTTGGTGAATAACTGTTCACAGTAGTCTCTTATGATCCTTGTTATTTCTCTGATACCATTTGTAACATCTCCCTTTTTTCCTGATTTTATTTATTTGAGACTTCTCTTGTGTTTTTTTTGTAAGTCTAAGGTTTGTCAATTTTGTTTTGTTTGTTTTTTCAGAAGCTAGCTCTTAGTTTATTACATCATTTATATTGCCATTTTAGTCTCTATTTCATTTATTTTTGCTCTGATATTTGTTATTTCCTTCCTTCTACTTACTTTGGTTTCTTCTAGTTCATTGAGGTATAAATGTAGGTATTTTTTTTGAGTTTTTCCTGTTTCTTAGTGTGGCATGTATCTCTGTGATCTTCCCTCTTAGAACTGCTTTCATTACATCTCATAAGTGTTGGTATGTTGTATTTCTGTTCCATTAGTCTCAAGATTTTTTTTAATTTCTCTCATGATTTCTTCTTTGACTCACTGGTTGTTCAATAACACAATTAATCTCCATATATTTGTGAATTTTCCAGTTAACATATTGTAATTGATCTCTAGTTCCATGCCATTGTGATCAGAAAAGATGGTTAATATGAGTTGAGTTTTCTAAATGTATTTAGACTTGTTTTGTGGCCTAACATATGATCTATCCTGGAAAATGTTTCATGCGTGCTTGATAAGAACTGTATTCTGTTGTTTACAATAGAATGTTCTATAAATATCTGTTAAGTCCATCTGCTCTAATATCATGTAAGGCCAATGTTTTCTTATTTATTTTCTATCTAGACTATCCATTGATTAAAGTGGGTATTAAAGTCATCTATTGTTATTGTGTTCCTCTCTATTGCTCCTTTTAGGTCTGTTAATAATTGCTTTATACATTTAGATTCTATTTTGGCTGCAAAAATATTTAAAACTGTGAAACTCTTTTTGGATTGACCCTTCATATATTTATTTTCTTTGTCTCTTTCTACAGTCTTTGTCTGTTTACATTTGCATTTACATTTACAGAAATTTTTGACAGGGGAGCCTGGGTTACTCTGTTTGTGAAGCGCCAGAATTCAGCTCAGGTCATGATCTCCTGGTTCGTGAGTTCAAGCCCCACATTGGGCTCTCTGCTGTCAGTGTGGAGCCTGCTTCAGATCCTGTGTCTCCCTCTCTCTACCCCTCCCCCACTCATGCACTTGCTCTCTCTCAAAAATAAATAAACATTTAAAAAAATTTTTAAGACACTATTGAGAAATATGGAATTATCACCATTTTGTTAATTTTTTTCTGGATGTTTTGTAGTTCTTCTGTTCCTTTATTCTCTTGATTTCTTCCTTTGTGATTTGATGATTTTCTATAGTGGTATGCCTAGATCCTTTCTTTTACCTTTTGTGTATCTTTTTTATTTTTATTTTTTTGTATATAATTTATTGTCAAGTTACATAACATACAGTGTATATAGTGTGCTCTTGGTTTGGGAGGTTGATTCCCATGATTCATCACTTACATACAACACCCAATGCTCATCCCAACAGGTGCCCTTCTCAGTGCCCATCACCCATTTCTCCTCTTGCCGACCCCCACCCCCATCAACCCTCGGTTTGTTCTCTGTATTTAAGAGTCTCTTATGGTTTACCTCCCCCTCTATTTGAAACTATTTTTTCCCCTTCCCTTTCCCCATGAGCTTCTGTTAAGTTTCTCAAGTTCCACATATGAGTGAAAACATATATCTGTCTTTCTCTGACTGACTTATTTCACTTAGCATAATACTCTCCAGTTCTATCCACGTTGCTACAAATGGCCAGATTTCATTCTTTCTCATCGCCAAGTAGTATTCCATTGTAGATATGAACCACATTTTCTTTATCCATTCATCAGTTGATGGACATTTGGGCTCTTTCCATAATTTGGCTATTGTTGAAAGCATGGCTATAAACATTGGGGTACATGTGCCCCTATGAATCAGCACTTCTGTATCCTTTGGGTAAATTCCTAGTAGTGCTATTGCTGGGTTGTAGGGTAGTTCTATTTTTAATTTTTTGAGGAACCTCCACACTGTTTTCCAGAGCAGCTGCACGAGTTTGCATTCCCACTAACAGTGCAGGAGGGTTCCTGTTTTTCCACATCCTTGCCAACATCTGTTGTTCCTGAATTGTTAATTTTAGCAACTCTGACTGGTGTGAGGTGGTATCTCATTGTGATTTTGATTTGTATTTCCCTGATGATGAGTGATGTTGAGCATCTTTTCATGTGCCTGTTGGCCATCTGGATGTCTTCTTTGGAAAAGTATCTATTCGTGTCTTCTACCCATTTCTTCACTGGATTATTTGTTTTTTGGGGTGTTGAGTTTGGTAAGTTCTTTATAGATTTTGGATACCTTTCGTGTATCTTGATAGGGTTTCATTTTGTGTCTATCATGAGCCTTCAATCAAGCAATTTATATTTATCCCAGTCTGTTTTAAGTTGATAACAACTTAAGTTTGAATGTATTCTAAAGCTTTACATCTTACTCCTCCCCTAAGTTTTGTTTCTCGTGTCACAAACTTCTTATGTGGGGAATAAAAATGGTGAAAGTCAGCATCCTTGTCTTGTCCCTGATCCTAGAGGAAAAGCTTTTAACTTTTCACCATTGAGTATGATGGTAACTATAGGCCTGCCATCACAGCCTTTATTATATTGAAGTATGTTCCCTCTAGATCCACATCTTTTTATATTGTATATTCCTTGACAAATTTTCATTTGCTTCCATATATTTTGCTAAAGGCAAAAGGCAATATTAGCTTGACATTAGTCCAACCTCCAGAACCCTGTAAGTCTCCCTTGAACGTATGAAAATCCCTTTGGAAACTTCCTTGATCTCTACCCACCCCAAGATATATGTTTTCAATCATCCTTCAAGCATATGGCCCACTGATAAACATCTGAAGGGCCTCATGACTAAGGTTTTACTAAGACAGTGTTAAATGACATTTTCCTAACAACAACTAGCACCTCAAGGTCCTGGAAACCTTCCTTCCAAATTCCTTAGAGACTTTTGATATCCCTGACCCCCTCCCCCAACTTGAAAATATGTAATCAGCCACTCCTCACAATCCCCATGCAGCTCTTTCTGCCCATGGATCCTGTCCCTGTGTTTAAATAAAATCACCCTTTTTGCACCTAAGACATCTCAAGAATTCTTTCTTGACTGTTTGCTTCTGAACCCCAACATTTCACATCATTTTGATGCCCAATGTGGGACCTGAGTCTTTTCATCTGGACACTGAGACTCATTCAAACTTGGTGAGTACTTTTTCTTCTCTACTATTATTTCAGGGGCTTTTTAAGGACTATGGTCTTATTGGAACACTTTCATGTCAATTGTTCAGGCCACACTCTGCCCATGGCTACTCTACAGGATGGAAAATGCCTGCTTTTTGGCTGAAAGTTAGTACCATGGCTGGAATGGTAATAAGATCTAGAAACGTGATGTCTTCTCTTTATTCCTGTCCTTATACAAAGATGTTTGTCTTGAGCATGGGACACTCACCTAAGTCACTAGGATGGCTGCTAATCTTTTTTTTTTCATTTTTTTAATGTCTATTTATTTTTGAGAGAGACAGAGACAGAATTCGAGTGGATCAGGAGCAGAGAGAGAGGGAGACACAGAATCCAAAGCAGGCTCCAGGCTCTGAGCTGTCAGCACAGAGCCCGACACAGGGCTCAGACTCACAAGCTGTGAGATTATGACCTGAGCCGAAGTCAGACGCTCAACCGACTGAGCCACCCAGGCACCCCGGGATGGCTATCAATCTTAAGACTCTCTTGTGAGGTTTCCTCCTCATTGGTCTAATGTGACCGCCTCCACATCTCTGGTCCAGCCATTTCTGGTCATGAGATCTCCACTCAGAGTCAGCCAAAACCAGCACCTGATTGACTTAAAACCCAACCAGGCACCATTTCCTAGGGAAGTTTGCTTTAAAGACTACATGTCTTGGAATGTTACTTAGATTGTGATGGATTTTTATCTTTACTGTTTTCCATCAATTTCCCCTGCTAACTACTTAAATTACAAAATCAGGTAATTTTCCCTTGTAAAACTTTTCTAGTATTTTCTATGGATTAAAAATGGCAGATTCTTCATGGCACAGCATAGTATTTTGGTCCATTCACTGACACCCATTTGTAGCCTAGGATGCATTGCAGAAGTTGGGGGATGCTGGCACTCCCTCCTACAGGACCTTGACAGCAAGCAGAGTGATGATCAATAGCGATTTCTTTGAAGGGACACCTTGGGTCACTTTGACACCAGGAACCTCTGATATATCCTGAATGTGGGAAGCCACCCAGAGGTGGGGAGGGTGGATTTTCTTGGTAAAGGACCTTCTCTAGCCATCTTCTTCAGTTTCCAAGGACTCTCCCTTGGGATTCCTTTTAACCCACTGGAAACAATATGGATTACAACGTTTAAGAAAAGACTGATCTCTTCTGTAACAGTGCATGACCTCAATTTGATCTCTCGGTTTGATCTCTTTTGTAGGAAACATGGCAAATTGACAGAGGTACCTAGGTCCAGACCTTCATGGCTCTAAATCAGGACCCAAACCTAAAGTCCTCTTACAGAATGAGTTTGGTCAGTAACCAGACTGATAAACTCCCTCCTGATATTTTGGATGATAATTGTCTAAATAGGCTTCCTAAATCCAGGTTGCTGGAGAAAACACAAGCCATCCCTAATGAAGGGAGCATTGACCATCTCTCACTGTTATTCCTCCTAATAGATGTAGGGGCTTCTCCCCCATTCATTTCCCAGGTTAATGGCTCTGATAATTGGAGCCAACTGTCTCTGGTTAGTTTATCTTGCGATGAGGACTTTAAGGAAAATTCCCAAGCAATTGCCAAAACTTCCTTTGTTTCAGGGATATTCCCTGACTTCTGTATCTGACATGGACTGCCTATATTTTCACTTGTTGGCAGGAGAAAAACATGGCATCTGTTCATCTGTCCAAACTGATGAATTTTAGAACCAGGAGTCCTCTTTCTCTGCCCTCTAACAGCACTTTCCCTTATTTTTCCTCCCCCCCCCCCCACTTCTATTTCTGTACCACCTTGGGTGTGGCCTGCATAACTGGCTCCTATTCCACCCTCAGTACCTCCAGCACCATTGGTTCCTCCTTCTACCCTTGCTGTCAAGGAGCAAAGAGCACCCTCTTGGACTTATATCACCCACTTCAGATTTCCCCACCAGTGCCCACAGGTAGAAACTGACAATGGGAAACAAATTGACTGACTTTTAAGCAGACCCAGATGGAACAAAATTCAGTATTTAAACTAATTCAAGTTTTTTGGTTTAATTAATATTGACATATCTAGAGTTATCCACATTAAATATGAAATTTTATTCTAGCAAAGTGTACTGCAGGTCAAATAAGCTCGTGTTATTTGTGTTGCAATTTGTTAGCAAAAAGATGACTTAAAATGATAGTTAATTTTGTCTGTCTCAAAGTTTTCATGGATAATTGTTAAGGTAGTCTTTCTTCGGTAACCTGAAATTTTAAATCAGTGCTGAAGCACTGATTACTGAACATAGGTTTGTTCTTTTGACTTCTCGTTGCAGAGAAACTAAGAATATTTGAGTTTGTTGGAAAATGTGTTTTGTGCTTAAATGTATTCATAAATTTGCCATCTAAAGAATTCTGGTGCAACAGATTACAATTAGTTACTACTTAGTTTTCACTGGAGGCTAAGATTTCTGAGAGTTAAAATTCTGTTAAATGTAATTAAGATTAATGGAAATTAGGGAAGCAACTCTGTATGTAGGAAAGCAGGAGATGTGTAAGAAAGACGTAAGGAATGGGAATACATTTTTGTTGAAGGAAAAAGAAAGTAATTTGTCCTAGAATTAGACTGGTTATTTCAAAAGAAAATGCTTAGGACAAAATGTAAATGCAAAGGAACATTGTAGAAAGTTTGTGAAGAGGAATCTTTGAAAAAGGAATTTTATGCATGGTCAGGATAAACTTAGGTTGAAATAAGTGGATTTTAAAAGTACACTGGTATAAAATTGAAATTCTGCTTTCTCTCTGTTAAAAAGACAAAGTTTTCTTGGCTTGTTGGTCTGCTCTTGATAAGAAAATGTAAACAAAGTTGTTTTCTCTTTCCTTTGCCTCTGCAGAAAAACCAGTTTCTATGTTTTGTCTTTATCAGGTCTTACAGATGAGCTGTAATACTATCTAGGCATGTGCTTTAAAACTTTCTAAGGTTTCAACAAACTTCTCTAAGATTTAAAATTATGACTGAAGTCTCCAACTAATTAGACTTGTTAATTTGGTATGTTATGTTCTGGTACAAGGTCATCACTCAATATTCTGATTATTGACATTTTCTGTGTCACAGAAATAACTGGATCTCCTTGGCAGATTCTCAGGTCATTAACAGTGTCCATTTCTGAGTTTTTTGTCATTTGTAATTGTTCTTATTCTTTTATGAAACATGTTTCATTTTCTTTTTTTTTTTCAACGTTTTATTTATTTTTGGGACAGAGAGAGACAGAGCATGAACGGGGGAGGGGCAGAGAGAGAGGGAGACACAGAATCGGAAACAGGCTCCAGGCTCTGAGCCATCAGCCCAGAGCCCGACGCAGGGCTCAAACTCACGGACCGCGAGATCGTGACCTGGCTGAAGTCGGACGCTTAACCAGCTGCGCCACCCAGGCGCCCCTTTTTTCAAGGAGATTCAAAAAGGGCTTTTGACAAATATAGGTATTCAATATCTTTAAGATCATAGAACTGAAATGGGAAAGAATTTCCAGAACTGAAAAATCTACATTCAAACTAAGTAAGAATTAGTAACACGGGACTAAATGAACTGAAAAAGATAATTATAGTTTTTGGAACTCTTGTTTAAAACATTGCTGGTTCTCTAATGTTTGCTCTTCCATATTAAGAAAACTTTCTCTTAAGATATCTATGACTGGGGCCCCTGGGTGGCTCAGTCAGCTGAGCATCCAAATCTTGATTTCAGCTCAGGTCATGATCTCAGGGTAGTGAAATTGAGCCCCGTGTTGGGATCCATGCTGAGTGGAGCCTGCTTAAAATTCTCTTTCTTCCTCTCTCTTTCTGCCCCTCCCCTGTGTGCATGCTCTCTCTATATATGTAAACAGTTTTTTTAATTAAAACAATAAAAAAGACATCCCATGATTTATAAAAATATGATCAAGTATTCATTTGTGAACAAATTGAAGCATTTAACTTTTCTCTCTACCTGACCCACTAAAATTCAGAAAAGTCTCAGTGAGTATTCTTTCATTCATGGTAATCATAGTTATTTACATAGGTTCAATAAGAATCTGTTCTCCTTGTAACAGGACACCATTGGAAATATTGGTTATTTTACCAAGACTTTGACTGGAATATCATATTTGAGAGACACGGATAGAGTCACATATGATTAGGCAGCTTTACGGAACTGAGATTGACTTTAGAAACAGAGAGTCAATAAAGCCCCTTGGAAATGTTAACCTGATACCTTGCTTACAGAGTTCCCATAAGCCTTACCAGTAAAGAACATCACTACCTGGCAGGTGCAGGTACGTCAGGATATTTTGGGTACCTCAAGAAGAGGAATTTGCCCAAATCTACAGGTGTTGCAGGCATGTCTGATGGCAAATACTTGGGCTGGCTTCTGGCCTAGAAAGGCTACTAAAAGTTCAATCCAGATTCCTATTGAAAAGTTGCAGCAAAGCAGACATTAAAAAATCTATATGATCAATCACTATTCTTGCTGAGTTTATGTAAATAACTAGGCCAAGTTTTTTAAAATTGGACTTGTTTTGCAAATGAATTAGCTTTGATTTGGTTATCTCCAGAAATGAGACTAATTATAGAGAGAAACTTATGTTTCAATAACACACCTTTGTGAATATTAATTTCTAGTTCTGATTGTCTTTGAATGTTATTTGCCTAAGCTAGGCAACTTGAGCCAAACTTCAGAGAAATTGCCACAATAGCTCATGTATAGACAATCTTCATGTTTGTTATTCTGGGAGGATAACAGGATCCCATAGATATATATTTTTTATTTGAACAGCTGGAAAAATGAGATTGATTCCCCAAAAGTTGTATAATTCAACTATCACCTTGACCAATTCTGTGTGGCTGGAATGACAAAATCACTCCTTAAAAGCTAGAGTGCTCCCCACTCCATGGGATTAACTATGAACTTGTAGAATGATGGATAACCCCAATTTCCTTGTGATTGGACCAGATAATGAACTTAGGGATGCCCATATTCCCAGACAAGTCTTCTCCCATTTGCCAGTGATTCCTCATAATTAAGATGTTGGTAAGGCTAACCATCAAAAAAAAAGAGGGCTTCTTGATAGTTTTATCACTTAGCCATATTTGTCCTAGGAGCTGCTTCGATTGCTATCAAATTGCAAATAGAAGTTTTAGCCAAGCATACAACAGCCTTTTTAAGTAAACCCAACTTCTCAGTATATACTGGATGGAATATATCAAATCTGGGATAGATATTTATGGCTTACCCCCACAACTGGACAGTTAAGTCAGAAAGCAATTCTATGCTAGAAACAAAAAAACCATACTTACAATACATGGACAAACCGCACATGGCAGTTAGGATAGCTATCATTAGAAGTATGCTTACAAATCATTGCTCTCCAGGGCACTGATTGATTTGCTACTGACTGAACAAGAAGGCTTACACTTAGATGGCTGGTTCCTAATGGGACCCAGTGGCTATGTGGCTCTAACTTGTGGCCATGACTTTCTCCAGGCTGTATACTCCTCTGTACTCTGGATTCTGCCTGGATGCATGGACACATCATTAAAACCATTACTAACACAGCCAACCTTCCAAATTTAAAACAATAGTGGACACATTCTGTTTTTCATTGGTATGACCACCTCACATCTATCTTTATTCCCTCTTTAGGACTGGAGGATTTGGTTTGGCACATGAAACTCTTAATAAGTACACAGTCAAAGCCCTAAGTGACACTGAAAATAGCATTTCACTATCAAATACTGAAGTAACACAAATGTGTTTTACTTCAGTTTTACAAAATAGAATAGCATTAGATGTTTTAGCTGCTGCACAAGGTAGCCCTTGTGCTTTCATAAATGCAGAATGCTGTGAGGGCACCTGGGTGGCTCAATTGGTTGAGTATCTGACTTCGGCTCAGGTCATGATCTTGCAGTTCTTGAGTTCAAGCCCCACACCAGGCTTTCTGCTTTCAGCACATAGCCTGCTTTGGATCCTCTGTCCCCTGTCTCTGCCCTGTCCCCATTTGTGCTCATTCTCTCTCTCTCTCTCTCAAAAATAAACAAAAACATTTTTTTAAAAAAAAGCAGAATGTTGTGTATACTTTCCAGATTACCATATTTCTGGATTTCTAATGGACATAAACACTTAAATTGGTGCTTTAACTGATCCCTCTATTTCCTTTAATGATTGGTTAAACTTCTGGACTAGAGGAGGATTTTTGTCAACTATCAAAGGACCCTTATTCGGGCTTCTTTTTTTTTGTTGTTATTTTGATTTTGTTTTGCTATTTTCTCCCATATCTCTTCACCCGGTGCTGAGACTCCTTCACTACCATAACTTCAAGCCAACAGATAGTCCTTTCTACTCAGGGAGATCCATACATGTGGTTTTCCTTGGATTCAGCTGTCTCTGCCTTTCATAACTCCTATATACATAAGTCCTCAACCGAACAATATTGACCCATAGTTTGGGATATCTCTATGCTCTGATTCAGCAGGAAGAAGTTACAGAAGTCAGGACCTTCCACCATCAGCAGCCTTAAAGATTTAAGGGTCAAAATTGTTTGGGGGGAAAGATATGATGAATAAAGGCAAAAGAAAAAAATTAAACTTCCTTATAATTTACAGCCCAATGACAAGCACTTGTGACAGGCAGAGTGACCTTCCTCCAGGAACTCAACTGCCTCAATGTTAATACTTTGCTAAAGGCAAAAGGCAACCCTAGCTTGACATTAGTCCAACCTCCAGAATCCTGTAAGTCTCCTTGAATGTATGAAAATCCCTTTGGAAACTTCTTTATCTCTACCAGCCTCCAAGATGTATGTTTGTAATCATCCTCCAAACATATGGCCCGCTGATACACATCTGAAGGGTCTCATGACTAAGGTTTTACTAAGACAGTGTTAAATGACATTTTCCTAACAACAGCTAGTGCCTCAAGGTCCTGGAAACCTTCCTTCCAAATTCCTTAGAGACTTTCACTGTCCCTAACCCCCTCCTTGAAAGTACATAATCAGCTGCTTCTCACAATCCCAGTGAAGCTCTTTCTGCCCATGGGTCCTGTCCTTGTGCTTTAATAAAACCACCCTTTTGCACCCAAATCATCTCAAGAATTCTATCTTGACTGTTTGCTACTGAACCCTAACATTTCATATCATTGTGGACCTAGTCCCATTGACTTTTAGGACTGGGTGTTTGGAGGGCCTGTCCCTCAAGTGGAAGTCTTAATAGCTGTAAATACCCAAGGATTTCAGCTGGGAATCCTGAAAGGCTATAGGAGGATGTGTAAAGTAAAAAATAGAAAAGCTGTTACAAAGACCAAAATCATGCCTTCAATCACCTCAATTCCTGGATTGGGATATACTGGATATACCCCTACTGAGTTACCTGACAGAACCAAATGTAAATCATTTCTGAAGGAAGATCAATTATCTCTGCAATTTTTCCTGTACTATTCTGACATTGAATAAAAAGTATGACACAAACTTGAAGACCATCAAAAACCAAGGAAAAATCAAACAATAGCTATAGACCACAGGCAATGACAGATATTGGAATTAAACAGAGGCTTTAAAATAACTATGAAAGGGGTTTTTTTTGAAAGTTAAGTTTTTAAATTGGTAATTAGATGGAAAATCTTAATAGAGAACTTGAATTCATGTTTATGTCTTCCAAGACTATTTCCTATACGAACATCCTTGAAAATATAGATCTTATAAATTTGTAGAAATGTCATTGAGAATCGTTCCCTGACAAAAATATCCACACTAAAAAACGGAGAGTAAAAAAGATAATCTCAGAAGTAGAAGAGAGAAAAGATGATGAAGCAATATTTGAAAGACAATGGCTGAAAATATTTCTATAACTGAAGACTGTTTCATATTCCAGAAGCTCCACACACCTGCAACAGAATTACAAAAGAAAACTACTCTATGTATAAAATGATCAAACTGTTGGAAATTAAAGAAAAAGATAAAAGCTTAAATGCAGGAGGAAACAAAAGATACCTCCCTCGGAAGATGGCAAAGTAAGAGTATCTCAAGCTCACTTCAATCCATGAACCTAGATAATAATCACATCACTGCAACGAACCCAGAAAATGACCTGAAGCCTGGCAGACTGGACTCGTCAATCACACAGAGGAAGCCACATCAAAAATGGGGGGCACCTGGGTGGCTCAGTCAGTTAAGCATCTGACTTCAGCTCAGGTGATGATCTCATGGTTTGTGGGTTTGAGCCCCACATAGGGCTCTGTGCTGACAGCTCAGAGCCTGGGGCCTGCTTGGGATTCTGTGTCTCCCTCTCTCTCTTCCCCCTCCCCCATTTGCACTCTTTCTCTGAAAAATAAACATAAAAAAATGGTAGGAAGGTTGGAGACCCAGTTGGGACCAAACTCCCAATGAGACTAACCACAAATAGGAGGAACACCACCAGCACACAGAGAAGAGAGGAACAGACCCCACTCCAGGCATCCCAGACACAGGGGACCTGCACTCAGAAGATGATTCTCCATGGCACTTGGCTTTGAATTCAGCAGGGCTTTAGTTCACAAGTTTTTACAACCAGCAGTGCTTAACTCAAAAATCAGAGGACTCAGCTCTGGGAGAGCCAGAGAGTGATAGAAAACTTTAAGAGTTCCCACTCTTAAAGTGATAGCCTAACAAACAACCTGCCTACATACAACATAGAAGCAGTAGTCTGAAAAGCCCTGCAGTATATATATGAAGATTTATTTACTAATCTCAGAATGGTGCTGGAGGGGCAGGAATGTTTAGGAGAATTCTCCAAGGAAAAGGAACTGCTGGGTACCATTTATCTCCCACCCCCACCCCAATACAGCCTAAATATCTGGACAACTGCAGGAACCAGTGCAAACACTTACCACATAGCTTGCTAACATCATATGCCCTGCCCCCATGTTCTCCTGTGGACTTGCCTCATCCAACCGGCTCCACCCGGCAAGAGTCCCTTCATATTGGTGCATGGTGCATCTCATTTTACAAGCAGCCCTGAAAGTGACCAGCACCACTCCAAAGTGAGTCTTGTCCTAGGGAGAGGGAAACATAACTACACATACCAGTTCAACTGCAGCCCCAACAGTGGTCTGGGAACTGAAATCTGATCTGACTGCTGGCCTTGCCCACCAACAAAAACTCACAGGGGCAGCACAAGGAGACAGCCCTGCATTTCAGGATCACTGCAATCCCAACAGACAAACTAGGAAAATAATACCTGCTCTGACTTCAGGCTCTGTCCACCAACTAAAAGCTCTCAGGGGACAAGGCAAGGACAGTACCCTGGAGTTTGGTGTAACTTCATCCCTGGCAAATGAGCTGAGGGCAGACATCTGGTCTGACCCAGCTGGCAACCCCAGACTGGACATGTAACAGCATGGGAACCAAACTTACCCACAAAAGGCAAAGGGGGCCATTGCAGCCAAATGAACTGAAGGCAAATGCACACAACCACAGTAGTACAGTGCACACAAACAGGTACACCTCTGAGGTGCATGGTCCTGTTGAACAGGGGACATTACATGACAGGTCTTTACAGGACTTCTTCATAAGACCACTACTTTCAAGATCAGAAGTATATAAGTGGCTTTCCTAATACATAGAAACAAACAGAGACAGAATTAAGAGGCAGAGGAATATTTCCCAAATGAAAGAACATGATGAAATCACAGCAAAAAGGCTAAATGGAATGGAGATAAACAAATGCCTGATAGAGGATTCAAAGTAATGGTCACAAAGATACTTGCTGGATTTGAGAAAACAGTGGAGGATCTCAGTGAGAACTTCAACAAAGAGAAAAATGTAAAAAAGAACCAATCATGGATGGTTCATTTCAGCTAACCTCAATAACTGCAATTAAAAATACATTACAAGGAATAAATAGTAGAAAAGAGAAAGCAGAAAAACAGATGAGTGAGCTGGAAGACAGAGAAAGAGAAAGCAACCAAGCTTAACAGCCAAAAGACCAAAAACAAAAGAATACAAAATAAGAATAGGTTAAGGAAAATCAGAGACATCATCAAGCATAATAATATTCACATTATAGGGATCCAAGAAGGAGAAGAGAGAATAAAGAAGGCAGAAAATTTATTAGAAGAAATAATAGCTGAAAACTTCCCTAAACTTGGGAAATCCAGACCCAGGAGGCACAATGAACCCCTAACAAAATCAACTCATGGAATCTACAGCAAGACACATAGTAATTAAAAAGGCAAAAAATAGTGATAAAGAGAATTTTAAAAGGCACAAGAGAAAAAAATATATAATTACATACAAGGGAAACCCCATAAGGCAAATATTAGGTAACTGAACCAGCAGTATATAAATAAAACAACATGAACCTAATAACATCATGAACCTAATAAAAGGTTAATTTAACATGAAATAAATCAGTGTTGGATACAAAACTAATATATCAAAAAATACCTTATATTTCCATATACTAGAAATATTTAGAAAATTAAGTTTAAGAGTGGGACACTAAAAAAATAATAAATGAAAAATTAAAAAAATAAAATTAATTTTAAAAATTATAGCATTTATAATAACATCAAGGAAAATATTAAATTCCCAGATAGAAATCTAAAGATGAACAAGACTTCTACGCTAAAACCACAAAATATTAAGAGAAATTTAAAATGACATAGATAAATGAAGACTCAATAGTATAAAGATATCAATTCTTCTAAAACTGATCTATAGATTCAATACAAATTCAATAAATTTCCTAGGTTTTGCGTGTGTGTGTGTGTGTGTACAAAATTAACTAATTAACTTTTAAATTGAAATAAAAATTCAAAGAGACAAAAATAGCTAAGATAGTCTTGAAAAAAACAGGGGCGCCTGGGTGGCGCAGTTGGTTGGGCATCCGACTTCAGCCAGGTCACGATCTCGCGGTCCGTGAGTTCAAGCCCCACGTCAGGCTCTGGGCTGATGGCTCGGAGCCTGAAGCCTGTTTCCGATTCTGTGTCTCTCTCTCTCTCTACCCCTTCCCCGTTCATTCTCTGTCTCTCTCTGTCCCAAAAATAAATAAAACGTTAAAAAAAATTAAAAAAAAAAAGAAAAAAAACAAGTGATTAGAAATTATGCTGCTGGAAATTAACTGGTTGCCATGACTTACTATAAAATTATAGAAATTAAGAGAGCTTGATACTGACAAATAGCTAAACAAATAAATAGACCAATGGGTTAGAATAGAGTGTCTGTAATCATACCTACATGTAAATTAACACTTAGGACAAAAGTGACACTGAAGATTTGAAGGAAAGGAATTGGGCCAAATGTATATCCAAATGGAAAAAATATAAATGTTGACCTCTACTTCATATCATATTCAAAAATCAATTCCAGCTACATTGTAGATTTAAGTATGATCTGTAAAATGATGTCCGTTCTCTTATGTGTTTTATTTTGGGATATTTTCTCCATTACATCTTTCTTCTCTAAATGAAAGACTTTGAAGGTGAACAACCATACCATGAGGTCTTGTCCAAGTACTCTTATTTATTTCTAACAAACTTGTTTAAGAGAGAGCTGGTGGAGACATTAGAGAACACATGGGAAGAACTAGTAAACTTCCTTCAAAACTTAAAGAATAGAAATACCTCCTTCTGAAAAAGAAAAGATAAGAGTCATTGCAAAATATTTGTTCTTATGTTTTGTTCATTTAAATAATTCTTATATTAAAATAACATATTTAAATTCATATATATGAATACACTTTCTGCTGTTTTCATTATGAAATAATCCAGTTGTTCCAGCAGCAATAGATTAGAAAACTGTTATTTCCTTTCACCATTAAATAACATTGTCTTCTTTGTCCAGAATTATTTGATTATAAATATGCAGGTCTATTTCTAAACTCTCTGTTTCTTTTATGTTTGTCCTTACACCAACACCACAGTGTCTTGATTACTGTAGTTTTTATAGTGAGTCTTGAAATCAGTTAAGGAAGCCTTCCAAATTCATTCAAAATTATTTTGGCTCTTCTGGGTCTTTTGTTTTTTCATATAGATTTAGTATCACCTTGTTAATTTATACAAAAACAAAACACTTGCAAGTATTTAGATTGGGATTACATGGAAACCATAGATTGATTTGGGGAGAATTGAAATCTAAACAACATTAAGACGTCTAATTCATGAAAATAGTATATCTCTCCATTTATTTAGGTTTTTTAAGATTGCTTTCAGCTATGTTTTGTATCAGTGGATAAGTCTCACACATATTAAATTTATTTCTAGGTATTTCATATTTTGAGCACTTAGGGTAAATGATATTTTTTAAATTTTCAATTTTTCTTTTTTTATTGAGATATAACTGACATGTAACATTATATTAGTTTCAGGAACACAACATAATGATTCAATATTTATATATAATGTGAAATAATCACCACAAGCATAGTTAAATCCATCACCATATATAGTTATAAATTTTTTCTTGTGATGAGAACTTTTAAGATCTACCTTTTCAACAATTTTCAAATATATAATACAGTATGATTAACTACAGTCACCATGTACATTATATCCTCATGACATTTATTTTATGTCAAGTTTGTGCCTTTTGATCTCTTTCATCCTTTTTGTCCACTCCTTTTCCCCCACTTCTGTCTATCACCCATCTGTTCTCTGTATCTATGATTGATTCTTTGGTTAGTTGTTTTTGTTTTTGTTTAGATTCTACATATGAGTAAGATCATATAGTATTTGTCTGTGTCTGACTTATTTAACTTAGCATAATTCCCTCAATATTCGTCAATGTTACAAATGGCAAGGTTTTATTCTTTTTTAGGGATGAAAAATATCCCATTTTTTTCCCATTCATCTGTCAATGGACACTTAAATTGTTTCCATACCTTGGCTATTATAATAATGTTGCAAGGAACATGATGGAACATATATCTTTTTGAGTTGTGTTATTTTCTTTAGATAAATAGAAGTGAAATTGCTGAATCATAATTGTAGTTCTATTTTTAATTTCTTTAAATTTTTTTACTATTTATTTTTGAGAGAGAGAGAAACAGAGCTTGAGTGAGGGAGGGGCAGAGAGAGAGGGAGAAAGAATATGAAGCAGGCTCCAGGCTCTGAGCTGTCAGCACAGAGCCCAACATAGAGCTTGACCCAACTAACTGTGAGATCATGACCTGAGCCAAAGTTGAACACTTAACCACCTGAGCCACCCAGGCACCCCCATTTTAAATTTTTTAAGGAACCAACATGATGTTTTCCATTGCAGCTGCAACAATTTACATTCCCAACAATAATACACAAATTTTCCCTTTTCCCCGCATCCTTGCCAACACTTATTTCTTATCTTTTTGATATTAGCATTATAACAGGCATAAAGTGATATCTCATTGTGTTTGTAATTTGCATTTCCATGATTAGTAATGTTGAACACCTTTTCATATACCTGTTGGTCATCTGTGTGTCTTTGGAAAATGTCCATTCAGATCTTCTGCCCATTTTTTAATTGGATTGTTACTTAGTTTTATGAGCTCGTTTTATATATATATATATAATATATATATATATATTATATATATATATTATACATATATAATATCACAAAGCTATGGTGATATTTCTGGCTTTATAAAATTTATATATATATATATATATATATATATATATATATATATATATGTGTGTGTGTGTGTGTGCGTGTGTGTGTGTTTGTGTGTGTGTATAATGTCTATCCTTATACCAATACCATAATGTCTTGAATACTGATAGAATGTATATATAACCACATATCATTTAAATGATTTGCAAATATTTTCTCCCATTTGGTAGGTTGCCTTTTCTTTTTGTTGATTTTTTTTTGCAAAAGCTTTTTAGTTTGATAGAATTCCATTTGCTTACTTTTGCCTTTGTTGTCTTGGTTTTTAGTGCCAAATCCAAAAATTATCACCAGGACCAATGTCCTTATCACCTACGTTTTCTTCTATGAGTTTTATGGTTTCCAGTCTTATATTCAAGTCTTTAATCTATTTTGAGTTTTATGTATGGTGTTATGTAGTGGTCCAGTTTCATTCTTTTGTGTGTGACTGTCCAGTTTTCCCAACTCCATCTATTGAAAAGACTGTTATTACCCATTATATACTTGGCTTCTTTTGGTCATAAGTTAATTGACCATATAAGCATAGGTTTACTTCTGGGCTCCCTATTATCTTCTTTTGATCTGTGTGCCTGTTTTTATGTCAGAACCATACTGTTTTGATTACCATAGCTTTGTGATATAGTTTAAAACAAAAATCATGATGCATCCAGCTTTGTTCTTTCTCAAGATTACTTTAGCTAATTGGAGTCTTCTGTCATTCTGTAAAAATTTTATGGTTATTTCTTTAAAAATGCCATTGGAATTTTGATAGAGATTCCATTGAATCTATAAATCCATTTGAGTAGTCATAGACAATTTTAAAATATGGATTCTTCCAATCCATGAGTATTGAATATCTTTGCATTTATTTGTATCTGCTTAATTTATTTCACCAGTGTCATAATTTTTCAAGTATGGGTCGTTCACTTCCTTGGTTAAATTGATTCCTACATATTTTATCCTTTTTGATGCAATTATAAATGGAATTGTTATCTTAATTTCTTTGGATGACTTCATTATTACTGTATAGAGGCACAACATATTTTTGTATATTGATTTTGTATCCTGCAACTTTTCTGAATTTGTTTATTAGTTCTAATAGTTTTTTGGTGAGATCTTTAAGGAGTTGTATATAAAATATCATATCATGCACAAATAATGGAAGTTTTATATCTTCCCTTCTGATTTGGATATCTTTTATATCTTTTTCTTGACTAATTGCTCTGGCTAGGACTTCTAAAACTGTGGGGAATAAAAGTGGTGAGCATCAGCATCCTTGTCTTGTCCCTGATCCTAGAGGAAAAGCTTTTAGCTTTTCACCATTGAGCATGATGTTAACTATGGGCCTGCCATCATGGCCTTTATTATGTTGAAGTATGTTCCCTCTAGATGCACTTTGTTGAAAATCTTTATCATAAATGAATGTTGAATTTTGTCAGATGATTATTTTTCTGCACTTATTGAAATGCCCATATGATTTTTCTTATCTTCATTTTGTTAATATGGTGCATCACATTTATTGACTTGCAGATGTATCCTGCATGGGAGTGGCATGGCACTTGTTCCCTGAAATAAATCCCATTTGATCATGGTACATGATCCTTTTAATATATTGTGAAAGTTTGTCAGCTAATAATTTATTGAGGGTAATTGCATCTGTGTTCATCAGGGATATTGGTCTATAATTTTATTTTCTTATAGTGTCCTTGTCTGGTCTTGGTATCAGGATAATGCTGGCTTTATAAAATGAATTTGGAAGTGTATTCATCTCTTCTACTTTTTGGACCAGTTTGAGAGGAGGTAGTATTCTTCTTTAAATGTTTGGTAAAATGTACCAGCGAAACCATCTGGTCCCGGACTTTTGTTTGTTGGGGAGGTTTTTGATACCAATTCAATCTCCTTACAAATAATCAGTGTATTCAGATTTTCTACTTGTTCCTGATTCATTCTTGTGAGGTTGTAAATTTCTAGAAATTTATTTATTTTTTTATGTTGTGAAATTTGTTGGTGTATAGTTGTTTATACTTCTTTCCATTTATGTGATTTCACTTGGAATTTCTGACTTTATTTCTTTCATTTCTGGCTTTATTCATTTGAGTCTTTTCTCTTTTTTCTTTGTGAGTCTAGCTGAAGTTTTGAGAATATTTATCTTTTCAAAGAACCACCTCTTAGTTTCATTAATCTTTTCTATTGTCTTTCTAGTCTTTGTTTTATTTATTTCTGCTCTTTTATAATTTCCTTCTTTCTACCAACTGTGTGCTTTGTTCTTTTTCTAGCTCCTTGAGGTGCAAAGTTAGGTTGTTGGACATTTTTCTTGTTTTATAATATAGGCTTTAAACTTTTTGTAATATTTATTTATTTATGAGAGAGAAAAAGAGACAGAGACAGAGAGAGAGCATGAGTGGGGAAGGGACAGAGAATCTGAAGTAGACTCCAAGCTCTGAGCTTTCAGCACAGAGCCTGATATGTGGCTTGAATTCATGAGCCATGAGATCATGACCTGAGCCGAAGTTGAACACCTAACCAACTGAGCCAATCAGGCATCCCTATAATGTAGGCTTTTTACTGCTATGCAATTTCTTCTTAGAACTGCTCTTGTTGCATCCCGTAAGCTTTTGTACATTTTATTTCCATTTTCACTTGTCTCAAAGTATTTATTGATTTCTCTTTTGGTTTCTTCTTTGACCCATTCGTTTTTCAGTAGCATGTTGTTTAATCTCCACCTATTTGTGAATTTTCATTTTTGTTCTTATACTTGAATTCTAATTTTTACTGTTGTGGTTCAAATGTTCTGTAAACATCTGTGAAGTCCTTCTTAATGTGTCATTTAAGTCTAATGTTTCCTTATTCGTTTTCTGTCTGTGGATGTGAGTATTAAAGTCCCCTATTATTATTGTATTGTTATCTGTTTCTCCTCTTAGGTATGCAAATATTAACAAACAGACCTTTGTTTCTTATTACAGTCTTTGGCTTAAAATCTAATTTTTTCTGATATAAATATAACTACTCCAGCTTTCGTTTGGTTTAAAATGCATGGAATATCTTTTTCCATCTCTTTATTTTTTTGTCTGTGTTTGTCCTTACATCTGAGGTGAGTCTCTTAGAGGCAGCATATAGATGTATCTTGATTTTTTAATCCATTCAGCCGCCCTACATCTTTTGATTATAGAATTTAGCCCATTTATGTTTAAATAATTATTGGTAGTTATTTATTGCCATTTTTTAAGTTTATTTATTTCTTTTGAGAAAGAGAGAGAGAGAGAGAGCACATGAATGAGGAGGGGCAGAAAGAGAGGGAGAGAGAGAATCCCAAGCAAGCTCCACACTGTCAGTGCAGAGCCCAATATGGGGCTCAGTCTCATGAACTATGACATCATGACTTGAGCCAAAATCAAGAGTCAGATGGTTAACCAACTGAGCCACCCAGGTGCCCCTATTTCTTGCCATTTTGTTAATTTTTTTCTCTATTCCTTTCTTCTTCTCTTGCTACTGATTCCTTAGTGATTTGATAATTTTATGTAGTTATATGCTTAGATTCCTTTCTCTTTCTCTTTTGTATATAGGTTTTTGGAGTTTTTTTTGTTTTGGGGTTTTTTTTTTTGTTTTTTGGCTCTGTGGTTACAATGAGGCTTATATAAAACAACTTATTTTATAAGTCTATTTTAAGTTGATAAGAACTTACCTTTCAATGCCTTCTAAAGTTCTACCCCTCAGACCACAGCATGAAGACGAACTTTGAGATTTTTTCACAGAATGACTGGGTGACTCAGTCAGTTGCTTCTAGGCGTGCCCTTGGTTGGTGGGGGGGGGGGGGGAGGGGTAGCTAGTTAAGAAATTTTTCTTCATTTGTTACAATCCTGTGGATCATTGAGCATAAGCCTTGCTGGGCACTAGACCCAGGCAATCTAGAGGGTCCTCTGAGTGGAGCCACAAACATCAGGTACCAGATGTGTGTACAAGCTTCCTTCTGGGAGATACTGGTAAGCTTAAGCATGGCTTAAGGAAGCTTAAGGAGAGTGCAAAGATGGTATCTGCCAGCATTTGACTCCAGAGAGTATTTCAGCAGGTCCCTAGATATGTGTTAAATTAGATGCTTGCCATTCAGGTTGATCCTTTAAGATAAGCAAATAAGACTCCTTCACAGAAAGTCTGGGTGCTTTCCAGATAGCTGCCCATGCACTAAGCTCTGGAATAGGTGAATCTTCATGTGTGAACTTTTAAAAAACTGTTTCTCAGTTCAATGTAGTTCTGTTGGCTTTCAAAGATAGATGTTTTGGAGCCTCATTTCTCCCAAATATCTTCCCTCATGATTAAAGCCTTTCATCTCATAATGTTGGGTGATTGGTTCCCAGATAGTCACCCACATGTAATCTGTTTATCTCACTCATTCTTACTGGAGCTGCTCCTTTACAGAAATAAAATAATTCAAGATGTAAAAAGCTCTGTTGGGAAGCCCTGTTCCTATAAAAAGTTTTGAGTGAACTTTCCCAATCTCTTTTGAATGGAATCCAGACAAATTAAAAGTGTCAATTATAATTTTGCCACCATGATTTCATTTTAAATTAAGCAAATATACATTTATTTTTTTTTATTTTTTTTTTTTAAATTTTTTTTCCAACGTTTATTTTATTTTTGGGACAGAGAGAGACAGAGCATGAACGGGGGAGGGTCAGAGAGAGGGAGACACAGAATCTGAAACAGGCTCCAGGCTCTGAGCTGTCAGCACAGAGCCTGACGCGGGGCTCGAACTCACGGACCGCGAGATCGTGACCTGGCTGAAGTCGGACGCTTAACCGACTGCGCCACCCAGGCGCCCCAAGCAAATATACATTTAATTGATAAGATGGGTTGATTCTTTTTGACCTTTTAATATTAGTTATAAACTAGTATTTTAACTGGTTTAATTTAATTTAATTATATTATCTTTAGGGATCCTTATTTTAAGGGTACAGGTCTTAAGTGTAAGGGTGTGTGATATGGGCTTCAAATATTTTTGCTCTTCAGGATGAAGTTTGGGGTTTTGAGTTCCCCCCTTTTGTGGGTTGCTATATTGGGGATAATGGTTTATGGCAAGATTGTGTCTCAGCCTCTTCCACCTGCTTCAATAGGTTTTCTTTTTTTTCTCATTTGTCTGATGTGTAGGAGTTGCTCAGCTAGTTTGGTGGGGGGAGAGGTGGTTTCAGAGAAAATTGTTCCATATGTAGCTATAGATTTTGTGTGTCCATGGGAAGAGGTAGGTTCAGTATCTTCCTACATTGTCATATTGAACTAGAGCCCCTAAATTTTCCTTTTCTAATTGTTTGCTGCTAGTATGTAGAACTATAAGTAATTTTAGTATATTGACTTTGTATCCCCTGGCCTTACTAAAGTCATTTATCCATTCCAGTAACATTTCTGAAGCTTCCATAGAATTTTCTTTATACACAACCATCCGAGTGAATAAAGACAGTTTTCTTTCTACTTTTCCAAATTATGTGGCTTCCATTTCTTTTTTTTTTTTTTTTTTTTTGCCTTATTGCATTAGCTAGGCCCCCCAGTATAATTCTGAAAGAGAAATGATGAAAAGGGATGTCCTTGTCTTTTTCCAGATGTTAAAAGGAAAGCATTCAGTCTTTTTCAATTAACTATGATGTTACCTCTAAGATTTTCTTAGTTGTCTTTTATCAGGTTAAGGAAGTTCCCTTCTGGTGCTTGTTTACTGAGAGGTTTTGTTTTGTTTTTATCATGAACAGATAGACGTTGAATTTTGTCTAGATCTATTGAAATGATTATGGGGGAGGGTTCTCTTGTATTTTGCTAACATGTTGAATTACATTAATTAATTATTGAAAACCTAACTTTGTAATTTGGGGATAAACCTCATTTGGTCATGATATATTGTCCTTTTGATATATTGCTTGATTTTAGTTGCAAGCATTTTGTTACAGATTTTTGCTTCTTCTATATATGAGGGACATTGGCCTGTGATTTTATTTTCTTGTAATGTGATTGGTTTTGGAATTAGGGCAGTGCTAATCTTATAACATGCATTGGGAAATGCTCTGTCCTCCATTTGATTTTGAAAATTTTTCCAAAGGATTGTAATTTTTTTCAGTATTGAATAGAATGTATCAGTGAAGCCATCAAGTCTAGTTTTTGTGGGAAATTTTTAAGTTATAAATTCTATTATTTGTTTATTTATTTATTTATTTAATTTTTTTTTTACATTTATTTATTGTTGAGAGACAGAGACAGAGCACAAGCAGGGGAGGGACAGATAGAGAGAGGGAGAATCTGAAGCAGGCTCTAGGCTCTGAGCTGTCAGCATAGAGCCTGATGTGGGGCTCAAACCCATGAACCTCAAGATTATGACCTGAGCCAAGTCAGACACTTAACCAACTGAGCCACCCAGCCACCGCTATTTATTTTTTAAATGTTTATTTATTTATTTATTTTGAGAGAGAAAGAGAGAGATATAGAGAACAGGGGAGGTACAGAGAGAGAGAGAGAGAGGATCCCAAGCAAGCCCCACACTGTCAGCACAGAGCCCAATGCTAGGCTTGATCTCATGAACCTTGAGATTATGACCTGAGCTGAAATCAACAGTCAGACACTCAACCAACTAAGCCACCTATGTGCCCCTATTTTTTTATTTATAAAGGACTATTCAGGTGATCTATTTCTTTTTGAGTCAGTTTTCATAATTTTTATTCTTCAAAGGGGCAAAATTTTGCCTCTTTCATCTACATGAAATTTTGCTAAACTATGGTTCATGTATCAAATCTGGCCCATTTAGGGCCAATCTAGCCATACCCATTTATTCATGTGTTATCTATGTTTGTTTTTGTAATAACAGGGTTGCATAATTACAATAGAGATTATAGGGCCAAAAGCAGAAAATATGTATTATACTGGGTTAGAGATTTAACTAGGGCGCTTCTAAAGTGTCTTGCTGTTAGATAGGCTCCAAAGGAAGAAATACACAAGTGGATTAGTGGTGGATTGTATTTTCCCAGTTTAAATGGCAGGAATTACAGATATCCTTTCTCATTAATTTTGTCCTATACAATGAATAACACCATCACAAATAGGCTGTTTTTCCTAATGTGAGGATAAAGTCACCCAGAGGCAGTATCCCATTCTGCCTTGGTGCTTTTTATAGCCTTCAATTTGAGTATGGATAGAAGTTGTACGTAACTCTGGTGCTTGTCTTAGTTTAATGTAGAGATCCAGTTGCATATGGATTTAAGTGTTACGCTTTAAGAGGTTGGGTGTGCCCCAAGGCTTCTAGCTTCTCTTGGAACTTACTGACAGGGGACACCTGCCATATAGCACAGTGGCCTGGATGGGTCATTAAGAGAAAAATCCAGAGCTTCTCCCTTTGATTTCTGTGACTAACAACTCAGATTACTTCCTATGGAAGATACATTGTTGTGATTTAGGGAGGTGAATTGAATTAAGATGACAGGGAAAATGCCATGGTGTAGAAAAGGGAGTAAAATCGTAGTCCTCTGACCAAGACCTGACATGATATGTTAACTATTCTTGAGAAGCTGATGGACAACACAAGGCATATAAATTTTCACATGATTTTTTATGGCAGTTCTGGCTCTACTTTTTCTATATTGTCCCATGATACCAAAGAAACAACAGTTAGTAGAAATTCTAGTAGTTGAAACTCCTCATGATTTTGAGTCTGTAGTTTGTTTTTATCTGAAGAGCTAAGGATTCTGTAATTTTCATTTTGTAGAGTACAATTAAAATATAACTCTTATTCTTTAATAAAATAAATATTCTATTGTAGTTTCCAAAAAATTTTAATAGAACCACTGTATAATAGCTAGCAATTATTTACAGCAAATGTACAAAGCATTTGACAACCAGGCATCTCATTTAATCTCACACCAATCCTAGGATGTAGTTAATATTACTGTCCCAATTTTATAGATGAGGAAATTGAAGTGTGAAGGCTAATTAACTTGCCAAAGACAATAGAAAAGTTCTGGTCTACCTGGGGCCTGCAATTTGGGCTGCTCAGCTATAGAGGGTGGACCTAAGGCCTTTGGGTGAAAAACAATGATGAAGAAGAAAGTCCATCCAGAGAATCACAGTGCCTGATTTCATCAGGGAGTTTGTGACCCAGCTCAGGGGATTTAACCTCTCCATGTGCCATTTTCCTTTTTAGGGAAAATGCAGATGATTTCTATTCTTATCTACTTCTGGAGGTGCCATGGTAGCACCTGATCTGATACGGCAGAAAGTACTTTTGAAGTGCATGGAGACTATAGCATACAGGCATTGTTGTCATTGGGAATCATATGTGGGCCATCAAAATACTACAAACCTAAGCAAGGACATTATATGATGCCTTCTATATGTTAAAGTTCAGGTTACCTCAGTTCTTCCCTTTAAAAGCACAAGCAGTACTCTGTGCATCATTTCAGCAACTCTTTACACTACAGTATATGCCATATAGAGAGATCCCACAGTTTCAGGGTTTTTAAATCTCCGTTTACCCTGCCTGGACACAACAGTGTCAAAGGTGAGGCAAAGGGCGAATCCACTGACATTAATTCCTTTTACTAAAACCTTGTTTGACTCGTGATTGTTTCCCCTACCTACCACAGTATAGTGCATTTAACAGGATCACTCTAGGTAAGCATGGTTTTCCAGAGTGGATGCCCCTCAAAGAGGGAGGACCCATATGTAACATTTGTTGGAAGAGTTGATTATTAAATAGCAACTTCTAACATTTACTAAGTGTTACCATGAGCCAAGCAGTATTCTAAGTGCTGTAGATAAAATAACACTATTCTAACAGAATTTTCTATTCTGATAGAACAACCCTTCAAGTGGATGTAATTATTATCCCCATTTCATACGTGAAGCAAATTAAGCATGTGAGAATTAAAGAAGTTGCCCAAGGTTAGTCTGAGGCCCTGTGTCCATTCTACCCCTTTATTTGTAGGTTTTAGAAACACTGAGGTTGATATTGCATGAGATAAATAACCATTCATTCCCTCCACACACATTTACTGAGTACCCAACATTGTCACGCAGCATTCTAAGAACTAGAGATAATGCTAAATATTAAGGGTTCAAATATGAAAGTAATATAGTTCCTTCCCTCAAGGACTTTACAGTCCATTGAAGGGGAACATAAGTAAATGGATGATTATAAATACTGTAAGTACTATGGTAGAAATACCAGATGGCTTAAAAGGGACAATGAACATATATTGGGTCATCAGAGAACGCTGAAAGAATGTGTACCTAATCTGAGCCTTAGAGGAGAAAGAGTAATTGGCAGGGCAAGGAATGGATGGGTGTTCCCAGCAAGAAGAGTAACAGGAAGCAAGAGATGAGAGAGCATAGTGAGTGTGCAGGGCAAGAGTATTTGGAATGGCAAATCGCAGGGTTGGATCAGAGAATAGAGGATGAATGGCAGTCAATGAACTAGAGAGGTAGGCAGAGGTCAGGTCGTGGAGGGCCTCATCCATGGAATCATGGGCAGCTGGACATCATCATGTAGGTAAGGAAGTGCCATGTTTAAGGAGGGTTGTGGGAATGGATGCAGGGTAGGCAAATGGAGACTAGATAGTAAGTTCAAAGGTCACTGTGGCAATACAAGTTAGAAGTGTTGAGAGATAAATCCAGTGCAGTACAAGTGCACTGGGAGGAGAATGAATGGGAGGAGAAGAAATTGTTTTGGATTTCTCAACCTTGACACTACCAACATGTTGAGTCAGATATTCGTTTGTTCTGAGGGGCTGTCCTGTGCATTATAGGCTGTGTAGCAGCATCTTGGCCTCTACCCGCTAAATGCCAGGTAGCAGCATCCTCTCTAGCTGTGACAATCAAAAATGTCTCCAGACATTACCAGATGTCTCCAGATGGTCAAAATTATCCCCCAGTTGAGATCCACTGGTTTAGATATGCTGGTATTAAAACAAAATCAACTGGACTTGGATGTATGGACAAAGTGAGGGAAAGGATAGTCAAGGTTAACTTCAGGGTACCCACAATGACAAACTTAGGAAAAGAATAGGTTTGGTTTGGACACATCGAGATACTTGTGGGACTCCTAATGGAGAGGCCCAAGAGGTAATTGGATGGGTGGGTCTGTGCTCAGAGGAGAGATCTTGGTCTAAGATGCAGATTTGAGAATTATTTGCATGGAGATAGGAGCAGATGAGATCACCTATGGAGACTTATGGAGTGAGAAAAGCATGAGGCAGGAACTTTGGAGAGAACCAAGAAGAGTTAACGGCGGTAGAGGATTATTAAATTGCCATTCCAATTCTCTTCAGTGAAAGGGAAGATAAAAGAGAAGCATATAGCACTGTGTCCTTTTTAATCAGTAACGAAGATCTTGGTGTCCTCTATGACCAAAGTGGAAGTTAAAATTTAAAAAAAAAAATGGAGGGGGAATCAGGAAAATTTTCATGATTTGCATGAGATGGTTAGTTTTCCTGCTACACAGTCTTAAATGCATCATTTGCTGAATTTATTTTGTCTCTGTGCTTGCAGTGCAAAACTAAGACAAAACCCAAAGACCCTTAAAGAGCCTCATAGTTCTATTACAGTGAATGAATACTTAGAAATGCGGGACTGAATTGAAAAATCCATCATGCATTTATTAGCGGGGTTGTTTCACTACCTTGTCATCAGTGTTCAAAAACAGCACTGCAACTGAAGGCTCAGGGGAAATACAGAAGCTTTATACCCAGACATATTCTTTAGCTTTTGATAAGGTTCTACAGTGATAATTCTCGGAGAAAATAAAATGTCATGGAGCTATGGACAAAAAGAGCTTATGGGATAGAAAGCAAATCCAAGAACAGGAAAAAGCATCACTTTTGGCAGGAAGGTCAGATGAAGTGGGAAGATAATTTCCTGCAGGTGACAAGATTTCCATAGAGTCACAAAGCTAATTGCCTACAATGCCAATTATGGTGAAAAGCCTTAGTCTGGGGCAATAGCTACTTGTCAGGAACTCAATGTTGAAAAAAGGCCAGATGCTTTGGGTAAACAAGTGGTTACCTGAATGTGAGTTTAGATACCCTTGTGAAAAACACTAACTCTTTGAGCCAACGGTGTGTTAGGGAGACCCGCTCCCAAGTAATGTGCGTCTTCCTGAGGGCCTGATGACCAAACTGGCACACCTGTTCAAAATGAAACTTGGACACACTGCAGTTCTGTGTGTTGAAAGGGAGACAAACCAAATGAAGTTCTTGAAATCATTTCCCCATGTTACTCGCTTGTTAGAGGAGATATTTGCTATTTTTCTTTGGAACACAGGACCCTGATTGCCCGATTTCTAGAGGGAGCACTGCCTTTCCAGTTTCAGCCCCTCCTGCCTCTCCATCAACCTTCTCTCTCCCTCCCTTTGCCAACAGTGGAAAAGAAGTTAACAAATGGATCTAATTACCACAGTGGTTTGAGGCTTCTCAACTTTTTTTTCCCTTCCAGCTGTAAAGATGTCCTCAGACTGAACTTCACATTCAGAACTGCTGTCAAACTCTCACTTTAATGGGCACTTAAATTTAATGTCAAGCTGATGCCTGTGGAAGACCTTGATTAAATTTGCAAACAGTAGACTCTAACCAAGCCAGAACTTTAGAGCTGTCTCATTTTGCCTTTCAAGCTTAAATCCCAGAAGTTTTCTTTTCTTTGCAAAGAATTACAGAAGTTTGCTTGCAAAGACATTGAGTATCAGTAAGACAGCAAAGTGTAACAAACAAAACAACTCCGAATGCTTTTAGAGGGAGAAAAAATCCCTTGGCTTATTAAAATTCTATATGAATTAAAGATTTTTCCCATTGCTTCATTTTGCTCCCTCTCATTCAAAATCTATAACTATTCACTTTTATGACTCTATAATATTATAAAGCAGTCCTAAAAAGTTTATTTAAAATCTTCCTAGTGTTCTTTTATGCACATTGCAATTAAGAGTTTTATACTGTATGGGCACAGTGAGAAACATTATGGAGAAACAACATGAAAGAAATATGATAGAATCTCCACTAACAATGTCATTGTTTCAACCAGCTACAAATTTCCAGCCTGTGTCATTCTTCTGTTTCTTTTTTCCTCTCTGATAATCATACAGCCTCTTCTCTTTCCTCCTTGAAGAGGTAATAAAAAAAAAAGACTAAAAGTTAAAAGATCTGGAAGACTCATATTCTTTTTCATTGGCTACTGTTTTGAAAAGAGCCTGCTGGCTTTGATTTTTCTTTTGGGTTCTTCCTGCATCATCCAATTCAAACAGGTCTACTTTCAAAGAAAACAAATCAAAATTGTCAAGACCTGTGAAGCATGAAAATAAATTGCTTTTTCCAACTCCAAAAAGCACCAGAAAGACATTAATTTCTATCTTCTTATATAAACCTCTAACCTCTATCCTCTAATCTATAGACTTCACAAAATATTTATATATTCTTCTGTATAATACATGACAGGAGATCAAACCTTATTACAAAGAAATTGAACTTGTAATACAACTAATATTTAAACTAGTGTTATTTTGGGGTTTGACTAGACATATATAAAACATTCAAGTAGGATGACAAATTCTTGAGGCTGCCAGTATAAAATAAATAGTAAACTAAGATACATCTACTGTGCTGTTAATGGCTCTATCCTTTTAGCTGGTGGGAGCACAGGCTTCATAAAAGAAAGAGAACTTGCAGCTGTAGAAAAAGATTCTTGCAAAATGTTGCCAGATATGAAATATCCTGTCATAATATTTCCCATTGAACTACAGCAGTGAGACTGCTTCTAATATTTTCATTTAAAAAAAATACAACAGAGGCCTACATTCTACGCTTGGCTTTCTAAAAGTAACCTAATTCTGTGGTTAAAACAGCCCCATGTAGCATTTGTTCTTAACACTAAAAAAAAAAAAAAAAGACGCGGTTTTGCAGTTCATGGATAAAGTGGTAGTCAGTCATCAGATTCCTGTTGAGAACTATAAATGGTAAAAGGAATAGCAGATGGTTTCAGAAGGGAAAGATTTATAGCGGTAATTTGCAGTGGAATAATACTATTTTCTGAACTAGGTAATCATAATTCACAAAGACAAGTAAAGATTCAGATAGTATCTCATCTAATGATATGTTACTAATATTCCAAGAAATCTCTCAGCAGCTTAAAATAAAAACTCAGCCAACATTTTTAGGTTCTGGTGATCTGATGCTGTTTAAAACCTTTTCATATTGCCATAGCTTTTTACAGAATTTAAAACGTGGTGCTTCTAACAGTCCCGTCTTCTGAATACAGTATCCTCTTTTTAATTTAGGTAGTATCTGGGGCTCCTGGGTGGCTCAGTCGGTTGAGCGCTAACTTTGGCTCAGGTCATGATCTCGCAGTCCATGAGTCCGAGTCCCATGTCAGACTCTGTGCTGACAGCTCAGAGCCTGGAGCCTGCTTCGGATTCTGTGTCTCCCTCTCTGCCCCTCTCCTGCTCATGCTCTGTTTCTCTCTGTCTCTCAAAAAATAAACAGAAATAAATAACTTTTAAAAACCCTGCAGTAATGTCTAATTTCTTGTGATAAGATGACACTTTTTATTTATTTACCTTTTAATTGAAGTATAGTTGATATAAAATATTATTTTCAGGTGTACAACATAGCCATTCAAAAAATTCTGTATATTACTCAAAGCTCACCACAAGAAGTGTGATTGCCACCTGTCACCATACAATTTATTACAATATTATTGGCTATATTTCCTATGCTGTACTTTTTATTCCTATGACTTTTATTCCTATAACCGGAAGTTTATACCTCATAATCCCCTTCATCTACTTCACGCATCCCTCCACCCACCACCCACTACCCTCCTCCCCTCCAGGAACAACCAGTTTGTTTTTTGTGTTTATGAGTCTATTTCTGTTTGTTGTTTGTTTATTTGTTTTGTTTTTAGACTCCACATATAAGTGATATATGGTATTTGTTTCTGTCTCAGTTATTTCACTTAGCATAATACCCTCTAGGACCACCCTTGTTGTTGCAAATGGCAAGATTTCATTCTTTTTTATGGCTAAACACTACATCCTCTGTATTTAACTATCGGACACTTAGGCTGCCTCTATATCTTGGCTATTGTAAATAATTCTGCAATGAACATAAGTGTGTATATATCCTTTTGAATTCATGTTTTTGTATTTTTTGGGCAAATACCCAGAATGAAATTACTGGGTCATAGGATATTTCCATTTTTAATTTTTTGAGGAAACTCCATACTGCTTGCCATAGTGGCTACACCAATTTGCATTTCCACCAACAGTACATGAGGGTTCTTTTTTCTCCACATCCTCAACAACACGTGTTATTTCTTGTCTTTTTAAAATGCTAGCCATTCCGGGGCGCCTGGGTGGCTCAGTCGGTTGAGAGTCCGACTTTAGCCCAGGTCATGATCTCACGTCCGTGAGTTCAAGCCCCGCGTCGGGCTCTGTGCTGACAGCTCGGAGCCTGGAGCCTGTTTCAGATTCTGTGTCTCCCTCTCTCTCTGACCCTCCCGCATTCATGCTCTGTCTCTCTCTGTCTCAAAAATAAACAAATGTTAAAAAAAATTTTTTTTAAACAAAATGCTAGCCATTCTGACTGGTGTGAGGTCATATCTCACTGTGGTTTTGATCTGCATTTCTCCAGTGAGTACTGATGTTGAGCATCCTGTCATATGTCTCTTGGCCTTCTCTATGTCTTCTTTGGAAAAATACCTATTGTGGTCCTCTGCCAATTTTTTTTAAATTTTTTTTTCAACGTTTATTTATTTTTGGGACAGAGAGAGACAGAGCATGAATGGGGGAGGGGCAGAGAGAGAGGGAGACACAGAATCAGAAACAGGCTCCAGGCTCTGAGCCATCAGCCCTGAGCCTGACGCGGGGCTCGAACTCACGGACTGCGAGATCATGACCTGGCTGAAGTCGGACGCTTAACTGACTGCGCCACCCAGGCGCCCCGGTCCTCTGCCAATTTTTAAATCAGATACTAGTATTAACATTATTTTTGTTGGTGTTTGTCTGGCTTCTTTATAGTTTGTATATTAACCTCTTATTGGATATGTCATCAGCAAATATCTTCTCCCATTTAGTAGGTTACTTTTTTATTTTGTTAATGGTTTCCTTTATCATGCAAAACCTTTTTAGTTTGGTGTAGTCCCAATTATTTATTTTTGCTTTTGTTTACCCTGCCTGAGGAGACAGGTCCAGAAAATATTGCTGAGGCCAATGTCCAAGAGATTACAGCATATTTTTATGGTATCATATCTCACATTTAGTTCTTTAAACTATTTTGAGTTTATTTTTGTGTAAGGTATAAAAGAAGTGGTCCAGTTTCATTCTTTTTCATGTAGCTGTCCAGTTTTCCCAACACCATTTAGTGAAGACACCATCTTCACCATTGTATATTCTTGCCTCCTTTGTCATCAATTAATTAATGATATAAATGTGGGTTTATTTCTGGGCTCTCTGTCCTATTGATCTATAGGGTCCAGTTATAGGGTCTGTTTTTGTGCCAGTACCATGCAGTTTTGATTACTATAGCTTTAATGTATAGTTTGAAATCTGGGATATGATACACATGCAGCTTTGTTTTTCTTTCTTAAGATTACTTTGGCTATTCGGGGTCTTTTGTGCTCCCATACAAATTTTGGGATTATTCTAGTTCTGTAGGAAAATACAATTGGTATCTGCATCAGATTCGTAGATTGCTTTGGGTACTATGGACATTTTAACAATATGAATTCTTCCCATCCATGAACAAGGGATATCTGTCCATTTATCTGTGCCATTTTCAATTTAATTCACCATTGTCTTATAGTTTTCAGAGTATAGGTTTTCCACCTTCTTGGTTAAATTGATGTGTAGGTATTTTGTACAGCTTGATACAATTGCAAATGGAATTATTTTCTTAAGTTTTCTTTCTGGGGGTGCCAGGGTTGGTTAAGTGTATGACTCTTGACTTTGGCTCAGGTCATGATCTCACAGTTGGTGAGTTTGAACCCCTCATTGGGCTCTGTGCTGACAGTGCAGACCCTGCTTGGGATTCTGTCTCCCTCTCTCTCTGCCACTCCCCTGCTTGCTCTCTTTCTTTTACTCAAAATAAATAAAAATCAACTTTAAAAAAAGATTTTCTTTCTGCTACTTCATTATTAGTGTATAAAAATGGAACCAATTTCTGTGTATTGATTTTGTGTCCATCTTTACTGAATTTATTTATTACTTCTAATCGTTTTCATTGAATCTTTAGGGCTTTCTATATTGGTATCGTGTCATCTACAAATAGTGACAGCTTTAATTCTTCCTTACTAATTTGGATGCTTTTATTTCTTTTCCTTGTCTGGTGGCTATGGGTAGAACTTCCCAGTATTATGTTGAATGAAAGTGGTGAGAGTGGACATCCATGTCTTTTTCCTACTCTTAGAGGTAAGATTTTAAGACTTGCAACATTGAGGATAATGTTACTTGTGGCTTTTTCATACATGGCCTTTATTATGTTGAAGTGTGTTCCCTCTAAACCCACTTACTTGAGAGTCTTTATCGTGAATGGATGTTGAATTTTGTCAGGTGCTTTTCTGCTTCTATTGAGATGATCATATGATAATTATTCTTCATTTTGTTAATGTGATGTATCACATTGGTTGAGTTCCAAATACTAAACCATCCTTGTATTTTTGGAGAAAATCCCACTTGATTGTGGTAAATGATCCTTAATGTATTGTTGAATTTAGCATGCTAATATTTTGTTGAAGATTTTTGTATTTACATTCATCAAAGGTATTGACCTGTAGTTTTCTTGTTTTCTCTTTTTCTTTTTTTTTAAATGTGTGTTTATTTTTGAGAGACAGCATGCGCACACAAGCAGGGGAGGGCAGAGAGAGAGGGAGACACAGAATCTGAGGCAGGCTCCAGGCTTTGAGCTGTCAGCACAGGACCTGACGCAGGGCTCGAACTCACGAACTGCGACATCATGACCTGAGCTGAAGTTGGATGCTCAACCAACTGAGCCACCCAGGCGCCCCTGACCTGTAGTTTTCTTATTTTGTTGTGTCTTCATCTGGTTTGGGGATCAGAGTAATGCTGGCCTCATAGAATGAATTTGGAAGCCTTCCTTCCTTTTCCTCTTCTGTTATTTGGAATAGTTTGAGAAGAATAGATATTAACTCTTCTTTAAATGTTTGGTGGGGTTTACGTGTGAAGCTATCTGGCCCTGGACTCTGTTGGGACTTTTTAAATTACTAATTTAATTTCTTTACTAATATTTGGTCTGTTCATATTTTTTATTTTTCTAATTCAGTATTGGAAGATTGTATGTTTCCAGGAATTTATCCATTTCTTCTAGGTTGTTCAACTTCTTGGCATATAACTTTTTGTAGTAGTGTTTTATAATCCTTTGTATTTCTGTGGTGTCTGTTGTATCTTCTCATTCATTTCAGATTTTATTCTTTTGAGTCTTTTTTTTTTTTTTTTTTTTTCTTTTTTTTTTCTTTTTTTTTTTTTTCTTGCTGAGTCTGGATCAAGATTTATCAATTTTGTTTTTCTCTTAAAGAACTCTGTCTTAGTTTCATTGATCTCTTCTATTGGTTTTTAGTCTCTATTTCATTTATTTCTACATTGACCTTTATTATTACCTTCCTTCTACTAACTTTGGGCTTTGTTCTTTTTCCAGTTTTTTTAGGTGTAAGATTAAATTGTTTGAGATTTTTCTTGTTTCTTGAAGAGGCCTATATTGTTATAAACTTCCCTCTTAGAGCTGCTTTTCCTGTGTCCCAAAGATTTTGTACCATTGCGTTTTCATTTTCATTTGTCTCCAGGTATTTTTAAATTTCCTCTTTGATTTCTTTGTTGACCCATTGGGTATTCAGTAGCATAAGCACGTTGCTTACCCTTCCAGTGTTGTCATTTTTCCAGTTTTTTTTCCCTTGTAATTGATTTTTCCTTGCAATTTTATTTTTCCTTATAATCTATTTCTACTTTCAAACTATTGTGGTCAAAAATGATATGATTTTGATCTTCTTAAATTTATTGAGACTGGTTTCATGGCCTAATATGTGATCTATCCTAAAGAACATTCTGTGTGTATGTGAACAAAAATGTGTAGTTTACTGTTTAGGGATAGAATGTTCTGTACATATCTGTTATCTGGTCTAATGTTATTCTATCTGGTTATTCAGAGACACTATTTCCATCTTGATTTTACGTCTGGAGGATCCATCCATTGATGGAAGTACATGTTAAAGTCTTTTACTATTATTGTATTACTGTCCAGTTCCTCCCTTTATTTCTGTTAATATGTGCTTTATGTGTTTAGGTGCTCCAATGTTAGGTGCATAGATATTTAAAATTGTTACATCCTCTTGTTGGATTGATACCTGTATCATTATGTAATATTTCTCTCTGTCTCTGGTTATAGTCTTTGTTTTAAAGTCTACTTTGTCTGATATAAGTGTATAAGCCATAAATATTATATATATATAAGTATTGCTACATATATATATATATATAGCTATATATTGTTACTCCAGCTATTTTTCTTTTTTCATTTGCATGAAATATCTTTTTCTATCACTTTACTTGCAGTCTTTATTTGTCTTTAAGTCTGAAGTAAGTCTTTTGTAGGCAGTACATAGATGGGTCTTGTTTTTTTTTCTTCTTTTTTTTTTTTTGTCCATACAGTTGCCTTAATCTTTGGATTGAAACATTTAGATAATTTACACTAAAGTAAATATTAATAGATATGTACTTATTGCCATTTTGTTAAGTACTTTCTGCTTGTTTTTATAGTCTTCTCTTATTCCTTTCTACTTTTCTTAGCTTCCCCCTTGTGATTAATGACTTTATTGGGGTTATGCTTGGATTCTTTTCTCTTTATTGTGTATCTATTATAGGGTTTGATTTGTGGTTACCATGAGGTTCATATATAGCATTTTAAGTGGATAGCAGTCTACATTAAGTTGATGGTCACTTAAGTTTGAACACATTTAAAAAGCACAACATTTTTACTCCCCACCTTCATGCTTTAAGTATATGATATCATATTTACATCTTCCATTTTGTTAATACCTCAACTATTTTTTGATATGATTGATTTTATTATTTTGTCTTTTAACCTTCTTATTAGCTTTATAAGTGATTGATCTACTACCTTTACTGCATGTTTGATTTTATCAGTAAAATTTAATGCTTTCATAATTTTCTTCTAGTTATGCTCTTTTCTTTTTGCTTAAAGAAGTCCTTTTGGGGCATCTGGGTGTCTCAGTCGCTTAAGCATCTGACTTTGGCTCAGGTCATGATCTTGCAGTTGGTGAGTTTGAGCCCCACGTCAGGCTCTGTGTTGATAGTTCAGAACCTGGAGCCTGCATCAGACTCTGTGTCTCCCTCTCTCTCTGCCTCTCCCCACCTCGCACTCTATCTCTCAAAAATAAAGATAAAAAAAAAAAGAGGGATGCCTGGATGGATCAGTCAGTTAGGCATCCACCTTCAGCTCAGGTCATGATCTCGCAGTTTGTGGGTTTGAGCCCTGCGTCGGGCTCTGTGCTGACAGCTCAGAGGCTGGAGCCTACTTCAGATTCTGTGTCTCCCTCTCTCTCTCTCTGCCTCTCCTCCATTCACACTCTGTCTCTCTGTCTCTCTCTCAAAAATAAACATTAAAAAAAAATTTTTTTTTTAATTTTTTTTCAACGTTTATTTATTTATTTGGGACAGAGAGAGACAGAGCATGAACGGGGGAGGGGCAGAGAGAGAGGGAGACACAGAATCGGAAACAGGCTCCAGGCTCTGAGCCATCAGCCCAGAGCCTGATGCGGGGCTCGAGCTCACGGACCGCGAGATCGTGACCTGGCTGAAGTCGGACGCTTAACCGACTGCGCCACCCAGGCGCCCCCAAAAAAATTTTTTTTAAAGAAGTCCCTTTAACATTATTTGTAAGGCTGATCTAGTGATGATGAATTCCTTTAACTTCTGTCTGGGAGATTCTTTATTTTTCCTTCAAGTATAAATGATATACTTGCTGGGTAGAGTATTCTTGGTTTCAGGGTTTTTTTTTTTTTTCCTCTTAGAACTTTGAATATATCATTCCACTCCCTTCCGGCCTGCAAAGTTTCTGCTAAAAAAAAATCAGCTAATAGCCTTATGGTTTCCTTTGAACATAACTAGTTGCTTCTCTCTTGCTTCTTTTAAAATTCTCTCTTTAATTTCAACATTTAATTATTATGAAACTTAGTGTGGACCTCCTTAGGTTCATGTTGTTAGGGGCTTTTGTGATTCCTGGACCTGGTTACTGTGTCCTTCCCTAGATTAAGGAAGTTTTCAACTATGAGTTCTTCTTCAGCTATTATTTCTTCAAGTTTTCTGGCCCTTTCTCTCTCTCTCTCTCTTTTCCTGGTAACTCTACAACATGCAATTTTTAGTATACTTGATGTTGTCCCAGAGGTCCTTTGCTCTAACCTCAAACTTTTTTCTTTTCTCTATTTCCTGTTGAGCTTGAGTGCTTTCCAATACCCTGTAATTCAGATCACTAACACATTCTGAATCCTCTAATCTGTTGTTGATTTCTTCTAGTACTTTTCATTTCAGTTATTGTATTCTTCCACTCTGATTGGTTCTCTTATATTTTTTATCTCTTTGTTGATGTTCTCACTGAGTTCACCTTCTGTCAAGTCTGGAGAGTATCTATATGACCATTCTTTCAAAATCTTTTTTTAATTGAAGTATACTTGACATGCAATGTTACTAATGTAACAACATTAGTTGCAGTTGTGTAACATAGTGATTCAATATCTCTAAATGTTATGCTATGTTCACCACAAACATAACCACCCTCTGTCTCTAGACAATGCTATTACAATATCATTGACTATTCTCTATGATGTACATTTTATCCCCCTGATTTATTCATTCCATACCTGGAAGCCTATTATCTCCCACTCCCTTTCATTCATTTTCCCTTCTCACCAGCACCTTCTTCTCTGGCAACCATCGGTTTGTTCTCTGTCTTTATGGATCTGTTTCTGTTGTTTGTTTGTTTATTTGTTTTGTTTTTTAGATTCCACATATGAATGAATTCATTTGTTGTCTTTCTCTGTCTGACTTATTCTACTTAGCATAATACTCTCTAGGCCCATCCATGTTGTTTCAAATGGCAAGATCTTATTCTTTTTTATGACTGAGTGAGATACCATTGTGTGTGTGTTGTGTGTGTGTGTGTGTGTGTGTGTGTGTGTGTACACCACCTCTTCTTTATCCATTCATCCATCAGTGGATACTTGGGTTTCTTCCATACTGTGGCTATTATAAATGATGCTACAATAAACATACGGTTGCATATCACTTTTCAAATTAGTGTTTTGTATTCTTTTGGTAAATACCCACCAGTGGAATTACTGGATCATATGGTATTTCTGTTTCTTTTCTTTTCTTCCCCCCCCCCCTTTTTTTTTTGAGGAAACTTCATTCTGTTTTCCACAGTAGATGCACCAATTTACATTCTCACCAAGAGTATATACATGGGTTCCTTTTTCTCCACATCCTTGCCCATATTTATTTCTTGTGTTTTTGATTCCAGCCATTCTGACAGGTGTAAAGTGATATCTTATTGTGGTTTTGATTTGCGTTTCCTTGATGATTACTGGTGTTGAACATCTTTTGATGTGTCTATTGCCTCTCAGTATACCTTCTTTGGGACAATGTTTATTCAGGTCCTCTGCTGATTTTTAAATTGAATTATTTGGGGTGGGGGCTTTGGGTGTTGAGTTATATTAAGTGCTTTATATATTTTGGATATGAATCCCTTATTCAGTAGATTGACCTTTTGTTTTATTGATGTTTTCTTTGCCATGCAAAGCCTTTTATTTTGATGTAGTCCCAATAGTTTATTTTTGCTTTTGATTCCTTTGCCTAAGGAGACATAACTAAAAAAATGTTGCTAAGGTCAATGTCTTAAAAATTACTGTCTGTGTTTTTCTAGGGCTCACATGGTTTCATGTCTCATATTTAGGTCTTTAATCCAT